>NW_004524577.1:38275639-38315921 GCF_000260255.1 Octodon degus
TTTTGCAGAACCAGGGATTGAACACGGGCCCCACTTATTCTACTGAGCTATCTCCCCGGCTCCATCAAACTGAATCTTTTCCATCAGCCAAACAAGAGCCCAAGTAACAAGGATTTCCACTTCACTTTAAAAACAGAGGCAAATGGGTTAGCAGAAAGTTACACAAATTTGGAAGATACAGGATTTCTGGCCATCATTCATCCAAATTACCCTCATCCTCAGGAGATGAAAAAGATTTCATGAACAAAAGACTTAAGTGTTTTTATTAGGATGGAAAACAAAAGTTGATAGTTTCCTTCTTAAAAAGAACAAATCACTATAAGATACATAATTTTAAAACCACAACTCTGATTAGAGCTTAACTGTATAAATTTTGCAAGGGAAAAACGATAAATGGTTTTCAGGAAACGATAAATCAGGACCTTTAGTTTGCAACACAGAAGACCACACCCTTGCCCATCTACTACCAAACATTTAAACTGGAGCCCCAGGGCTGGAGAGATGGCTCAGTGGTCTAAAGCACCTACTTGGAACACGCTTGGCAAAGCACAGGGACCGCGGGTTCAATCCCCCAGCACCACATGCCAGCCAGCCCCACCCCCTGGTGGGCTGAGCAGGCCACACACACACAATAAATAAATAAATAAATAAATAAATAAATAAATAAAACCACTTTTAAAAAAAAAAATAAACTGGAGCCCCAGAAACTCCCAGCATGGCTTTTATAGATAATTCAGAGCCAAAAAATTTTTACTTTTTGACAAAGAATGCAATTCAGTAAGAAATTAATGGACAGAAATGATAAAAGCCCACTTTGGCCAACAGCAGCATAGGATTCCTAGAGTAGAGACAAGAGGAAGGGGCTTATATGCTATGCTAGACAAGGGTACATACGTGGGCTTTACACATGAGAAGTTGGGTAAGAAAGTTCAGGTTAAACTCTATGCTTATCACAAACACAGGCTTAACTCTGTGCTTTGGTTTAAACAAAAGCTAAATCTCATTTTAAATGTGTACATATTAGGCAGTATTTTTTATTAAGCTTACTGGTGCATTTTAGGTACACGTTAACGCCTGCATTTATCACAAGGAATCTGTACCTGTGCATGACATGATTTTTTTCCCCATCCCCTTCTCCCTTCAACTCCTCTTCCCCTCCTTTACAAAAGCTTTGTTTCTATTTTTTAAATGTGATTTTATTAATGTTTTCCCAGCACTTCCCAAATTTGAAACTTTTCCATTATACATAACTAATGAAATACGGTCTGAATAAAACATATTCATAACGTTCTCCTTTCACTCATTTTTATTTCATAATGCCCATTTTTTAACGATAAATACATATTTTATTATTCCAGTTTAAAAGCTAAGTTAATAAAAATTGAGAATGTTAGCCAGCTGTGGTGGAACATGCCAGTAATAATAGCACTGGGGAGCTAAGCCAGAAGCAGCATCACAAGTTCAAAGCCAGCCTAATACATGAGACCTTGTCTCAAAAAAAAAACAAAAAAAACAACTACTAATTTTTAACATTATACAAGAAAGTTCTGTATTACAAGCAAGTCAGTTTATTTCATTTGCTTTGTTTGAATGTTTTCTTGCCCAACAAAAGTTACTATTTAAGGAGTTATACTTGGATGAAGTGCCACTGGGATAGTATCTCATCTCATGTTGTCCATAATTTTAAGAAACTATACATTAATAGAACTATAGATACAAAATTGAAAGCAAAATGCAACCACTTACTGTTTAAAATTCCTAATGTCAATCTTAAGGGAAATACATGATAAAAACCTAAACTGCAGAATTTACCTGAATCTCTCATATAATGAATTTCATCAAAGATGACCCAAGCAACTTCTCGCATAACTTCAGAGCCTCTGTATAGCATACTTCTTAAAATCTATGGAAAAATTCAGTAAGATTTAGCGGATTTTGACATAACATTCAACATTCAGACAAAATCTTTTTTTCCACCAAGGAACTGTAGATCCTCCTTAGTAAATGCAAGTATTAAAATGTTAGAGGGTTACACTTCTTGGACATCTCAGGAGTTACTAATCAGATACTAGCCACACAGAGAACTACTACCTCTACCTGCTCATCTGCACTGCGAAGCCACTTTCTTCTATGCACAGCATCTCCCAACTCCATACTTTCTAAGACAGAGGAGGACTTCAATTAACTTTTGTCTGATACTGTTCGTCCATCTCTGCCATGGGTCCTTCACAAAAAGGTTACTTATTAGCAATTATTCTCTTGATGTTTGGATTTAAAACCTTAAGGACAGATTAAAAACTTATACTGGGCACCAAAATGCAAACTGAGCAATGTCTTTGGCTGGCTGGCCAGACCAGAAGCTAATTTATGGTCTCTAATGCAGTATATCCCTGTACAACTAAAGGACATTTTATTAAAAGTATATACAAAAACAGAGTACACTAAAAATATGTAATCTTGTCCAAAATTTAAGATATTACAAGTACATGCAAAACTGTGATCACAGGGAAAAAAAATGTAAATGTAATACTGCTAGAGCTAGCCACATAGCTCAGCAGACTAAAGCACCTGCTTAGGCAGGCGCAAGGACCCAGGTTCAATCCCCAGAGTGCCGTGCCAGCCCCACCCTGGGGTGCACTAAGACTGTGACTGAGACTGGGTGTGGTGGTGCATGCCTGTAATCCCAGTGCTTGGGAGGTTGAGTATGACTCTGATCTGCGTTTTAAGACCCTGTAGGCCCTGTACTACATAAATAAATAGATAAACAAACAAACAAACAAGCCACTACTCAAAGGAAACTATGTTTTCAAATCTTTGGAACAGCAAATACAAAATAAAATATTTCAATGTCACTGACAGTGATAAATCTCTAAAAGTACTTGAAAAAATGTCTGCATTAGATAAGGAATGGCAGAAAGATTAATGCTTAAAACACGTACTAGATGAATAAATATACTAATTTTAAAAAAAGCAGATAAGGTACTATATAAATTACCTCTGTAGTCATAACTAGACAAGATGCTGTAGGATTAATGGTAACATCTCCAGTCATCAGACCAACATCTTGAAATTCTTCATACATTTCACGGTATTTCTGATTACTGAGAGCCTTAATTGGGCTAGTAAATATTACACGCTGTTTTTCCCTTAGAGCCAATGCAATAGCATACCTAGAATATGAAAATAAATAATTTAAACTTTCTTCAAATTACAAGACTTTTTAAATCTTAAGAATATGTGAATTATGTCCAAAGTTTTCCTAATTATCTTTAATACTGACTATACAGAACCTTAGTAGTATAACACATTTACTATTACTATGGTAGTCTAAATCAACAAGAACACTTGAATTTTAACTCTGGTCTCTGAAAAGTCATACAAACTTAATTACTGTTGATTTTCTTCTCTTTGGTTTTTTGGTATCAGGACTCAAACTTAGGACCTTGTGCCTGCCAGGCAGGCACTGTGCCGCTGAGCTGTATCTCTGGCCCCATAACGTAACTGCTACTAATAATTTCCCATTTTTTACAAGAGAATTTCTTGCAAGAACATGTTTGGGTCCATGAATGGAACTTTTCTACCTATCAGTTTATACATATCCAGAATAGAAACAACTAGGAAACTCAATTAGGAAACCAGCTATTAATAGAATTCAGTACAGTAATTTTAAAGGTAATTTACTCAGTTAAGTATTTAAATATAGACTGTAAAAGCAGAATTAAGTTTATTAACACTGTGCTAAACACTCTTTTTAAAGATAACAGTTCCTATCAACAGAATGCTTATGATCTGCCTAGGCAAATAAAATCATATCCACTCTAGCCATCCTCCAAAGTGATGGCATACCCTTTCCGGTGGTGATGACCTCCCCTCAAGAACATGCCTCTCACCAAAGATCTCCTTCATCCCTCTCCAGAGGAGAAGAGGAAGCACAAGAAGAAGCACCTGGTGCAGAGCCCTAATTCCTGCTTCATGGATGTGAAGTGCCCAGGACGCTACAAAATCACCATGGTCTTTAGCCGTGCACAAATAGTAGTTCTGTGTGTTGGCTGCTCCACTGTCCTGTGCCAGTCTACAAGAGGGATAGCAAGGCTCACAGAAGGATGTTCCTTCAGGAGGAAGTAGTACTAACAGCACCCTCAGTCAAGATGAGTGGGAAGCCATACCAACACACACATTTTGGACGAAAAAATAAAAAATGAAAAATAACGGCACAATTAATTTAAAAACTTGTAAACTGTGCAAACATGGTAAAATAAGAACTGTGAGACGTATGAGTCCTACCTATGGTAGTTAGCAGGCAAAGAAAGATAGAAAATGAAACAGGTTTTAGACCTAAGCAAATGCTAGAAGATATTCAAAAAACTGAACTATTGTAAAAAATAAAGGAAAATAGGGCAATGATTCAACAAATAGGAAATCAGCAGAAACACCCAAATTACTAATAACAATAACCAAATGAAAACAAATCAAGTGTGTAAAGAAAACCTTAGGTAGGCTAATGAGCACAAGTGAGATGACAAAAGAAAATACCAGTGACTATGAAGACAAAGAGACACTACCATATTAAAAGAAATGTATTAAGAGATCTACACAGTAACCACTTGCCTTAATAAAAATCCCAAAATGTTTATATTTTACACCAGTGTTATAATAGCCAAAAACACGATCACATCTGTTTACGACTGAAGGCAGAAGTGGGTCTGAATGCAAAACACACATGTACTGAATAGACAGAGGTCTTCTAAAAACTGACAAGGACTGCACAATTGTACAAATTTACTAGCACTAAACTACAACAAATACACACACACACACACACACACGTAATGGAAGTTAACATGAAACCTGAATAATAAAACTATTCAAGTGGGGGCCAGTCAGATAGCTCAACAGACTAAAGCGCCTGCTTCGGCAAAGCACAGCGGCCGGCCAGGATTCGATCCCTGATGTGCCATGCCGGCCCCACCCCCTGGGGCATACTGAGACAGCAATTGAGACTGGGTGTGGTGGCACACGCCTGTAATCCCAGCACTTGGGAAGCTGAAAACAGGAGGATCCCTACAAGTCTGATCTATATAGTAAGACCCTGAACACCCTGTAGACCCTGTACCAAATACATAAAAAAAAAAAACAACTATTCAAGTGGATTAAAAGCCATACAGTGTGAGAAAAACTACTCCATCATGTGTTAATCTTAATACTGTACTACATTGGTAAATAAAATGCTCAATGTTGCTGTAGCTTACCTGAAGTCCTCAGAGGAAATCTTAAGATCCTCAACCCACTCCCCTAATTAATAAAAGCTGGTGCGCATATATGAATATACGCTTCACTACAGAGGTGAAATCCATATAAAATTAACCATATGAAGGTGTACAATTCAGTGGCATTTAGTAATCCATAATGCTGGGCAAACAAAAAGCCAGGTGTGATGGTCCACAGCTATAATCCAAGAACTTGTGAGGCTGAGGCAGGAGGACTGCCACATATTCAAGATCAGCCTAGATTACATAGTAAGTTCAAAGCCAGTTTGGAATACACAGCAAGCCCTGTCTCAAAAGACAAAAAAAGTTGGGCAACCATCACCTTACCTACCTTTACCTAATTCTAACATTTTCACCTCTTAAAAAACATGTATACTCATTAAACTATTTTCTAGTCCCTTCCTCTCCACAGTGCCTGGGCATCCAGCAATCTGTTTTGTGACCCTAGGGACCATGGACTGAACCCCTACAAGCTGTGAGTTAGATAAACCTTTTTCCCTTTAACTTTGGATGTCAGGTGTTTTATCTCAGCGACAGGAGAAAAGCAACTAAGATATCCACTGATGGACACTTAGATAACTTTCCCTTTTCAGTAACAATACATGGTGTACAATTACTTGAGTATCTGTTTTCCATTATACGGTGTAAATATGCAAAGTGTCTATGTTTGCTTTTTTGAACAAACAATGGACTATTTTCTACAGCAGCCCTCATTAGGTTTCAAAGGCATGAGTGACCCAAAATCTCTTAAAATTATCTTTATGGTTTCCTAGCCCATAGTATATAAGCAACTGTCAGCATATATCTGAAAACTTTCTCTACTAAAAATTTCTTTTACAGGAAAAATAAAAGCACAGCTATACCCAAGGCCAGAATTAAAATGATTAAACCTAGCTTTTAACTTTACTATTTTCTGAAAAGAGGTATGTCAGTAAAAACTTAGCCCTACATTGCTGAAGAGAACTAGGGTAGCAAAAGACCAAATGTTTGAAAAATATCCTAACTGGGAAATATATCAAAATTATTTGGCAGCCAGCTGATACCATGAAGATGACACTGTAAGATTCAAACTTTCCTCCTCTAAATCTCTCTGAGAAAAGAGGGACTTGACTGATACAGGTCACTCAAGCTCTGCAAAGAACCTGGGAGATCTGGTCAACCTAAAAGAAAAAATATTCCAGTATTCATAAATATCTATCTCAATGGCAAATAAAGAAGTACGATTGGTGGTGTTCTCATTTTTTTCCCCCTCCGTAGACTTCACTCTTTAAATGCCTCCTTTTGAAGAACTATACCTAATTCAGTCGCCTAAGGAGAAAGGCAATACAGAAATAAAACATTATAAACTATTAAATGTTGACACACAAAAGTCAATCTACCGTGGACTGCAAAATACTATCCTTGGTTAAGAGCCCAATCCACTATTAGAACCGTCCAGTTCCTCTCAAACCTTAGTGGACATGCATCATTTGGTGACCATGATTCTGAGGATAAAGTCTGTTTAACAACTTCCCAGGTAATGTTAATGTGTCTAATCTGAGAACTTTTTTGACTAGTAAGACTCCAGAATCAAGGTCCTTATAAAGTTATTTCAGAAGAAAAAACACCTATCAAAAAATTGTAACATATTCACTGTAAGTGTATTTATTTATACATTAGATATTTGCACTGCTGCAATATATTTGCGTTTCTGTACCCACAGGTTCCACCTCTGCAGATTCAACCAACCTCAGTTAATAGTCACACACACACTACTGTGTTTGTACTAAACATGTACAATCTTTTTCTTGTTATTATTCTTTAACCAACATAGGATTAAAACTGTATCAGTCTTATGCTGTACTGGATGATTATACATAGTTCAGAGATGATTTAAACATATGAGAGAACTGTGTAGGGTAAAGCAAAAACTATGCATTCATGTACTTTGGTTTCCAAAATGGGTCCTGGGGCTAATGTGGATACTAAGGGATGATTTAAATATCTGACACATGAAAAACAATACAGAAAACATCCACATATAACTAAGATGGAGTAAAAGGAACTGGCTTTAAACACCCACCTCAAACTTTATTATAAAAAACAAAATCTATGAGTGTTTTCAAACAGTGGATATAAAGACAATAACCCATGAGAAACAGCACTGCCTAGATTTCCCAGTTCTAGTAGAAGGAGCACAAATGGATCCTACAGGTTTTGCTGAATTGAACACAGCAGGGTAAAAATCTGGGAAAGTTAAGAAAGGAGGAATCTGCAGGGCAGGATACCAGAAAGGAGAGAGCTGCACAAAGAAGACTCAAACATCTGCTGAGCCTTTGCAAGTCCTCAAGTAAAATGACTGTGAAGTCGCAGGAAACTATCTGAGGTCAGCAAAAAAACCCAAACCAAATGAGTAGAGAGAAAAAAACTGATCAGCACACCAGTAATTTTAGCATGTGGAAGGGCAGAGGCAGGAGAGCAAACATTCAGTGCTGCCTAGGCCATGCAGTGAGACCATGTTTCAAAATACAAAAGAGCTGGGCTGGGGAATATAGCTCAGCCACACAGTACCTGTCTGAGTTCAGTTCCTGTTATCAAAAAACAAAACAGCTAGAGATACATCTGAGTACTAGGTTCAAATCCTAATATCACTAAAAAAAAAAAAAAATTAAAAGACTAAATTTTATACCTAGAGCAATTTGGGTTATCATCCACCATGACAACTTTGTAAGTCATGAGAAACTGAGTAAAATACCAAAACCATAATCTAGTCCTGCATAAATAAATCATAAAATCGAGTCTCAAGAGGATGGTATTTTTTCAAGCAAGTGCATTCCAGAAAAAAAGCTGACAAATATGCACAGGAATGAAAAACATTCAGCATCCAAAGTAAAATTCATAATGATTTTGGTATGCAATGTAAAAAGGCAACAGATACACAAAAAAGGGAAAGGAAGAAAAATAAAAACACCCAAATGAGACAGATGATAAAACTAGTAAACAAGGATGTTAAAGGTTGTAGAATACCCATAACTATAATCTATATGCTTAAGAAGGTAACATGATAAGAAGAAACAGAAAACATTAAAACCCAAATTAAACTTTTACAGATAAAAAGTATCTAAGATGAAAAACTGTAGGTAAAATTGAAGCAAAGTATAAGAACCATACGAAGAAACAGGAAGCCAAAGAAACTGTTAAAATAAAACAAAAAAATAAAAGAACAAAACTAAAATACACCGAACAGCAACAGGCTGTGGGACAATCTGAAGGTGCTGTGAATGTACTGGGAGCCCTAAAGCACGAGAAGCAAGAAGGAGTATTTTACGTTTTCCAGGTTGGCCAGGGAGATGGCTCAGTGGAATAAGCGCTTCCCTGGCAAGCGCAAGGGCCTGAGTTCAATCCCCAGTTCCGCCAATAAATAAATAAATAAATAAATAAATAAATAGATTAATTTTCCAGGTTGATGAAAACTGTGAAATGCCCACAAATTTAAAAAGCACAACAAACTCAAGAACAAGAAAAATGAAAAAAAAAAATCAGTGAATAAAAATATAAAATGACCAAATATCCAATTAAAGCAGTATGTAAAGAAGCAGAAAAATACTGCCCCAAAATGAAAAGGAAAAAAATTAAAACAGACCAGAAAGTAACGTAGATAAAAGAAGTAAAAAGGACAACATTAAGTATTTTTTAATAACTATACTCCACATGGTCAAGAAACTAACGGAAAGTTAGCAAAACATAGATGGTATCAAAATAGTTTGAGGTTATAATCCTTAATGACACACAAACCAGAACACAAATCCTCAACACTGAAAACAACAAAACCCCCTGATTCTAAAATCTACTCTCCAAAAAACATACTCCTCATAATTCTCAAAAACTTTTTAGCTCATTTAGGAAACATTTATTTATACATCAAAACAGGGTCCAGGGATTTAGCTCACTGGCATAAAGCCTGCTTGGTAAGTGTGAGGTCCCTAGTTGGATTTCCAGTACCAAAAAGAAAAAAAAAAGAGCTTTAAAAGAGGAAGTTGAGAAATATTTTTAAAAACATTTCATTGAACCACTTTACACAATAAAAAAAGTAACATTTTTCAAGCAAGCATGAACAGGTATATCAACGACAGCTACATGGCTGTAACAGTTATGAGCAGAAATAAATAGGTCAGGAGGCCAAATGTGATCGGCCCTACTATTCTAGTACTTTGGCAGGCTAAGGCAGAAAGACCCCAAAATCAAGCCAAACCTGTGTGACCCAGCAAATCACTGTCTCAAAAAAAAAAACAAAACTGACGAGGGATATATATTTCACTGAGGATACCTCAGTGAAAGGCCCTGGGTTCAATCACCAATACTGTAAGAGAAAGAGCATTAGAAAGGGGAGGTAAAGGGAGGGCGAGGGCGGCCAGCCAAATGTATAAATGCACATCACTATGACTGTTAGCTGTATGTACTAGTCATCTGAAATACCACAAACAACTTAAATGTTGATAAAATCTATCAAAAACTGATGTCACCACCTCATAAGCATATGTCCCCAAAATAGGATTTTTATCCTTCACAAGTGCACATGTTCAAAAAGCTCATCTCCTGACCATACTTTTATGTTCATACACAATTCTTAAACACAAAGTCAAATTTTATCATGTACTTTTGTGCAATAAATTTGCAAAAACACATAATGTGGATTATAATTGCCTAAAAGTCTTCACAGGTTTTACCATCTAGTATTAGAAATTATGTAAAGATAATATACACAGCATAGCAGATTGTAAAGCTCAAGGGTGACAATTTAAAGAGGACAAAGAGCAAAACTTGATATAGTACAGCAATAAGTTATGGGTAATTAGGGCTGGCAAAATAGCTCAGCAGACTAAAGTGCCTGCTTAGACAGGTATAGAAACCAGGGTTTGATTCCAGGCATGCTGTGCCAGCCCTGCCCGAGGTGCAATGAGATGGCAACTGAGACTGGGTGTGGTTGCACGTGCCTGTAATCCCAGCATTTGGGAGGCTGAAAACAGGGGGTTCACTGTGAGTCCGATCTATGTAGTGAGGCCCTGTAGTCCCTGTATTAAAATGCATTTAAAAACTAAAAAAAGTTACAGGTAATTGTTCAAAGGTAGTCCATAACAAATAGACACCTTCCACATGTTTTAAGAGATTCTAATCAGTACTCCCCACAAAAGATTAGAACTTCTAGCCAAAAAAAAAAGCTACAAGGTCTGAGATAAGAAATGCACACAATGTGATTAAATGCAGATTCAACAATTCAGCAAAAAAATAATTGAATTTGAAAATGCAGCATTAGAAATTACCCCAAAATGAAATACATTAGAAAACAAGTAATAGCATCAGTAAGTTAGACACCTATAGGTGGCCTAATGTAATAGAGTCCCTGAAGAACCGTGGGAGCATTGTAAACAACACATCCAATGCACGAAGAACAGAAAAATATTGTACTACAATAGATCATAAACCAGCTGCTTGAATTGTGAGAGATAAAATCATAAAAGCAGTCAGAGGGAAAAACATTACACACAAAGGAACGATGGTAAGGACCCCAACAGGTTATAAATGGTGCAAGATGGTGGCGGGGTGACAAAAGAACTGAGATGCATTATATACACGTACCAACTCTCCCCACATGGAAATGCAATAATCACTATATACTGCAAACATGTACTAATAAAATTGAAAAAAATTATAAAGTCAAAAGATAATCCTAAAAAATCAGAACTCTACCCTGGGGTAAACACCTTTCAAAAATGAAAAAAGAAGCTGGGTGTGGTGGTGCGTGCATTTAATCCCAGGACTCAGGAGGCTGACACAGGCGGATCTGTATGAGTTCCAGGCCAGCCTATTGCATAGCAAAACCCTGTCTCAAAAAAACAAAAAAGAAAAACAGTAAGACCTTTTAGATGTAGAAATGTTAAAAATAATTTCTTATGAGGACAGTTATTCTACCATAAATATTTAAGAAATTTCTTTACATAGAAGGAAAGTGACAACATATAGAAACCTGGATCAAACATAACTTATCAAGACAATTTACTTTTTTTTAATTCAATTTTATTTTTATTGTTTAATTTTATACACATTACACTTAATTTGCATTTTAAAACCCAAGTACTTTAAACATTTAAAAAGGAGAGGAAAGGAGATACTGTATTTGATTTGATACTTTTTGAATTAAATACCTTTTAAAATTAATTTTCCAGGAGAAAATTCAAAAGCCAGTAAGCTTCTGAAGGCTTTGTATTCACGCAAGTTCACTGTTCAAGTAAGATTTTTTAAAACAAGCGCCCTTGGCTGGTTTCAGAGTCAGACAGAATGAGCCACAGCGCCGTGCGGGGCACAGCCTCCTGCAGCTCCACTTCGGCAACCTAGCGTCAGCTCCTAGCACACAAGGCAGAGCGTGACTGTGATTTTTATTCTTGAGCTAGTAAACGTTGCATCACAGGGCTGACAATCCATCCTATATTGCTTGCTTAAAGGTTCTTGTTAAAAATATAATAAATTATAAAAATAACAATTAGAAATTGTAATATACCTAATTCTTTTTATTTGGTTTGAAAACCAGTACATCTCTTGCATTGTGTTTGGCAACTGGACATCATACTATGGGAATAATTTGAACATCTGAAGGATAAACTATTTATGCATCCTCTAGAGGATCTGGGCATTATTTAATTATTCAGTTACAATTCTGGCTCGACAATTGTCAAATGAAGTAACTACAAACCAGGTAAGCAACATTCTAGGCAGGAATGGTGGCGCCCACCTGCGACCCAGCACTCTGGGAGTGGAGGCAGCAGAGAGGCAAGCCAGAGCCTAGCCTGGCAGGCAGCGACTCAACAAGACCCTGCCTCAAAGAAAGAGCAAAGCAATAAAAAGCCCTCACAATAGGATGAGTTTAAGAAGCAAATTAAGGAGGCACAAAAACATTACACAACGCTCCCAAAGCTGTAAAGGGAAAGAGGGGCAGGTAACAGCATTCTCTGCTAACTTACCAACTACGCTAAGCCCCAGCTTCTCTCTAAAGATTAGCTCTGTCCAACAGATACGGACACCAGACACATTATCCAGGAGAGTTTGCCTAAACTATACTGTTATTATTAAAAAACTTAATTTTAAGAATCTATGTTTATCATACATTACCAAGAATTTACAAATGAAATAGGATAATTTTCTGAATTATTAGGCATGTAACAAGATACTGATCAAACCTGACACAACTGAGTACAAAACAAAATGGACAATATAAATTTAAATAAATTTTAGGAAAGGTGCTTATTAATATGATTTTTAAAAAAAATACTAATTATAAGATTATATATAAATAAAAATTCAAAATTCAAAAGACAGTACCACAGCCACAAACATATCAATGGATATTAAATCACCTTCTAATTGATCTTTTCTGCTTTATGAAGACGTTCTAACAAAGCACTCATAATGTTGCCCGGTATTCTTTGGTGCTTATCAATCAAAGCTTGAAGAGCAGTCTTTGGTCTTCTCAGCTAACTCTTCTGCCGTTATCTCGGGGTCATAGGAATGGGGTCACCTAAATACTTCCGCAACTTCACCGAGAAGCCCCCATACATCGGAGCAAATGGATAGGGGAACTTTTCATAAAGCCATCTAAACAATCTTGTTGCTCCGAGTGATCTAAATCCTTCTCCAATATTTTGTGTAAACAAAGGGATAATGGGCGCTTCTGCATCCAGCGCAACCTGAGAGAAGTCCTTGCGGTTGCCCCACACAACGCTGTAGGTCTCCTGGCTCATTAGGGCCTCTCGAACGCCACCTGGTGAGATGGCCAACAAGTGACCACTCCTCAGAATTTCAACACATTTTTCTCTTGGTCCATGAAGAGCACAGAATACATCAAGTAATAAACTAAACCCTGGAATTTTAAAGACAGTGATCAGCTACTACTTGGCAGGTTCTGCTTTGAGGATAAAAATTTTAGCCATGAAGTAGTAAAAATCAATAGGAATAGTTCCATGATAAAAAATTATAAGCGCTGGTCCTTCTTCCAGTATTTTTTCTATCCCATGAACTTCATAACCGTGCCACAACACCACGTGACTGTCCCCCACGGGTGCCACCGTTTTCCTTGCACCATCCCATAAGTTATGTGAGTAGGCTTCCTTTAGCACATTCTTCCCCTTATAGATATGTAAGAAAATAATGGTCAGGTAGAGGAGAAAGATGGTAAAGGAAGGAAGGACTACAAGTATCAGTGGCGTAAAAACCCACAAGAGATAGCTGATAAAGTTCAAATAGTCCTCCAAGTGCTGTGTCAAGCCACTCCTCAAGCACGTGGATCAGACAAGTCACGTAAGGCTCGGTGTCGTGTCCCGCAGCACAGGTTTGATTTCTGTCTATCTTCCTCTAGGTGAAAATGATGTATTCAAGCTCTTTCTTCATAGCTACAGCAGGTCTTTAATTCTGACACAGAAATTAGGTAAATATCTTGTTCTAAGCTCCAGTGTATATATCCTCAAAGTGGGGCAGCTAATCTTTTATTTCCACCCACTCGTGAGGCCAAACTATCAACGGCGGTCCTCAGTGTCTGCATTTGTACTGTCCCAAGAAGCATCGATGCCACGGTAGCAGGGATGACAAAGACCGGATCCTGGGCGCTCCACCACTTTCAGGTCAGGACCTGCTTCTCCGAGGGAGTTCCTGCAGGTTGAGGGCTGGCCACCCTTCACCGCACCGTTCACCACATGCTCTTCAGGGCATCCGCGCTTCTCAGCGCTTACCCCGAAGGCTCGCAGGCGCCCGGAGCGCCCGGCACCGGCGCCCAGCGTCCCGGGCAGGCCCTTCGCCGCCACCGGGCTGAGGCTTGCTGAGGCGGGCAGAGAGCGCCCGCGGGCCGGCACATTCCCCTCCGGGCCGGTCGGCGCGCCCAGCTTGCCTTCGCCAGCCGCCAAGCGACAATTTACTTTAAAAACACCAAAAAATACACGTAAAATCCATAAAAAGACCTAAAAAAATCAATTACCTCATTTTACCTCATCTGTGAGTTAAGTTTTACCTCAGTAAAAGAACAAAAGAAGTGAGTGAAAGATCAGAATGAAAAACAGAAAACAGAACAGAGTTAAAAAAAAAAAAAATCAATGAAACCAAGAGCTGGACTTCATAAGAGATAATATTAATAGAACTCAAGCCAGCTCAATGAGGCAAACAAAGAAAAACAAATACTACCCTGGTATCAAAACCAGGAAAAAAAAAACAAAAAACCATCATGATAAAACTACAAAAGTAATAACCCTCAGGAACACAATGTGAAAATTCTTTATACCATCTTCAGAAATTTGACAATATAATAATACGCTTACATATCTGTGGAAGATCACCTGGTTGACTTTCCTAGAATGGGCAATTATCTCCATCTGGGCTAATCCTGCCCTTACTTCCATGTGCTGATATGTACAGAGCTGGCTAGAACTTTTCCCTATCCCTTCAACTGGCTTTGAGCAATGCAACTTGGTCCAGCCCAGGTGCTGATGTGTAGCCTTTGAAGTTAGGTTACAGGGCAGGGTTTCCCCTTCCCATAGCTCCACACCACCATGTGTGAGACACAGCAGGAAGGAGAGCCGCGCTGTGCTCCACACTGTGGGCGGGGATGGAGCCTCAAGATAAGAGGCTATGACTTCCCAGGACATAAAAGATTACACACGAGAGCTGAAGCACCAAGTCCGAAACATTAGATAGCACTTTAATTGTATCATGCAGATGACTCTGTCTGCATATCCTTCTCTCTGCATAGTACAGGGGTGATAGAAATTATCCTAGCTGGACTGAGGACGTCCCTGACACCCTAGAACTATGAATGTGCCTCAGTGTCTTTATTCTCACCACGGGTTGTACTGGAAGTGGTAGACTGGAACTAACTCACTAGAATTCTAATAATTTATCCATGGGATTACAAATACTTCCCGGAGTGAGACCAGGGCCAGGATGGGCTCTCTCTATATCCTGACTAAACACAATTTATCTCAGAAATATTCATTTGAAAACCAATCAATGTTTTATCACTTTAGCAAAACAAAACAGAATCACTTCAATCCATGCAAATAAGCATTTGTGAAAATCCAGTGCATGCACACACACAACACACATAATCTCTGCATACTAACAACAGAAGGAATATTTCAAGCTGATAAAAAGCATCGATGAAAAACCCCTAGGTTTAATGATGAAAAGAAGTTTTCCCCTAAAATCAGCAATCAGGCAAGGATGCCTTCTCTTGTAAGTTCTATTAAAACATTATAGTAAAGTCCTAAATAGTTTAGAATGAGAAAGAAATTAAAGGTATATAAAGATGTAAGCACAGCCAACTTACATAAATCAAACCAAAAACCAGAAACCTTAAAGACAAAAAATACATAATACAACGAATGTTTTGCTTTGCTGTTTGGAGACAGGGTCTCGCTATGCAGTCAGGACAGGCTAGCCTTGCACTCACAACGCAGTCCCGCAGGACTCAAAATGCAATCATTGTTTTGCCTCAGGCTTCCCAGTCTTGGGATCATAGGCATGCGCCACCACACCCATTAATAAAGTAAAGTTTTAACATGTCATTAAAAGGAAGTTACTGGGGCTGGGGAGATGGCTCAGTGGAATAAGCACCTCTCTGGCAAGTGCAAGGGCCTGAGTTCGAACCCTGATTCTGTCAAAAAAAAAAAAAAAAAAAAACAAAACAAAACAGATAAAAGTTACTTACTCAGCACATACAGTTTTTCCCGCTGACGTGTGTGCAGATACTAAAACAGACTGATTATTGTCAACACACTGAATGGCTTCCCTTTGGAAAGCATCGAGTATAAATGGGTATTCCTACAAAAACAAAAATATTAATTACTGGGGGAAAAATACATAGCTACCTCAAATACACTCCAAGTCAAAAAAATGAGCACTCTTTTAGCATTCTTTAATTCTACATGGGAAATATGCCACACTAGGGAAAATTAGGAAAGGGAGAAACAACTTTTCTAGGCATCATAAAAAATGGTTCTGTTGTTTAATCTTTCGATTATAATTATGTACACATTAAATACTAAAATATTTACTATTTACCAAGAAATAGGTATTGTGCAACATATTTTACAAACATGACCACTAATCTTCGTGACACTAACACTGGCATCATTTTTTTCAGGATGAGAACTGAGGCTCTGAAATACGAGGTCTCTCACTTGAGCATGCTCAGCACAGGCAGAACAAAACAGCTGTGACTTTTAGGAGCCAAGGCTTACTCCACCAGATTGCCTTTTTTGCTTAGAGAAAATTACTTGGAAAAAAAGAGCCTCAAAATCATTTTAACTTAACTTTTAAGATCTACAAGATCTTCAAAGTCCATCTAATGAAAGTAGAGTTTAGATTTCATTGGAAACTTGCTTAACCCCTTAAAGGTACAGGCAAAATGTACACACATGTGCTTGTTTTTTTAACAGAAAGGATAACAACTCTCCTTAAATTATTTTAAAAAGTTTAAAATCATGATTTTAATGTTTGAAACTCATGATACTTATTTTCCAGCATAGATATTTACTAACTTAGTTTTCACTATACTTTGTTGACATCTACATGATAAATTTACATCTGGACGTACACAAGTGTCATCTGAAAATTTTTTTTGAAGATTTCTACAAAAGCCTCACAAAACTCTGTAAACCATATAATCCAAAACACAAACCTTTGCGGCTTTTCCAACTCGAGGCTTAAGTGGCAAATAATCTTCATCAGCAGGAAGCGCAACCTGTTGTCAAATTCCCAAAAAATTACAATCTATATTTGATATTCAACACCTCAAAATTTATAAAGATCTGAAAAATAGAAGTGATGAGCTACAATTTTCTTTCATTTTTATTTTGTTCCCAGGATGGTCTTAAATTTGTGAGCCCGAGCAATCCTCTCACTGCAGCTTCCTGAAATGCAGCTGGGATTGAATGCACAGGCCACTGTGCCCAGCTAGAATGTTTTGATAGTCCTTGGTACTGTAAAAATAAATACCTTTAGGAACAATCGAAAAAGTGAACTATAATATTCAAATACTACATACCTCTACTACCACTGGCCTAAGGGAAAAGTCACTGAAGATTTGGAAGGATGTACCCCTGCAGAAACTGCTGATTAAGGTCCAGCAGCTATCCTACTTATTTCCTGTATCAACTATGTTTACTGACATCAAACAGTTCTCAAAAAAGCTGGATTAACATATACGGAATGCCATCTTATGAAACAAAACAATATGGAATAAAATGATATTCTTTATAGCCTGGATCAGAAAATTAATTTTTTGTACTAAAGATTAAGACCTTGAATTCATAACGTAGTTAAAAGTCCCAAGACTTAAAAATATCAGCAATACTTACATATTTCTAATTCTCTGCAATAGGAATCTAGCTGGGCTGGCCAGATAGTGCAGTGGATTAAAGCATCTGCTCAGACAGACACGGGATGGGGTTTGACCATGGGGACCAGCTCCACCCCCAGGGCACACTGAGACAGTGACTGCAACTGAGCGTGGTGGCCTGTGCCTGTAATACAAGCGCTTGGGAGGCTGAAAACAGGAGGATCACTACGAGTCTGATCTGTGTAGTAAGACCCTATACAGACCCTATACTAAATATATAAAAAAAACTTAACCAATTAGCATATAAATAGCTTACAAGACCAAGTTAAGGGTCACACAGAAATTCAGTATCATTTCTGAAAGCAAAATTTCTATTAAGAAAACTGGGTACTAGCTGCCTTAGAAATAGTAAACTTGTGACTCAATTACAATCAAGATGACAGGACAGTTTCAAAAAGGAATGATTAAGAACCGACTATCATCAAGAACATAAATTATTTTTAATAATTTGAAGAATGTTTCAAATGAAATGTGATATTCAAAATGCAATCTATAAAGGAAAACAGAATTTGGTAGTTTATCTAGTAGACTTTTGAAAAATTAATTCATGAGTCTGTTGTTTCACAACTCAGCAAGGTAAATGAAAACTTCTGGGGATAGAATAGTTTTCATCAGTCTTTCCTTTAAGATAATTCCTCTAATAAGATTTCAAGAAACTGGAGTTATGAAATGTAATCCTCACATAGTTTAATAGTTGAGAGAATTACTTATCTATTAAATGTAAAGATATGAGATTCTTTTTGTTTTTGTACCAGCAACTAACTCAGGATCTTGCTCTGGCCAAGGAGGCACTGTGCTGCTAAGCTATATCCCTGGCCCAAGAAACAAGAATGTTTAGAACAATTCCACTAGCTCCTATACGTATGGTGAATATGAGAATACAATGGAGTATACAACCTTTGGTATAGTAACAAAGGCAATTTTCTAGATCTGAATGTGAAAGCTAGACCCAAAATGATGATGTGATTCCCACCATATGTGATCAACTACAGAGCCACGTATGTCTAGTTACTCAGCTGACCTCTATCACATCTCTCTTGACATTTTCCATGATATGAATAAATAATATCAGCAGTGAGCAGGTAAAAATTCAGTATGTCTGGACTTAACAACAAAAATTTATGTTTTTACATCTCCAAAACTAAGAGTTATGTTTTTATCTTTGAAGGGTCTGAGTAACACCATAAAAAGCAGAAAGCCACAGAGATGTTAGAAAAATAAGATAACCAGGAATATTCAGCAGGCAGTGCTGACGTTTGCCAGAACAATTTCAAAGAATTGAAGAGAAAATAGATAAAACTATACTAGACTGATTAAAAGATGAATGAAAAGTCAGGTCATTAGATAGTTTCTTATGCCAACAAAGATTTATGAGAAAGGATCAAGTCTTTTTTATCTTTTACTCTTTTTATTAGTACATAATAAAATGTACCTGGCTCTAAAGTATTTAATGAGTACAGGATCTCAAGATAAATCCTGAGAGGATTTCACTGACCTTATCAGACCCAAAAGCTACAACTCTTGTTCCCTAAGTCCTGCTTTACCTTGGTCTTAGCCATCCAGCAGAAAAGTATAAAAACGAATTTAAGAGGAAAAGCCATGCTGTTATGTTGAGCTGTAGGGGACTCAGGTCAACAATTTCTGACATTGCCAGTCAAGCGGAAGACCCAATACTATTATGGGCTACTGGACTCTTTTAGAATATTTTGCTGAGTTTACAACTATAATATTCAAATAACGGAACTTAACAAAAAAAAGGGGATACAGATGAATGTCCATTTTGTATCTGTGTATTCAAATGGCTAGGATTGATATACAGTTACATTCTCTTAATGAATAGAGGGATTTGTTCTAATGGTGTTTGTAAGTAGGATATCATGTCTGCATCTTGTACAGCAATTAACCACTAGGAAGAATGTATGCAATGTGTTAATTATTGAAACTGTCCTACCAATTTGGTTTGAAATATATATATATATATTTAATGAATAGCTACAACCAGGAGAAAAGAAAGCCAATACAGTGGCTAAAATGCAACCTAAATTAAAAGATGTTTTCTGTGTTCATATGTTGATTTAAAAAAGAAAAATATATAGAGAAAGAGATTCTAGTCAATGAAAAATGAAATTAACAAAGTGTTTATAGAGACGTAAGATACAACCAGGGAGACTGACAGAACAACCAGCCTTAGCCCACAAAGAGTGATGCCTTTTCCTTCTGGTGGATGTGAAAACAACAGACAAGGTTACAGTCAGAAGACAGTAAGCTGCTATCCTTAGCCTCTGTGAGAAGAGACAACATCACCAGAGAGAGAGACAGAGAGAGAGAAACAAATTGGCACACTTAAAGATAATGATGAGGTACAGAAAGACGTTTTGTCTCTTCAGAGCTGTCTTCCCCTTCATAGTCCAGAGCACTGAGCAGACTCTACACCACGTACTGAATGAGTGATCAAATGGGCATTATGCCTGGCAAACTAAGCGCTATATCTAAGGAAACACAGAAGAATGTTCATCACAAAAAGGTATTTTAATGAAGTTCTAAATCTGTATCAAAAGCCATTTTTATTAATTAGGAATTTCTCTGCTTATTTTACAGATTTAATTAAGATTCTCCAATTGCCTGCTGTAACTACTTGCTGTGAAGTTTTACTATAAGGACAAAAGGCTTAATAAAGTAGTAATATAATTTAAAATGATAAAATGAGTTTATACAAGACACTAATAAAAAGCTAGCTGAGCTAAAAAATAAAAACACAAAATATGAATGAACACTTTAGAGGATAATTAAGAGTCCATGAAAAGGTACAAACAGAAATTCAGGAAATTAAAGATTCTATAGAAAGTATAGGAAATAAGTAATCAACGTGGAGACACTGTCAGAACTAGAAGATAGGGCTGATGCAGGTGAATATAACTCATAGATACTTTAAAAACAATGAGGATATGAAGGGATCCAACAACTTCTAGATGAGACAAAGAAGAGTAAATTAAAATTAATTGGCATTGCTGAAAAGTAGAAACCTTAAAAGCCAGGAAAGCTTCAAATATAGTTGTTCAAACCCTAAAAGAAGAGAACTTCCAATCCGGAGTGACACATCCTGCAAAACTACCTTTTACAATTGACTGAGAAATAAGATATTTGCATGACAAAGAAAACTTTAAGAAATTCAAGACCATCAGCCAGCATGTTGACTATACAAAGAATCAAAAAATTAAACTGCCAGGGATAAAACACCCAATCAAAACATGGGCAAATGAAATGAATAGACAATAGTCAGAAGAAGTAGCAAAAATAGCAAAATCTTAAATGAAAAGATGTTCGGTATCTTTTCTGACTAGCAGAGAAATGCAAACTAAAACAACACTGAAATTCATACTTACTCTGAAAGAATTTCCATCATTAAGAAATCAAGTAATAAATGCTGATGAGGGCCAGACAAATAGCTCAGTAGATTAAAGCACCTGCAAGCAGGTACAGGGGCTGTGAGTTCCATCCCCGGGCCTGCCATGTAGGCCCTGTCCCCGGGGTGCGCTGAGATAGCAATTGAGACTGGGCATGTGGCAGGTGCCTATAATCCCAGCTCTCTGGGGGCTGTAAACAGGCGGATCACTACGAGTCCAATTTACTAATGAGACCCTGAACACCCTGTAGACCCTTCCCTTTAAAAAAAAAAAAAAAGTGCTGGTGAGACAACAGGGGAAAAAAGGAACTCTTCTATTTTATTGGTGGGAATGCACAGTATTAGTATAATCATAAGGAAATTCCTCAAAATACTGAAACTAGAAATTCCATTAAACCCAGCTATTCCCCTTCGAGGTATCTTCCTGAAAGAGATAAAGACAGCATACTACAGTGACACGTGCATTTGTATGCTTACAGGAACTGCTGTGTCACAGCTCAACTTACAACAGCTAAATCATGGAAGTGGCCTATATGTCCTTCAATGGATAAAGAAAATGTCCTATTTATGCACAATGGAATACCTCTCTGACATAAAGGAAGGTACATTTGAGTCATTTGTAGGAAAACGGACACATCTTGAAAACTGCTGAGTGAAATAAATTAGACACAATGAATGGGTTCAATTTATATGAGAAACAAAACATAAGAGCAAAATGAGACGTAACAGGAAACAGGGACACAGATCTTTTGCATAAGAGACAGGAAGGAAGATGTATCATACCCATGTATCAATTCCCCATGGATATAATCATTAAGTACTACAAATAAATTAACACATGCAGACACACACATGCCTATGCACATCAAGAAAATTAGTAAATCAGCATCTAAACCCAGGATTCGTAAGAAAATCCAGCTCTTCCATTAGATTATGTGTACCCTGCACAATCTCATTGTTTCTAAAGCCTTTAATGTTAAGCTGTTTGCTATTCACTTTACAAGACAGTATAAAAAAAATATGTTGATGTTAGCCTACTGTGTACTGCTTGTACTTACCTCATGTGTACATCCTTCAACGGTTTCAACAGACTGTACCTTAACCCTGGGCATCAGATCTGCCAAACTTAAAAAGAACGAATAAAATGAAACACAAATTTTTTTTCTAGGGTATATAATAATCCCCCCAATCTGTATTATAATAAAATTATATTGGCCAGTTATCAATATCCCAAACTGGCAAAACCTTACGTATTAAGAAACTTTGTCACATATTCATATACAGTACATGCTAAAAATTCAAACTACTTGGGTAACTTCTTTCATTATGATTACAAAATAAACAATCAAACTGATCATTCAAAAATTATGTTAAGCTTAGTTCTAAGAACTATTTTGAAAAACAAGTTCTATAAAGTACCATTATGATTTCGAAAGGAAGCTATGTATAAAATTCATCATACAACAGAGTATATAAAAGTCTAATTTATATTATGCTGTAACTTCAAAGCATTCTTGTTCTCATCAAAATTCTACATTATGGGGCTAGCGAGACAGCACAGCAGATTAAGTGCCTGCTTGGCAAGTAAAGGGACTGGGGTTCGATCTCCAGCACCACATGTGGCGCTGCCCCTGCCCGCCGGGCACTCTGAGTCAGCCACCAAGTCCAGGAGTGGTGGTGCATGCCTGTAATCCCAGGACTGCAGGGGCTGAATACAGGAGGATCACTACGAGTCCGAGCTGTGTAGTGAGACCTGTACCAAATACGTTAAAAAAAAAAAAAAAATTGTACATTACAATTGTCCACCTTCTCCAATTAGACTCTTGAGAGATCACAACTGTGAAGAAAATTAGATGTGTATTTCTATGCTGGATTAGTTATTTTCTTACCTAATATACTTCTGACCCTGTGCTCACTCCTGCAGCACATAAACTGCTGATACTTAAAAGTCAGTAACTACAGTTTGGATAAGCCAAAAGTTACAATACGTAAAAAGATTTAAACTACCAGTATTACTCTGTAATCTATTATAACAGCTTCAGTAAGTGGTACATGTTAAATATTTCAATGACACACCTTTCAGCATTTACAGTAGATAATCTTATTAGGTGTAACAATAGCTGTTTAAAAAAGAAAACAGAAAACATCATGACACCAACAAGAGTATAAAAGGAAAAAATTACAAAGATCATTATAACAGGATCAGATCAACTAAAAATACTGGTATCAACTCTAAGAAGTTATAACTTTCCAAAATCCAAGAAATGCCAAGAGCAGAAAATATCCAGCTACAGACACCTTGAATTTTCCTCAGTGACAAGTGCCTTGAGATTCATAACCATTCTACTGCTACATAGAACAATGAAAATCTAATTCCTTCTCACATTCCTTCCATTGGCTAAGTTTTACTGTTTCCTTTTGTTCTACTCCCTCCAGTGCTTGACTTGGCAGCACATATACTGAAATATTCCTCCAGTGATCATCTTAAGATATTAACAAATACATTTAAAAAATCAATTTCAAGGCTCTCAAAATTGCATTCTAGGGCTGGGGAGATAGCTCAGTAGAATAAGCGCCTGCCTGGCAAGTGCAAGGGCCTGAGTTCAATCCCTGGTACAAAAAAAAAAAAAAAAAAAAAGGATTCTAAAAAATCAAAAGATAAAGCATTTTTACAGTGTTATCCAGTTGTCTAACCTTATATTTTATTTTCAAAATTCTAATTACTAAAAAATGTGAACAACTCTTAAGTTAGAGTGCAAAATCAAAGCACCTTATTGTTTTAAAGATGCAATAGCAAGGAAGTATAAACACATCCACGTTTAGTTATTTGTGTGGTAGATAAATGCCATTTAAAAACATTTTTAACAGGAAAAACAGATTTATAAGTCAATTTACAGAAAATAAAAAAAATCAATGTGCAATATAACTTTAACTATCAACAACTGAAGGGGAGGAAACTGCCTTTTGTTTTTCTGTTTCTGCCTCTGTATCTTCTGCTCATTGCTTTTTGGAACAAACTGCATGGTCCTAAGGCTGCCATCTTCTTGGACGAGGACAAAGGTCAAGACCTTCCTTTATGTAACCTCTTTCCATACAAGTCTGGATGTAAGGAAAACCAGCTTCCCAGAAATTCTCTGGTGTGTTGGGTGGAATACAGCGAAACTGGTGTCTTGAGCAGGAAGCCAGTTTCTTGTCTCTTTCTGCTACTGGCATGTCTGCATAATGAATTTACATTCCTTACATGTATGCCCAAGCAATTTTCTTTTCCATGTGTTCAAGGACACTTGAACCTTTTAATTAGTAAAACTAGTAACTACTTTTATAATTCTGAAACACCACAATATGAGGAAAATTTCATAGGCTAGTGTCTCTCATTATCTTTAAAATATGGCTCTACAAATGCCTTCTGCTTGACTTTATCTTGTTTGTCATTATGTACAATACAACTGGTTCCTTTATGGCAGCAGATAATTCCTCCAATTCACTTACCACCTGAGAGAAACTGTCTGCCAAACAAGATTTGCATTCTTCGTGTGTTGTCCGATCAAACATATCTTCCAAGGTATCATTTATCTTTCTTTCTCTATTTGGACTTCTTTCTCCTTTTTGCTCTTGTTTCTTCACCTTTATAAGCAAACTTTCACTGACCAATGCACAGTCCATGTCTGCTATCTCTCCTCCTACTCCTGACTGTCATCCTTTGTGTCTATTCTAGTAATATCTGTTTTATACAGAGAAAGGCCTGCTCCTGGACCTACACTCCACTGGATATTTTCAAAGGATGCATCTTGGTTGTTGTTAGGCTTTGTCTTGGCAATTCTGCAAGGACTTAATTGAAAAATGTGAGCTCACATTCCCCATGGACTGATGTGGTTTTTACTTTTGTTGGCTCATTAGAACAAGCACCCTTCATATCAGCAAAAAAATTCTCGGGGCTCTAAAGTTAGATGTGGACATGGACAGTTGTCTAACCTTAAATGTTCTACATTTATAGGCTTCTATGTATACATAAACATTTTCATTTCACCAACTTAGCAAACATTATTATGAAGATCAAAACAGAAGCAATTTTTACAACTTTATGCAATCCCCAAATACAGACTTACTAACATTTATGACTATGGAAATATTACCTTAGATCTTCAGTTATTGACTCTTCTATCCTGGGTCTTTTTCCAAAAATGGGTTCATCTGTGCCTTCAAAATCTGTATCCCTCTTGTTTTTTCCACTATTAGTTAACTCTGATGGCAATTTACCATCAGAATGTTTCCTAGAAAGTAAATAGTTTAGAATTCTGTTGGTTAATATAAAAGAAATGCCATAAAATATTGTTCCTTTCATTATATATACATTCATCTTTTAAATACATGAATATTTCAAAGCAAGCAAAAGCTCAGGACACTTGAACCTTTTAATTAGTAAAACTAGTAACTACTGTTATAAAATTCAGTTTTACGGAAAGATTGTGATCTGGGTCTGAAATGTCTCCCAAAGGCTCATGCGTTAAAGGCATGATCCTCCATGCAGCAATATTCATAATGGGGCTTTGGGGAAGAGATTAGATCATAGGGCTCTAGTCTCGTCAACATATTAGTTCACTGACAAGTTGATAATGTGATGAACTACTGGGAGGTGATACAACCTTAGGCAGGATCCAGTTTGTGTGCACAGGAGTAGGGGGTGGGGCGTATCATGTGTTCAGCTTCCTGTCCCCCACCTTTCCCTGCTTCATCATGTGTTCAGCTTCCTGTCCCCCACCTTTCCCTGCTTCATCATGTGTTCAGCTTCCTGTCCCTCACCTTTCCCTGCTTCCCGGCCGTCATGAAACAGCCTCCTCTACCAGCACTCCTACTGCCAAGGAACTCTGCCTCACCTCAGGCTCCAGGGCTTATTTATTTATTTATTTATGTCTTCATTTGGTACAGGGTCTCCCTATGCAGGTAGTGATCCTCCTATCTCAGCCTCCCTAGGCCACCACACTCGGTTTCGGTGGCCAGGTCAGTGCCTGGGGTTGGCACGGCACACAGTACCCAGTATCAAACCTGGGTACTTGCGCTTCCCAGGCAGGTACTTAGACCACCAAGCTATCTTCCCAGCCCCAGGCTTCAGTTTTAATGAAATCAGGCAAACATGGATTCAAACCTCTGAAATGGTGAGCTCAAATAAATCTTTCCTGCTGAATATTGATTTTCTTGGTTATACTGTTATAACAATTGAAAGCTGATTTACATTGGAGTCTTTAAAATATTTTTAAAATTTATATTAATAGAAATATCATAAACTTAATTGTTAAAGCATTATGCATTCACATAAACATCTTTAATAAACATTTAATGCTTTTTCTAGTAACATGGAGGAAATTTTTGTGTATGCGGCTGGCCTTGCTGGATCACGCAGTAGCAATAAAAGGATGTTTAATGGGCTAACTATCCATAGAGAAACATGAATCTACTCATTACCTTCCACATAAGAAAAAAACCTATTCTACATGAATTTTAGGTCTAAGTGTGGAAGGCAAAAATAACAAAGACTCTAGAAGATAAACTCAGAAAATCTTTAAGATTTGTTAGGCATAAAATTGCTAAAATATAAAAGTATGATTAAATTGGCTTGCATGAACATTAAGAATTTCTGATTACTACAAGGCATAATTAAGAAAGTAAAAGAAACTAGAATACTACTCCAACACACACAAAGATGAACTTGAGGCATTTTTAGGTAAATGGACACATCTTAACACTATAATTCTAAGTGAAACAAATCAGACACACAAGTTTATCATATTGTTTCTCTTGTGCAAGAAACTGAAAGTGTAACTAAGAAGCAAAATGGAAGATAGGTGTTAGGAGGTAATGGGAAAGGGAACAAGGGGTAGGAAGGAAAAGGGATTTAAAGAAAAGATGAAATAACTGACAGAGCTTTTGTAAATGGGGAGGGGAAGAAGGTCTGGAGAGAGAGGACAGGGACAAGAAACAGAATTAAGACCTGTTATGTACAATTCCCCCGTGATGAATATGATCATCACTAACAGGTACTAAAAAAAAAAAAAATTTAAAAGAGACAAGACAAAAAATATGCATACCTATAACTGAAAAAGGCATGCATCTCAAATCCTGAAGGTAAGGAGTACAAACCAAGTTTTTAAAAACACACAATCCATAAAAAGTGATGAAAAGTGTTAACAGGAAAGTTATAAGAAAGGGTATCCAAAAGATTGACAAGTACACAAAAAGGAGGTGAACAGCACTCCTAACCAGGAAATGTACATCGGGTAATACAAGGTCAGGAGCGGAAATGTTTTGGTTTTTAGTACCCTTTCCCAGTCTTAAAAATTATAGAGGATTCAAAAGAATTGTGCTTAGGTGATTTTATCTATTAATATTTACTCAGAATTAAAATTAAAATTTAAAAGTACTTCAGACATGTGGGACAGCAGCTCACGGCAGAATACTGCACACTCAGGCCTGCATTTAGGCCCCAACACCACCTCCCATTACTCATTAATTTGTCTAAAATTGGGAACAGTTTTTATGTTAAAAAATAACTTTTACAAGAATGTTTTAAAAATAAGAATAGCACTTTTATATTCTTGTAAATCTCTGTGATCTGTCCCTGCATTTAATTTGATGTGATATACTATTTTAGCTGAAATTTATGAAGAAAAGCTCAGCCTCATACAGGTACATAATTGAAAAAGGCAGAATATTTTAATAGACTTCAGATAATTGTGGCTTTTCCTCTAACCTCATACAAGAACTCAATCACACTTTTTGAAAGCCACTGCTAGAGCTACTAAACACATTTTATAGTTTAAATTTTGTCAGCAATACTCAGCCAAAGCCAAATATAAAATAATTTGTGTGTGATTTTATTTATATACCTTAAGTCACAAATGGTAAAACTACATTTTGTCATAAGTCATTCCTTTAAAAAAAAAAAAAATTCAGTAAAGTGTCTACAGAGTCTCACTACATAGATCAGACTCACAGTGATCCTTCTGTTTTTAGCCTCCCAAGTGCTGGGGTGACAGGCACGCATGCCACCATGCCCAGTCTCCATTGCTGTCTCAGTGTGCCCTGGGGCCAGGGCCAGCATGGGGGTGGAGGGGAGGATCAACCCCAGCCACTGCGCTGTTCCTAAGCCTGCACTTTAGCCCGCAACAGTCATTTTTGTGGGACATAACAGGTTTGTGTAATATTCTTTTTTTCCTGAGTAAGGACTGTGTATGTTCATAACATAAAAACTCATCCCATGACCTGCATGTTTTTCTAGGCATGTTCTACTCGCTTTAAAAAAGGAACAATACACAATAGTGTTGATCTACATGCTTAAACAACCTTTCCAAGTTGAAGATTTCTAAAATTTAAAAACTTTGTTGCTTCCCATTCCCTAGATCGGTTGCTGATTACTGATGTGGACTTCCTTTGGATAAGCCATCAATATCCTTAGTCCTCAGAAAAATAATACAGTTCGATAATAATTGTATTATCTTTCAGTTCTACTATTCTAATATTCTGAGTAAGCATCAACTCATCCACTGTACTTAAAATAATTCTACAAGGATCTAGAGAAAACTAGTTCCCAAGCTTTAAAAAAAATCATAGTGGAACATTTTCATTTAGAACACCTAGTAATTCTTTGTTTTTCTGGGTTTTTTTCCAAAATATATGTTTGTAGTACATAATGATCAAATTTCTTGTGGAGTTGGTATCATGTATATGACACTTTTGTTTTTTAAAATCCCCCTTTCTACCCCTCCCTCCATCTCTTCAATCACCTTCCTGAATGTGCAAAGATTATCTTGCGAAGATTAATTTATTATTCTTTAATACTGTGTGTTAGACCTCTAGATCTCCAGTTTTGTTTTGTTTTGGTTTTTTTTGGGGGGCGGGGAACATTTATGAACATGCACAGCTAAAACATCTAAGTTATCCAGAAGCAAGTCATATACAGGTAAACAATTTATTCTTTTTTTTAAAATTTTATTTATTTGTGGGGGGGGCAGCTCAGCCCACCAGGGGGCGGGGCCGGCTGGCATGTGGTGCTGGGGGATTGAACCGCGGTCCCTGTGCTTTGCTAAGCTTGTTCTAAGTAGGTGCTTTAGACCACTGAGCCATCTCACCAGCCCCAACAATTTATTCTTAAAAAAGGTTTTGACTTACTGAAATTACCTAAAAATGCTATTTCTGGAAATCCATGAGGACAGAATACTTCTCTTCACAGTACCAGAAAGGGCACCAAATTTGTCAATGTTAACTACATTCTATTTTTGGAGGTGGTACCTGGGATGGGATCTAGAGCTCACACATGTAAGTGTTCTACCACTGAGCCACATGCTTTTTAAAAATAAGTTTTATTTTGAGACAGTCTTGTTAAATTGCCTAGGCTAGCCTTAATGGACATTACAAGCATGAGCTATGGCACCAGACCCAATTTCCTTATTCTGATCATTGTAATGTGTATTGTGGTCATGTAAAAGAACGCCCTTACTTTCAGAAAATACACACTTAAGAATTCAGAAGAAAATTGGCAACATATCCAACTATTCTTCTACACAACTGAAAAAAAATATAAACACAAGAACATACAGACATATAAATGCATGTGAATGTGCATGCATAATGGGAAAAGGAGGAACAGAGGACAAAACAAACATGAGATATTTAGGTGAAAAATGTACAACGGTTAATGCCATCCTAAGAATTTTTCCAAGCACAAGTTATCAAAGACTTAACAGGATCTTATTAAAAGTTCACAAAAACAGAGCCAGAGGGAAGAATAAGCACCTGCCTAGAAAGCACAGGGTTCTGAGTTCAATCCCTGGTACCACAAAAAAAAAAAAAAAAAAAAAAAGTTCACAGAAGCCAATTTGAAGGGTTTTCACTGATTTCTGATTAGAAATCCAAGAATCACCAGTCATGATGGAAGTCAGGATGATGGCTCACACATGTATTCCCAGACTATGAGAGGATCCCAAGTTTGAGCCCAAGCTGAGCAAGTTTCAGATTCTGTAAGACCCTATTTCAAAATTTAAAACAGAGGCTAGAGAGGTAGCCCAGGGCAAATGCCATGTGCTCAATTTCCACCACTACACAATGAGTAAGCAATTTTAAAAAAAGAAACAACCTGCAGTTCCATTAGTGGGTAAAGGCATAAATAAATAAATCTGATACATCCATAAAACAGAATACTACTAAGTAATAAAAAGAACACATCATTGATATATGCCTCATGAATGAATCTCAAAATACTTAGTAAAACCCAGGCAAAAGACACTGTACTTAAACAAAATTTTAAATATTGTTGAATTTAAGTACAACTCTAGAAAATGCATGCTGCTCTACAGCTGACAAATCAGTACTTCCCTGAAGCAGGGATAAAGATAGGGATACAATAGCAGGTACAAAGAAACTTCTAGAGGTAATGGAAATATATCACTTCTGGAAAAGTATAGTTTAATGTTCAATTACATCTAAGGAAATAAGTCAAGTCAGGAGAGCACAATTCTTAGGGTACAACTTAGTTCTCACACTTACAAAGAGAAAGAATCAAGCATCTGCTTTCTTTTTATGAACTTTATTTCAAAGTAAACCAATAGCTAATGAGGCAATAGGTATGTGTTTGCTTGTGTCAGGGACTATGTAGTTCAAACCAGGCTTGAACTCACTATATAGTCCAGGCTGGCCTTGAACTCGTGACAATCCCCGTCTTATTCCCCTGAGTTCATTAAAGGTATGTGCCACTATGCCCTGCTTAGGTAACAGGTAAGCTGTTTTTTTTTTTTAAGATTTCATAAATAAGATACAAAAAGAAAAACAGAAACATACCACTTTGCAGCTATTAGTAAAAGAACAGATCCAAGCAATTGTTAACACATGATAAAATCCTTACAGGAATGTTTGATGAGAAATCAAGGCAGACACCATTTTAACCAATCAGTCAATCTTGGTGTGGAACAGACACCCTTCATCTTACAGAGAAATAAGTCTGAGGTATTCTCCTTTAAAACAACTGAAAGTGAATCTATCATAAAAAAGACTCCAGATCAGCACTGTAAAATATGTATGTATAGTTAGGTAATGCAAGATGTGTATGTACTTTAAAATATCTGGGCCGGGGAGATGGCTCAGTGGAATAAATGCTTCCCTGGCAAGTGCAAGGACCTGAGTTCTAATCCTCAGTTCTACCAAAAAATAAAAATAAAAATAAAATTTCCTAACCATATTATTTAAAAGCTAGTAAGTGAAATAAATTTTTAAGTATTTTACTTACCCATATACAAAAAATACTATCATTTCAATCATAATCAAGATTTAAAAATGGAGGCCACGTATGGTGGCACACACCTCTAATTCCAGTATTTAGGCTACAGCAGAAGGATCCCTGTGAGTATGAGGCTACCCTGGGATCCGTAGTGAGCTCAAGGACAGCCTGAATTATACAGGGAGAGGATCTCAAAAAAAAAAAAAAAAAAAAAAAAAGATGAGGGGCCGGGGAGATGGCTCAGTAGAATAAGCGCTTGCCTGGCAAGTGCAAGGGCCTGAGTTCAATCCCCTGTTCTGCCAAAAAAAAAAAAGATGAAACCAAGTAATTTTACATTTTCTCATATAAAATTATCTCTGACAAGCCATACTTTAAGTGATATAATCATTAATTGTCATAGGTAGTGACATATTGAGCAACGTGGGTCCAGAAACAAGGCCTATTTACATAAAATAATGGAGGCAAAGAGGAGTAAGTTAAATGATGTAATGAGTTAATAAGTTAAAACACTAAAATGTAGGAAACTCTTTAGAACAAATAAAGTGGTTTGACTTTTCTATAATTTCTTTTTTCCTTGTGGCATTTTGTTTGAAAGAGTAAAAGGCCAAACCTGCAGGATAACAACTAAAAAAGTGTAAAAGCTTTGTTTAGATCCTGATTCAAGTAGACAATCTACCAAAACACTTTTGAGACAAGAGGAAAAGTCTCATTGTGGATTGAGTAATCATTTTTGTTGGAGGAGACAAATGCTGACATACTAGGGGGAAAAAAGATGAGTAATACCTTGGTTTTAATGGGGGTAATGTATGTGGAGCCAGACCTGATATTGTTGAAGCAGTTACATGTAAGCACATGGAATTTCTTTACACACATATGCACATAACCCCCCAACACATGTGTGTATAGTTTAACAAAATCTTTGGGTTTCTGTGGTTGTTGTTTTGTTTTTGAAAATATCCATTTGGAATGAAGTATTAAATGGAGGACAAGTTCTGATAAAGTTCTATGATTTGCCCTCTTGTGTTACACAGATTAGACAGAAATTCACTCTATGCATAACGACTGTCATGCAAGTATTAATACCTGAAATCAGGTGAACTGGATTATTTTTCCTAAAGTGACTACAGAGATAGTGAACCTCTTAGAGCTTTCAATGCTAACAAACACCTGTCACTACTGACCTGGAGGGAAGGACTCGCTAAAATGAATTCTTGATAGTAGGCAAAGTCCCATTACTAATGTTCTATACTTCTTACATATACCCTTTCTCTAATTTTGGTGTTTTTCCTAAGAAGTTAAGTATAAGTTATTTCCACCTAAATTTGGAAGTTTTTTAAACAGCTTATTCTTACCGCACTGCCAACTAGAATAACCTCATCACAATAATTCTGACATAAAGAACAAAATGAGAATACATAACATACTGTCCTCAAACTATAGCTGTCCAACTAAATACTTGGCAACTATTAATAATTCCTGTTGTGGAGGAAGGAAAAAAATAATCTGTCATCCTTTCTCACTTTTCCCCAAAAGTTCCTGCAAACTCTTTTTCAACTCAATGGCAGCAGAGTGTTATCCACTTCGTTTATATGGGACATCTCACTTCTCATTTTTCTGCTATTCCTCTACTTAGTCTTATATTCTTCTCTATAGATTCTATGTTTAAGTTCACTTAAGTTCCCCACAGTCATCTTCAGCCACCTCTGAAAAAGCTCCACCTATGACACATGAGGCTTTTTTGGGGACAACTAAACACAAGCCATAACAACTTATTTTCTATCAGTATTCTCTTGCAATATAATCTGCCAACTACTACCAAGTTAGCTTTCCTAAACCACCAATTTAGGAAGCTAGGGGGGAAAAATTTTTTAAAACTTTGTTCAAAAAAGTTTAAAATGAAATCAAAACTCCTCTGCTTGCTATTCAATATTCAAGACTCCTCTAAAATCTAAAACCAACACATGAATTTATTTTTAAGGATTTTGGTTTTTTACTGTTGACATATCTTTGCCATACATAAGAATATTCACCTTGGAGAATTGGTAGGTACACTTAGGAACCACATCTTGATAATTTTTACTTCCACTTCCCTCACTAACTCTACCCTTTCCCCTTTTCTAGCTCTCCTTCCCAACCACACAAAATCTGTTTCCTTCTATTTCTTTTATCGTGTTGTTTACGTTATTTATACCTTAGGTTTTTCATCTAGGAGAAACGAGGAAATACAGACCCTCCGATTTATTTCACTTAGAATTATGATCTCAATATCCATACATTTTCTTACCAATGAGTTGAATTTACCCCTCTTCATGTCTGAGTATTCTGTGTAAAAATGATATAGTAAAAGCAACATTTTTCATATTCTTACCTCAATAATACAAAAGGAAACACCCTCCTTTAGCCTAATTTGTGCTCTAAAAAATTTTGTCACCATTTACTTAACAATTTCTCAATCCAGAATATACTATTGCATCTAACAGTTTCCTGAACATTTCAAAAAGGAATCTCCTTTTCCTCAATTTCACACACTACTTAATATTACCTAATGCATACTGTAACAACTTCACTATTAACAACTTAAATTTTAGCGTTCTTATCTCTTTACTCAAAAGTGTCTTGAAAGCAAAATCATGCCTAGTTTAATTGATTCACCTAGTGGGTATCTCTCTCCACAATGCACAATAAATTCATTCATAACGAACCTCCTGCCTTTACCTAAAGTCAAGCAATAGCTTTTCTTTGTTCTATACACGGCTCTGCATTTTATGGCGACCACACGGATTTCAGGGTCCAGTAATTCTTAAGTTTCTTTAAGCAAGCTCACCCTATCTAGCATTTAACTTCACAACGCGATAGGTATCGCTAGCGTTTCACACACGATCTCTTTTAATCCTCACATCAGCCCTAGCGGTAAACATAGTTGAATCTCCACTGTAGGGACGAAAAAGCTACAGCTTCAACGTAAGATTTCTCTCCTTTATTTCCTTTTGCCCTTTCCTCTCCGAGATGCCTTCTTCTAAATTCGTTCTCCTCCAAGAGCACCCTTGCGGACCCTCGCTGTCCTCCGCCAAACACGGGAGCGCCGCGGCCGCAGCTCACGCTGCCTCCCGACAAGCACCAGGAAAAGCCCACAGCCCGTGTTTTCCAACCAACATTCTAACACAAAAACCACCTACAGGACTCCCTTACCCGCCCTTTTCTGCAGACCCTGGCGGTCCTTTCCATTTCCCCTTCTCTTTTTCTTTGTCTTTCTTGGCTCCGGCTTCAGCAGTGGAGTCGTCTTCGAACACGCTGAAAAGCTCGTCCCCAAAAGCATCCGCCATCTTTCAAAGCGCCCAGGCCGAACCTACGTCCTACCCATAGTGCCCCGCGACCGCACCGGCAGTGACGCCAAGTGAAGGCGCCACGGTGGCCCGTAAGAGTCAAAAGTAATCAAGTCTCAAGGCCACCTGAGTTTTTCTGTTTTGTTCGCGCTCTTTGAGTTTTTTGTTTTTGTTTCTGTTTTTCCTGTCCGATTACTGGTAGGCAGGCAGGTCAGGACCCAGGGAGGATACTCTACGCACCGCCCCAAGCACGCGGCACGTTCCAGAGGGTGGGGAAGAGTATAGGCAGGGGGCGGAGTCTGGTAAATCAGACCAATTGCGGAGCAGCAGTCCCGGAGCCCGGATGGAGCGCCCTTGCTGGCTGCGCTGGACCTGGGGCACCTGTGCGAGAGCCCGAGCGTGGACGTGCGAGAGTCACCTGCCACAGCTGTAGCATGGGTGGCAAGAACAAGAAACACAAGACCCCGGGGGCCGCGGCGGTCCGGGCCGCCGTGTCTGCTTCCAGAGCCAAATCTGCGGAGGCCGGAGCTGCCGGGGAAGCCCAAAGCAAGAAGCCAGTGGCCAGGCAGTCCCCCGCCGGCGCAGCCAGCGCCCGGGAGCCCCGAGTCAAGCAAGGTACACGCGGTCGCGCGGCTCCTAGCGCTGCGTCCTGAGATCTTGTTCCGTCTCCCGAGGAAAGCCTTCAAACCCGCCGAGACCCTTGGGCTCAAAATTGGTTTTTCCCACACCCGGGGCTGCTGGCTCTCCAGGGGTGGCCTTTATGAACGCGGGTCTAGGTGTGTTAGGACCCCAAAGTTCTGCTGGTGGTCCTGTTGCAAGTTGGCATCTCCCTGATGATCACACTTTTCTCCTTGCAAGAACACATACAGTACGTTTCTGCCACGATGTAGTTCCTCTGTGTTCCGGAAAAAAGTCAGTACTTAATACGAAATACAGTGTTCACTGCACATGGGTGTGACCGATTTTTAAATTATCTACTGTTTTCTGCAGCCTTGCATTTTTTGCTTACTCTGCCAATTGGTTTGCTAACAGAGATGACCGATGCCTGCTGCAGATGAAAATTGTGTGCTTTTCTTGCGTTGTTTGCGTGTTGTTCTTACTGGGGTGTTCATCACCAAGTATTAAGCGTGTGTGTGTGTATACATATATATGTACGTATGTACAGATATTTGCCATATGTCTAATACGATGTGGGAAATGAGATGAACAAAACACACAATAGTTTTTAGGCAACTTGCTAGACTAATATTGGAAATAGGAGGTAGCTAATCCCACAAAATGTACTGGTTTGTACTTGATAAATACCACAAAGAAAATCCTGAGAAGAGTTAAACAGGATAACCTAATATTTACTGGGTAATAGCAGAAATGATGAATGGCCTGAGAAAGTGACAGTTAAGATGACAAGGATGGTGTGTTAGTCACGTTTCTCTGGTTGCTGGGACAAAATACCCGACACCCAAATTAAGAAAGGAAAGGTTGTTTATTTAGCTCGCAGCTTGCAGCTCAGCCGGTTTCCACAGTCGCCTCCAAGGCAGGGTGGCGTGGCACAGGGGCACAGTTGAAGGTGACAGAAGCAGCAAGAGGTAAAGGGGGAGTGCACCCCTCTTTTTCTCCCTCACATTGTAAGCTGGCTATCCCACCCGCAGGGGCAGGACGGGCGTAGCACCCACACTGTCTCCCTGCTGTCCTCTTGCACAGGCTGGGCATGTTTATGAAGTGAGGATCCTGACTCCCTGCGAGTGGATTAGTTAATCTCCTAAACTCAAGTTGCCTCAATGTATGAACATCACCGCTGGGAGGGGTTAACTTTGTAGACCATTGGCGAAAATAGCACACTGAACAAGGAGAGTTGAGGACGGTATGTAAAGATCTTGAGTCAAAAAGAGCTTGCGGGTCTTGAAGGGGTCATAAAATACCAACATTGCCAAAGAAAGAAAAGGTATGAGACTGGATAAATAGACAAATACCATTTTTTAATTTAAAGATTGGATGACATCTCTTTTTGTTTATGTGCTTGGGGTGTTTTTGTTTTCGTTTTTCAGAAACAGAGTCTCACTTTGTAGCCCAGCCCGGGAGGTCCCCCGCCTCAGCCTTCCAAGGGCTGGGATCACATGTGTACGCTACCACTCCAGCTTAGATAGTACTTCTTTACTGTGCAGTTTGTTGTAATCTTTCAACTACAGAGTTATTGTGCTTGTAGTTACATGGAATTTCTCTTTGACTATTCTGTGGCAGTTTTACTCTTTTTTTTTTTTTTTCCAGTTTTACTCTTGATCAGCATCAGATGTACTTTCTGTTTGTCTCTTACAACATTTGTCTGAATTCTTTGCATTTTCTGATAGCTATTTGTTGTCTTCTTTGGCTTTTCTTTCCTCCAGTCCCCACACGGGACCCTTTCTGAAGGTGTCCTTGGCAGTGTAGTTTGCAGGAATCGCCCTCTAGGAGAGTTCATCTAGTTCTATTATTCCCGTCTTCTCCATCATGGCTAACTTGACAAGCAGCACGTACCAGTCTTGCTTCCAAGTTCTAGTCGGGTTTCAACGTTCATCTGGATGGTTTGCCATTGCCTTCTTTTTTGTAAGCATGTCTAATTTAACATGACTGATACTACACCAGTTTTCACCCCTTCCTTTTTTTCCTGTTTTTACACATTCCTGTGTGTCGAAGATCAAACGTACTTTAAATGCTTTCCCCTCTTCCCTCCGTTCAGTCTGTGACCATGACTCTGTGCACTGTTCATGCACGAATCCTTCCTTTACACCCGCTCACTTTTTACATGTGGTTGGGCTGGGGAGATAGCTGTGTGGCCTGAGCACCTGCCTGGCAAGCTCAAGGACTTGGGTTCCATCCGCTGGTACCACATGTCATGCCAAATAATTAAACAAAAGATTTAAAAAGGGGCCGGGGAGATGGCTCAGTAGAATAAGCACTTCCCTGGCAAGCGCAAGGGCCTGAGTTCAATCCCTGGTTCTGCAAAAGAAAAACCAAAAAAAAGATTAAAAAAGAAAAAAAATTAAAAGAAAAGAAAAGAAACATGGTGGCAACTCCCACGAATCCCTGCAGTACCAGCAGCCCTTTAATGGTCCTCTAGCTTTGTTCTTTCTTCCTCCTCCAGTCTTTCCAGCCTGCCAACATCAGATTGCTCTTCCAGAGTGCTGCTTTGGTTGTGCCTCTTGCCATTTCTCCCATAGCATCCTCACTGACCTCATACTAAAATCCAGCCACTCAGCTACCATGGAAGTCCCTCTTTCCAGCCTTTTTACGAATCCGTATTTTCAGCTATAGCAATCTGGTGTGTCTCCATTACTCCAAATGAAACTGTCAGCTTACTGTAATTTGCTCTTCATGACATGCTGGCTATCTGTAACACCAGCTACCCAAATCCTATGATACTCTCTTTGGGTAGCATCTGCTTTTTTTTTTCTTTTACTTTCTGTACCATAGATCAAATCTCAGGGCATTCTATGAATGAAGTATATTCCCAGGGTTGTAAATTTTTTGTTTTGAGAGAGGGCCTTGCTAAATCACCCAGGCAGGACTCAGACTTGTGATTCTCTTGTCATCAGTCTCCCAAATACTGGGATTCCAAGTGTGTGCTGCTGTCCCCGGCTACCTCCTGGGTGAACTGTCTCCGCTATGCAGAACCTGTGTGTCATGGTTGTTGATGTCATTCTTTTTGAGAGTTAGGTCTTGCTCTGTGGTAGATGAGGAACTACACATTTTATACTTCCTACAGAATAGTAAGGATGTAATGAGAATGTGTTAACATCTAAAAATTCTTTGGATAAATAGTAAAGAAGAATTCAAAGGAATTATTTTTTTTCTTTTAAAAAGAATAGAATTGGGGCTGGTGAGATGGCTCAGTGGTCTAAAGCACCTACTTAGAACAAGCTTGGCAAAGCACGGGGACCGCGGTTCAATCCCCCAGCACCACATGCCAGCCAGCCCCGCCCTCTGGTGGGCTGAGCTGGCTACACACACACACACACACACACACACACACACACATAAATAAAAAATTTTAAAAAAAAAAGAATAGAATATGTTAAAATGACATAGAATTTCAAAACAAGATGATAGGAAGTCAACAATGGTTGTTATGTTGCGTATTATCTTCGAAGTAGTTGTTCAGATTACCAAATAGAAACATGCAAATTGGTCAAAATTAAGCATAAATTATTCATTTTAATAAAGCAAGAGAAATTAGTAGTACAGAGGGCTGGCGAGATAGCTCAGCAGATTAGAGCACTGACTTAGGCTGACACAGGGACTGAGGGTTCCATCCCCACCCTGCTGTGCCTCCCCTGCCCCGGGGGATGCACTGAGACTGCAGCAGTCCAGGCTGGGTGTGGTGGCCCGCTCCTGTAATCCCAGCGCTTGGGAGGCTGAAAAACAGGAAGGAACACTAGAGTCTACACTGTGTAGTGAGACCCTATAGACCTTGTACTAAATCCATTTAAAAAAAGAGAAAGTAGTGCAATTAAGTAGCAGTACAATTACCTTAGCTATCTTGTGTGTGTGTGTGTGTGTGTGTGTGTATATAAATACGTATACATATGTATAATACATATAAATATGTATATATTATATTTTTCCCCTTTTTCCTTTCCCTTGTCTCAATTGTTCTTTGCTTTTGAGCATTGTCTTTCTCTTTCTTTGTACCTTTCAGGTTCTTACACTAGGGAGACAATGTGACGTTTACACATGCAAATTAATTTATTTCACTTACAAGTATGGTCTCTAGTTATTCATATACCTATAAAAGCCTCGAATTTATCTTTCTTTATAGCTTAGTAATACTCCATAATGTAAAAATACACCTCTTTTTTATCCATTCCTCAGTTGATGGGCATTTGGGTTGTTTCCAAGATTTAACTATGACAAATTGCACTGTTCTAAATACGGGTGCACATATATCACTGTGGTATGATATTTTCAATTCTTCTGAAAAAATCCCCAGAAGGGATATAGCGGGGTCTAATGGGACCTCTAATCCTAGCTTTTTGAGGAATCTGCACACTGATCTCTACAGTGGCTGTACCAATCTGCCCTCCCGCCAACAGTGTGGAAGAGCTCCTTTTTCTTTACAGCCCCTCCAACATTTGTGATTGACTGACTTCTTGATGAGAGCCCTTCTTTCTGGGGTGAGATGGAATCTCAGTGTTGTTTTAATTTGCATTTATTTATTTATTTATTTATTTAAACTTCCTGCAAAGCTTTATTCCGGAGGGACGCAGTCCTTCTTGGCAGCTGACTTCCTCATGGCAGCCAGCACGTTGCTGAGCTCCTCACGCTTCCTCTTGGCGCAGATGTGCGTCCCCACCCTTCCCACCCTTTTCTTCATGAACTTGAGGGTGCGCTTGTCCTTGGAGACCTTGAACAGCTCGCTAGCTCGTAGGGGGCAAAGCCGCACCCCTCCCGGATTGCGTCCGCACGCACTTGGTGTGTTCGGTGAGGCGTTTGCGATGGAGGTTGTGCCGGGTTTGCTCACATTCTTAGTCACCTTGCTGCCCTTGTTGAGGCCCATGGCCGTGGGATAGCAGGGGGCCATGGCTACTCTTCTTCCATAGTTGCTGTGGCAGAAGGACCAGAGAGTAATTTGCATTT
>NW_004524577.1:38316606-38342335 GCF_000260255.1 Octodon degus
TAGCTGTTCCGACCCCGCATAGCTGTTCCGACCCCTTGCTATCTTTTCAAGTACTGTCAAGGATCCAACACAGCGCAGTTTATCACAATGTGCTGTAACCTAGAGGCCACTTCTGGTGCCACCAGACGGTTCTTGCCACATTGGGGGCATTCTTGCTTTTCCTGTTTGTTCGTTAGTTTCTCAAAACATTTCTGAAGCGCTAATAACATGCCAAGAAAAATTTTAGGCACCGGGGATACCACAGCAAGAAAACATCACTGTTTTCAGAACTAGAGGGCAGGATGGAGACTTTAGTGGGTCAGATGATAAGCAGAATTTCTTCTGCGCTTGCGCTAAGTGCTATGAAATTTACCATAGCCGATAAGTAAAGAGAAGGGTAGAAGGAATATCATTTTTAAAGCAGATGGTCAGGAAACATCACAGAGAGGTGATTTTGAGCAAAGGAGGTGTGTAAGTTAGTATCTGCGTGAGGCCTTCCAAGTGAGAACAGGGAAGGCCCTGAGGTGCGTGGCTTGCACGTTCTAGAAATAGCAACCCCTTTCCCATCTTTCCATTTCTGGCCTCCACTTTTCCTTTCTGTTCCTGTGTCTTTGCCTTAGAACTTCCTCTGCCTGGCCAGGCAAGGTGCCCGTGACCCCACCATTCAGGGGACTGGCACAGGAGTGTTGCCGTGACTTCAGAGACAGCCTAGATGCCATCTCCAAAAGAAAAAGAGCATTTTCACCTCTAGCCTGCTTACAGTTAGCTCAGCCACTTGCCATGGTGTCAGTCGGACCAAAGAAAGAGTTTCAATTTTTGGGTTTTTTTTTTTTTTTGCGGGGTGAAGTCTTGTGTTTCTGGAACTTTGAAGTTTTAAATCTAGAAAGTAATACTGGGAGACTCGTGTTATAAATTCACAAAAACTATTCTAAATATGGTGGGGGAGTGATCAAAACATTCTGTAAAGGACAGAGAATAGTGACTTGGGAAGACAAATGTGGTGAGGTGTGTTTTGGTTTGAAATAGGAACGGCTCCCCATAGGAGACATTTAGGCCACTTGATCCGAAGCAGCCTGCTGCCGGAACGGCTGGAGTCTGTATTTGAGGCGGAGGGAACAGCGCCAAGATGCAAAAGTGGCAGCGAGCCTGACGTATTACAGGAAAACCATCTGCAGGTGGAGTTAGAGAGGGAGAGTGACAAAAGGAGATCAGAGGTCTGGAAGGGGCCAACCCAAGTGCGGGTGGAGGGGGAGCCGCGTCTGTACTGAGAGCTGACGGGCGTGCATCTTAAAGCCAATCCAGCAGCTCTGGTGGCGTGTGCGTCCTCACAGGGCCTGGCTGCTCAGGTTGTATCGTTTGCTCTGATCTATTCTCTTGGCACTTACTATTTTAGTTTATTTTGGTAATTGGTTCCTTGCTAATTGTATTACACTGGAGTAAAGCCCCATGAGAACAGGGACAGGGTCTTACGCACAACCCAGCTCCCCTTTGGGTCCCTTGGCAGATTAACCTCTTTGCAGATGAACCCGCTATTGACCAGAAGGGAATTAAGAGTGCCAGCAACTCAGAGGAGGTGTCTTAGTCATGAATATCGCTGTTTGATGTAACACACAGGGCAGAGTAAACGGAATACTTTCTAATAGAGTACAGGGCAACATGAAACTGATTCTGGTAGGGTTTTTTTTTTTTTTTTTTTAATTAGCTGAGTTACCTTAAGGTAATGACTTAGTTTATCCATTTTCATTTTCAGTATAATAAATATTTTTGAGAGGCAGCTTTATGTGTTATGTTGCCCCATAATTTCATTTATAAATTTGGTATGCATAATACTTTTGCCTTGGATGCTGTACACACTGTCATCCCTCCCTCCAGTTAGATTTCCAGTAACCTCTACGATCGGAAGCAAAAAACCAAAACTTACGAAAAGAGGGCTGGATGTGCTAAGGAAAGGCACTGTCAGAAATCTTAGGCCCGGGGTGGGGAGATGGCTCAGTAGAATAAGTGCTTCCCTGGCAAGCACAAGGGTCTTGAGTTCAATCCCTGGTTCTGCAAAGAAAAAAAAAAAAGAAAAAAAAAAAGAAAAGAAAAGAAATGTTAGGCCCTTTACTTATGGGATCCAACATTATTCCGTGGCCTACTGACTTCAAATTGTACTCAGAGTTAGAGTTATCAATTTAACAAGATGGAATGTCTATTTTCTTCTGGCATCTTCAGTCTCTCCTGTGTAACGGCTTAAAGCCTGGGGCGGAAAGCTGTCAGGTTGGCATTCTGGAGTGGCCGCCAGCCGGGTGTGGTGGTGCACGCCTGTAACCCAGCTCTCTGGGATACCGAGGCAGGAGGAGCTCAAGTTTGAGCCCAGCCAGGGCAAGTTAGCAATTTAGGGCTAGAAATGTAGCTCAGTGTGAAAGCCTCGTGTTCAATCCCCAGTGCCACCAAAAAAGAAAAAAAAAAAAAGCTCAAAGCACCTTCCAAATCCTAGAATTATTATTCATACTGGTTAAATATCATATGTCAACATGTTTGAGAAAGAATTCAAAAATGACAGGCCCTTGTTTAGCTGTTATCTCTGTGGTAAAATGTCATAATTGCTACAATTCTTTAGGTCATTGATCAAAATGAAAACGTGCCCACATTTAGGGACCCTGATTTCCACCTAGTGAATATGACAGAGGTACATGTTGTATATTGTTACGGCAAATTGAGTATGTAAGCCGAATGTTACAGATTAATTGTGTGCCGAAATTTCATGTATTGAAACTGCAGTCCACAGTGTGGCAGTATTTAGAGAGAAAGCCTCTAAGTGAGTGCTGAAGATTAAATGAAGTCCTGTGGTGGGATCCTGGTGTACTAGAGCTAGTGTCCATATCGGAAGCACCTGAGTGTCAGGTCTCCATGAGGGAAGAATGGAGAAAATCCCATATGAGGGTACAGCACGCCCCCTATAAAGCAAGGGAAGGTGGCCCAGAACAGAACAGAACCTCTACAGCTATCAGCTTGCCCTTGTATGTGTCAGCCTCTGCAACTATGACAAACCAAGTTTTGTTAAAGCCACGCAGAAGTCTGTAGTGTTAGGGCCGGCGGCGAGGTAGCTCAGTGGACTAAGCGTCTGCTTGGCTAAGTGCAGGGACCCGATTTGATGTGCACCAGCCTCGCCCCTGGGCCCGCTGAGCCAGCCACTGAGACCAGGCCAAGGAGGCTAAAGACAGGAGGATCACTATGAGTCCAAGCTGTGTAGTGAGACCCTGTAATAAATACATTTTAAAACAAAGTCTGTGGTGTTTTGAGCAGACATTAGAGTTGCTCAGCATGGCGGCCCAGGCTAAGGCAGGAGGATGGCTTCAAGTTCAAAGCCAGCCTGGGCTACATAGTGAATTCCAGGACAGCGTGGACTACTGTACACAGTGAGACCCCGGAGAGGGAGAGGGTGATTTGCTAGATGAAAGAAACCCTGAGTTTAAAAAAATTACAGGGGCCAGGGAGATGGCTCAGTGGAATAAGCGCTTCCCTGGCAAGCGCAAGGGCCTGAGTTCAATCCCCGGTTCCACAAAAAAAAAAAAAAAAAAAAATTACAAAACTGGAAAATATTAAATATTGATATATTTTCTAAAAGGTTGATCTATATTAGTATATATACTGGTGTTACTGTATCTAATGATTTCACAATAGCTAAATTCTTTTATAATGTGGCAAGCAAATCAATAGATATAACCTATATAGAAATTATTTGGATTCTTAGTAATTTTGAAGAGAGAAAAGAGGTGATGAGATGAAAAGTTTGAAAGTAGCATTTAGTCCTTCCTTGTTACTCATTGTTAGCTGACTGAGGAGATAATAACATTTCTGTTGCCTGGAACAAACTTGACAACTTTAGTGGATTAAGTGGCTAGTGTACCCCTAAAATATTCCTGGAACCTCAGCATGAGATCTTATTTGGAAATAGAGTCTTTACAGTTATAATTAAAGATCTTGAGATGAAATCATTCTAAATTTAGTTTGGGCCTTAAATCCAATGACTGTTGGCATGAGGGAAATAACGAGGAGATGTGGATGTGAAGAGGCAGGGCAGGAAGGTGGTGTGGAAGAGTTGTGACTACAGCTGCGTTACCAGCAAGCCAAGCAGCGCTGGGGCGAGCATAGCTGGAAGGAACGGTGTCTTGCCTAAAACCCGCCGAGGGAACCTGGCTGTCCATATGTTGATTTGGAACTTCTGTCCTCCAGAATTATGAAAGAATAAATTCCTGGCATATTCACAGATCAAATTTGTGGTGATTTGCTGTGACAACTTTAGAAAACTAAGCTACCTTTGGACTTAAGTGTGAGGAGAAAAGGTGGACCTCCTGCCTCCTCTTCACGTATCATCTCACTTTTGGGGAGGAATACTTTCGCTTTGGAGTTACCCAGCTGTGCCAACCATCTGTTAGAATCCAGGAAGTCTTAGAGCTTCCTCTCAGGGCCAGAAAGAAATGCATCTGATTAAAAAATATGAAGATGAACACAGGCTTAACCTAAAAAGAAGGCTTTGTATTTTAGGAGAAAGTAATTAAACTAGAAGAATGGTAATTTGTAAAATAGTTTAGATGGAACATTGCTAACTGCTGGATTGACTCATTTGGTGAATTGAGGGGTGATGCTGCAATTAAATACTCAATGCTTAGAAAAATTTTAGAGAAAAATTAAAATAGCACAATGGATATTAATTATTAAATGGCCTTGACTATTTGTTGTCTATTATATACAGGTCCCAAAATTTATAGTTTCAATTCTTCAAATGATGCTGGTGGTCCTGCGAATTTGGATAAATCTATTTTGAAAGTAAGTAACCGAGTCAATTCAAGAAATATACTTTTTTTTAAAAATGACATATTCTTAAATATAGGAAAACAATAGAATATTTTAAATAGTAATCGAAGAGCTATTCTTATTAAATAGAAGTAAATTGTACACATATGTTGAGAGCTTCTAAGAAATTAAGGAAGCTCTGGATAAGTTCCAAATTTCTAAGCATGGTGTCTGTGTGCTCTCAGGTATAACTTAGAGTACTTTCCCTTCCTCCTCTGTCCACTACTCTTCTCCACTTCAAGCTGTAGTGCATGGGACATTCTTTGCTCTGCCAAATGCCACCTGATTCTATGACTGCAGACTTTTTCCCAATGTGTTCTCCACCCAGAATGCCTCACTTGCTCCTTGTACTTACTTATCTCTTGACCCTCCTCTTTAAGGCCTACGTAACTCGCCAGGTCAGTTGTCTTGGATCTGTCAGCCCTGAATACATCTTTTTAAAGTGTTGTCATGCTGGGTTATAATTTGTTTCTTTATATGTGTTTCCTGGCTGGGCTTTGAATTCCTAAAGTACATTTTTGTATTTTATGGTAGGCATTCAATTAAGAAGTGATAAAGAGAAGGTATTTTTGCTGGTAGAAGTTTACAGGTAAAAATGTGGAACAACCGTGCATAAGTAGCTAATAGAACAAAATGAGAATTAAACTCCGGTCAGAGGATTTTGTGTTACCTATTAATTCTATTATAGATATAATTTTTTTTTTTTTTTGCGAAACTGGGGATTGAACTCAGGCCCTTGTGTTTGCCAGGCAAGCGCTTATTCTACTGAGCTATCTCCCCGGCCCCATAGATATAATTTTATTTTTATTTGATATTCCCCTTTTTTAGTGTAGCATTCATTCTGTCAAGCTTTGTGTTTGTGTTGGTTTACATTAAAGCAGATTTCTGGATTTCATTCCTACAGATTTGGACTCATCATGTGTAGGGTGGGGTTTAGTAATCTGTCTTGGTCATAGCAATCCAAGGTGATCCAAGGACACTGTCTTGAGATACTGACCTTATAGAAAGTTTGGCTTCTAATTGCTGCAACTTTCTGGCTTAAACAGGTGGTGATTAATAACAAGCTAGAACAAAGAATTATTGGAGTGATCAATGAGCATAAAAAGCAAAATAATGACAAGGGGGTGATTTCTGGAAGACTTACGGCCAAAAAATTACAGGTATTTTTCACACTTCTTAAAAAAATTGCTTAGTTTTAGTGTGTGACATTTTTAGACAGCTCTACACGGGATAAAAATGGTATTTCCAGCTTCCATCAAGATCTCATATAGATGGCTTGCGTCTCCAAGAACAGAATTGTGCCTGGTATAATTTCACACGATGAAATGATGATGTGAAAGCTATTTACATTCCCCAAGTTGCGTTATGCGTTTGACCCTGCTGAGTCGTTCACTCACATTTCTTGCGACAACGGTCCTACAAAGTAGATGTACTTGGCCTCTATTGTTTCAAAGAATTGAGGCTTGGAAAGATGACAAGTTATAGCCTAAAGTTAGTAATCAATAAAGAGGAGAGTGAGCAGAGCTAAATTTGAGCCCAGTTCTGCCCCACTGTAAAGATCCTACTGTCGAGAGTGTATCAGAACGCCTTATAGAACGGTGTCATTGAAGCTCTGCTTTCAACAAAAGACTTCCTAAGTGTTCATTCATAGGAAAAGGCACTTAGTGGCATAGCATGTAGCTATTAAAAGTGCTGTAAAGAGTTGCTAATAATTTGAGAAGATGCCTAGGTTCTAATGTTAACTGAAGTGTTTTATACAAAAGTATAAGAAAATAAGTAAACCTACTACATAAAAAAGAGTATCTTAAGATAATAAAATTATTTGTAATTCCAAAAATCTCACTATATTGAATACATTTAAGTTTTTATTTGGGGAATGGGAAGATGTGTATATACGTTTTCCTCTGTGTGTGAGTGTGTGTGTAGGGCTGGTGCTGGAACGCCGAACTCAAGACCTTATGCATAGTAAGAAAGCAATCTACACCTCCTCTACACTCCCCCAAAAAAAGCTATTTTAAAGAATAGTATTTGGTTAGTTTCTGATTGAAAAATGGATGCAAATAAAATTAAGTGTAAAAGAAGAAAAAATGACAGGTGGGTTTTTTTGTTTTTTTAATGTTTTCTTTCCATAGGATTTATACATGGCTTTACAAGCCCTTTCATTTAAGACGAAGGACATTGAAGAGGCCATGGCCAGCACGCTCTCGCATGGCGGTGACCTTCACTCTGCTTTGGACTGGCTCTGCCTAAACCTTCCAGATGGTAAACCATTCCGTTGTTAAATTCTTCCAGTTTCTGAAACACTTTGAAATAATTGTTTTGGTATTTGTATCATCCTGGTGACTTGTACTTAAAACTTTTCACCATCAAAAAGAAAAAAAAGAGCCGGGGAGATGGCTCAGTGGAATAAGCGCTTCCCTGGCAAGCGCAAGGGCCTGAGTTCAATCCCCGGTTCTGCAAAAAAAAAAAAAAAAAAAAACTTTTCACCATCGTAATTACTTACTTTTGACATGTTCTTAATTTAATTCTTTATATTCTTCTTAGAGGTTGTGGTGTATGCAAGAAATTTCTTTTTGTGTGTTGCTTATAAACAGCTGTTGGGGTCTGGGGAAACGGCTCAGGGGCAAGCTCTTGCTTTGTGCCGAAGGCCCTGCGCATGATCCCAAGCATCACAAAATTAATTAATTAATTTTAGAAATAAATGACTGTAAGCAACTGCTTATGGTTATTTTACAATACACATACTTTGCCTGTCTAAAACCTATTCGGAAGGCCAACCAGATAGCTCAGTGGATTAAAGCACCTGCTTAGGCAAATACAGAGACTGGATGTGGTGATGTGCACCCATAATCCCAGCTTTTGGGAGGCTGAAAACAGGAGAATCACGGCAAGTCTGATCTGTGTAATAAGACCCTGTAGACCCTGTTCTAAATACATATATATGTACACACATACTAAATACATATCATACATACATACATACATACATACATATATACATACATATATAAAACAAACCTATTAGGCTGTGTCTTTTGGGGTTTTGATGTAGAAATTGGGGCTATCCTTGGATATAAATATTTGATTGAACAGAGAAGCATGGATTTAATCTTTTGCAAGGGTCTAGACTACAGAAAGCTTTTGTGACAGATTAAGAATACATTCCCCTTTGAGAAATTAAAACAATTCTGAGATTCTCACTCCAGAAAAAATGGATATTATCAAGAAGTCAGTCAATAACAAATGCTAATGGGGCTGTGGGGAAAAGGGAACTCTTTTCCACTGGTGGTGGGAGTGTAGACTGGTATAACTAATGTGGAAATCAGTGTGGAGATTCCTCAAAAAATAGGATTATAGGTTCCATTTGACCCAGCTGTTTCCTTTTTTAAAGTATCTTCCCTGGAAGAATTAAAAACATACAGTGATATATGCACTCCCATGTTTATAGCAACACAGTTCATAATAGCTAAATGTTGTAAACCACCCAAATGCTCATCAGCTGAGGAATAAATTAAAAGATGTGATTTTGTAATTCACTTAGAATATTGCTCAGCCATACAGAAGTATAAACTTGAGACATTTCTAGGAAAATGGAGGCACCTAAAGACCATATTTTTAAGTGAAATAAATTACTCACACGTGTGTAAATACCGCATTGTTTCCCTGGTATGAGAAACCAGAGTGTAAATAAGGACCAAAGTGCATAATGGGCATTGTGAAATAGGAAGAAATTGTTCAAAGTGGGCTCTAAGGAGGTTGGAGGGGAAAGGAAGGAAGGGAAATGAAAAAATTTTAAAAGAAGGATAGAATGGAAACAAAATCTATAAATAAGGAGGGGAAGCAGGTGGCTGAAGAGAGGAGGGGATTGGAGAAAAAAGGAATCGATATCTCACATACGGGTACAATTCTCTGGGACGAATATGATCATTATGTGCATCTAAAGTGTACCAATAAGTTTAATAATAATAATAAAAGAATACTGCCAAGTGCTGTAACAAAGCCAAAGAATGGGAGGGGTAAAGACCTTTTAATGAAAAATTGGGGAGCCTGAGAGTGAGGAGGAAATGAGTTGCAAATACGGGGTGGGCTAGCTGTCACCTGAGGAGTGTGCCCGTTTCTGGCTCGGCAGGTACATCCAGGGTCCTCACAGGGTTTCTAGGGAGATGAAGAGTAGAAGAAAAATCGGTATCCTACGTCGTGGGAGGGCTTCCTGTGTGCTTAGCAAGTACTTGTGTACTTTAAGTATTATATGCATGTTAATTTTCAACACAGTCTGTTTTATCTTAAGATGCACTTCCTGAAGGATTCAGTCAGGAATTTGAAGAGCAACAACCTAAAAACAGGCCGAAGTTTCAGTCCCCTCAAACACAAGCCCCTGTTGCACCTCTACCGCAGATTAGAACCAAAAAAGCGGAAGAAGACCTTAAGGTCAAGGTAAGTGAAGAATTAAACTTGCAAAGCTATGCATAATCAGAATGAATCCCTTGTATTCTTAAGAATGTGAATATGAGGTTTCTGTAATATTTTTACTTCTTAAAAATGACTAAATGTATGCCAAACTTTTCTACGACTGTCGACCCCAGTTTTCTATTACTGCATAACTACCCATCCTAAAAGGTTGTGGTTTGAACTGACTGTATTATTTCTCATGACTTTGCAGTCTAGGCCGTGTTCAGCTGAACATTTCTGTTCTAAGAAGTTGCCTGCTAGGCCTGCGACATCATCTCAGTTACTCTTCTCTTGCAGCAGCTCGGGCAGCTAGCTGGCCTCTCTCCCGTCCTCACATTGTTCTGCAGAGTATCTCCCTCAGGGCACTCACACCCCTAGTCCCAGCATTGGATCCTGAATGAATCACCAACTCCAGAAGCCGCCCCATGACCGCATGAGGCTTTGGGCGGCAAGTAGACACAAACCATAACAGACATCTGTAGTGCCTCCTTACTCCAGGAGTTGGGACTGTGCCAGAGGCAGCAGGCAGCCTTTGTCTGTGTGGTCACTTGTACGCTTAGCTTGGACGTCTTCCCATATGATGGTCTCTGAGGAGTCTGACTTGTAATGTCAGTGCTGTGTTAAGTAGTTGTTATACCGTGTTGGTTGGGAACTAGGAAAAGAAAAGCTCTATGCCCAGCACAGATACAGTGTTTTCTGAATATTTTGTGAGGGTTGGCTAAATCCACAGATATAGAGGACTTAGATATTTAGAAATGGTGCGCTCCTGTGTACAAATTCTTAGCAAGGCCCTGCGTTGATGTACGCAGCTCACACAGCCGAAGCCGGCATCTCTGCAAGTTACAGGAGGCTGCGGGCTCCGGGAGGCATCGTCATTAGGGCATCGTGCTCTGCAAACGAGCCAGCCACGATGGAAGTATACTTAGGACACTCCTGCTTTAAAGGGACAACACTAGTTTGTAACAGTGTTACTCCAAGCATACTGGATTTTTAAGTTTACAGTGCTTAAAATAGTGTTGCATTTAGCTTATCCTTCACTGAATAATGAAGACTATGATTTAGGGATTTTTATGTGTCTACTATTTTTGTAGCAGAAATTATAAAAGCAGGCCCTTGATAGTTTTGACATTTTCTTCACTTCAGTTTTTCAGATTTTTTTTCTCTTTCTAGCCAAAAAAGGAAGAAAAAAATGTGGAAATAAATATGAAAGAGTGGATTTTGAGATATGCTGAACAACAAAATGAAGAAGAAAAGAATGAAAATTCTAAAAGTTTAGAAGAGGAGGAGGAAGAGGAAAAATTTGACCCCGTGAGTAGAATGCGTGGGTTCTAGCTGAATACTCTCAGGCAAGATATTTAACATCTCCTTAGTTTCTTCATTTATAAATTGGATAAATACTTATAGGGACTGATGTGAAAATTAACACATAAGAACTTGGAGCCTGGTACAGTTGTGCCCGCAATTATTGCAATTACTTGAGAGTCTGAGGCAGAGTAATCATAGGCTCAAGGCCAGCCTGGTCACATTTGAGTTTGTCTGGGGTCTTGCTACATATTCCAGGCTGACCTTGAACTTGTGATCCTCCTGCTTTAGTCTCCTGAGTGCTGGGAATACAGGCAAGTGCCACCATGCCCAGCAACAACTCCCTGTCTTTAACAAATGAAACAAAGCTCAGTGTGTGGCGCTGGGTTCAATCGCCATTACACTACCAAAAAAAGGTTTACTGTGGCCCGTGGTTTTGCAGCAGCAAGCAGAAATCCTGAAGTGACCCCAAGGATTTAGAGGCAGATTTACTTAACATTGGACGGACATGACAGAGTCAGTTGTCCCTCAAAGTGTCAGGCCTTGAAGGCCCAGGGACGGAGGCTCTTATGGTGCTGCAAAAGAGGGAGTAGAGTGGTCGAGTAGTTGGCTATCTCTGATCGGTTCTTGCACTATGCATCACAGTGACCAGCTGTTTCTAAAAGATAGAGGCAACCAAAACTGCAACAGGAACTGTTACCCTGGGCAACTAAGAAACTGAAGTTTGGCTGAGAAGGCTGTTTTCTTCTTCTTTTTTTTTTTTTGTAATCTAGGGAAGGGTCTACAGGGTGTTCAGGGTCTCACTACTAGATTGGATTCGTAGTGATCCACCTGTTTACAGCTTTCCAAGAGCTGGGGTTACAGGCACGCACTACCATGCCCAGTCTCAATTGCCATCTGAGCACACCCCGGTGGCAGGGCCAGCACAGCAGGTCCAGAGATAGAACCCCTGCCCCTGCATTTAATCCACTGAGCTATTTGGCCGGCCCTTCTTTTCTTTTGTTTTCTTTTCAGGGAGCTGTTTTCTATACAGTTTCATTGCATTGTTGGTTGGCACCATTGATGAAGGGCCTGTGGTAGTGCAGAATATCACAATGAGAGTACAGAGGGGAAGGGCTGCTCACCTCATGGTGACTAGGCAGTGAGATGAGGCGGGTCACCGGGGTCCAGCAGCCCCTGCCAGGGCATTCTTCCAGTGGCATAACTTCCAACCAGCAGGCCCCTACTTCTGGAGCAGTGATGGCAAACCTTGTAGAGCTCTCAGCAACAGCACAGCCTGCGGCAGCACATGTGCCACAGGTTTGCCCCCACACAGACAATGGAGTAGGTCCTCGAGGTTCTGTCACCAGAGGTCAGCAACCAAGCCCCTAGCATATGGACCTCTGGGAGAACATTTAAGGTTCAGTCCTAACAATTAAGAAAGCAAGTTCTAGGAAGAAAATATTGCAATATATGTATCTGATAAAACCCTTCTGCCCACTGTTACATGCAGAACTTTGTAAAGTCAGGTACATCCAAAAAAAAGTAAATATATGGTTAGTACTAGTCATTGGAAAAAATGAAAATAAAAACTACACAGACATACCACTAAATATCCATCAAAATGCTAAAATTTAGAAGATCAGCAACACCACAGGTGAGGAGAATGTCGAGTATGCTGATGGGAGTACGTTAGATAGGCACACACAAAGGTAAAAGTTGTTAGTAGCAAACAGATGAGTTTACCTGAGACTAGAATATTTTCATGTCCAGCAGATAAATTTGACAGGTTTGGGGGCAACAATTTGATATTTCAGGTCAGGTTTAACAGTTTTCAAAGTGGTTTGGAATATTGAGTAGTGTTAAGGTGATTGGCAAAGCTCTTCATTTGAATAGCTACTGCACATGTTGAGATGTGAAATAAGGACTTAAATGGGAAAGGAAGACAGATATTTTCAAGCCACAATCATCAAAAACTTGGTTATTTACTAAATATAAAAGCTAAGGAACATTTCTCAAAAAGGAAAGTACAATAGTAAGCACATGAGAAGATGCTGCACATTAGAAATTATCAGGGAAATGCAAATCAGAACCGTTGCAAGACACCACTTTTCATCCGCTATGATGTTTACTATCAAAAGTAGGAAAAAAACAGTGTTGACAAGTTGTGGGAATTAAAGTCCATGTGCAGCTTTTCATCTTCCGGTTCCAGGCGCTTGGTCGCCGCGGTTTACAGTGCAGTTATGGCCAAGTCCAAGAACCACACCACGCACAACCAGTCCCGAAAATGGCACAGAAATGGCATCAAGAAACCTCGGTCACAAAGATACGAATCTCTGAAGGGGGTGGATGCAAAGTTCCTTAGGAACATGCGTTTTGCCAAGAAGCACAACAAGAAGGGCTTCAAGAAGATGCAAGCAAACAATGCCAAGGCCATGAGTGCACGTGCCGAGGCTATCAAGGCCCTTGTCAAGCCCAAGGAGGTCAAGCCCAAGATCATTCCAAAGGGAGTAAACCGCAGGCTCGCTCGACTTGCCTATATTGCCCACCCCAAGCTTGGGAAGCGTATCCGTGCCCGCATTGCCAAGGGTCGCAGGGCCTGCCGGCCAAAGGCCCAGGCTCCAGCCAAGGCCCAGGCTCCAGCTTCTGCTCCAGCCAAGGCCCAGGCCCCAGCCTCTGCTCCAGCCAAGGCCCAGGCTCCAGCTTCTGCTCCAGCCCAGGCTCCCATAGGTGCTCAGGCCCCTGTGAAGACTCCACAGTGAAAGCCTCTTACTGCTGATGTAAAAACAGAAGGACTGGGGTGCCATCTGTGGGGGGCTGGTGTCCTCCTGTGCTCTTTGTACAAATAAACCTGAGGCAGGAAAAAAAATAAAAAAAATAAAAAAAAATAAAGTCCATGTGCAGGGGCTGTTGAGATGGCTCAGTGGTCTAAAGCACCTGCTTAGAACAAGCTTAGCAAAGCACAGGGACCGCGGTTCAATCCCCCAGCACCACATGCCAGCCAGCCCCGCCCCCTGGTGGGCTGAGCTGGCCACACACACACATACATAATAAATAAAAATTTTAAAAAATAAAAAATAAATTAAAAAAAATAAAGTCTATGTGCACTGTTAGTGGGATGAAAAGTGGCACAGCCATCATGGATCAGGTTAGCCCTTACTCAGAAATTAAAGTCAGGGGCTGGGGGCATAGCTCAGTAGAATAAGTCCCGAGTTCAATCCCTGGTACCGCAAAAAAAAAACAAAAAACAAAAAAGTAAAGTCAGAATTACCATTTGATCCAGAAATTCCTTTTGGGGGTGTACACTTGAAGGAACTTAAGGCAGAGTGTTAGAAGAAATATTTATATACTGTACTTGTGGCCACATTGTTTACAATAGCCAAAGTGCAGAAGCAACCCAATGTCAACCGGGAGATTAGTGTGTAAGCAAAATGCTGTGTACAGACAGACAGTGGAGTAGGGCACAGCCTTCGAAAGGAAGGAAACTGGCACCTGCAACCTCGAGGGCTGGCCTTGAGGACATCCCACTAAGTGAAATAACCCTGTTACTGGCTGACTCCATCTAGATGACATGGAGCACCTAAAGTAGTCCAGTTCACCTAGACTAGTGGTAGCTGTGGCTGAGGAACGAGGTTACTGTCACACCGCATCATCATAGCATTTCAGTTTTGCCACATGCAGAGAACTGTAAACATGGACTGTGGTTGTAATAACTGTGCAAGGGTACAAATGCATTCAGCGCCGCTGACATGTGCACTGACAGTGGTGAGGATGGTACGTTTTGTGGGAAAAACGTCACTAAGGAGGCGAAAGAAGAGATGCAGAGGTGGAGGAACGGCGGTATCAGTGGCTGACACAGGGAGAAAGAAAGGATGGCTGTAGTTTTGGCGGATTTGAGAAAATAACTCGGTCTCCTGTTGCCCCCCCGCCGGCTGGCTTTCAGTGCAGAACAGCCCACAAATCCAGAACACACACTTGTTTGTCTGCTCTTTTCTACCTTTTAACAATTGTATTCCAGAGCTGCACTGTGTGTGCCACACATCTTTATGTTCATAACCTACTGGACTTTGTTAACCTAAGGAAATAAAATAGTAATTTAAGTTAAACTTCAGTTCTTTCTAAGTTTTGCTCAGTAGAATCATGTTCTTGAGTTTTGTGATAATCTTTTTTCTCAGGCGCTTTATTGTTTCTTTTTTGTCTTACTTTCCCAGTGTTTTATTTCTACAGAAAAATTCCTAAAAGTAGATTTGCTGGAACAAAGGCCAAAGTTAGATCATAGTCATTTTACTTTATTCTGTTCCCTGAGGTGGGGGCCTCATTACTCGACTCAGGCTGATCTCAAACTCACAGTCTGCTTCCCCCGACCTCCCAAGAATCGAGGATTATAGGCAGACACGACTGTGCTGATCTAGGCCATAGGTTTTGGTACAACGTATTGCCCACAGATAAAATAATCTTGGTCTTATTATTTCCTCTTCATCTGGAACAGAACGAAAGGTACCTGCATCTTGCAGCAAAACTTCTGGATGCAAAGGAACAAGCAGCTACGTTTAAACTAGAAAAAAATAAGCAGGGCCAAAAAGAGACTCAAGAAAAAATAAGGAAATTGCAAAGAGGTAAATATTTTTAGATTCTTAGATATGGAAATGTTACTGTCTCTTTAAAACATTTCTATTCTCTCTCCTGTTTATATCTAGGTTTTGGCTAACTTTGTCTATAACAACCAAGTGAGGGGCCAGCAGGATAGTTCAGCGGTCTAAAGCGCCTGCTTAGGCAAGCTTAGGCAAGCCCTGGGACCGCGGTTCAATCCCCGGTACCGCATGCTGCGCCAGCCTTGCTCCCCAGTGGACTGAGTTGGACACAAAAATAAATAAAATAAAATAAAAGACATTATTAAAAAAAAAAAAAACCAATACAGTATACAAGTGATACTGTATACTCAGTGGGCCATATGAACACTATTCTTTAACTCTGGTGTCACAAACACAAGCACCAGAGACAGTGCAGAAATAAATGGCTATGTTTCAGTCAAAATCTATGGACAGTGAACTATAAATTTCATATAATTGTCACATAGCACCAAATACTTTTTAAAAAACATTTGAAAATGATGGAAAATATTCTGGCTTACAAGCCATCCATAAACGTGCAGTGGAATGAATTTGGCCTGCATGCAGGTTCCCCAACTTCAGGTTTATTTTTATTTTTATTTTTATTTTTTTGGCAGAACCGGGGATTGAACTCAGGCCCTTGCGCTTGCCAGGGAAGCACTTATTCTACTGAGCCATCTCCCTGGCCCCCCAACTTCAGGTTTATATCACAAAATGCTGTCCCTAGTCATGAAGGAGACATAACTATAATCTCATAAGAATTTTGAATGAAGATTTTTTCAAGTCTATTAAATGTATCAAATACTTTGTTTTTAAAGTTTCTATATACGTTATAAAAGCCAGTATATTGTTTATGACTTTTAGCATAGATTCCTTATGGGAATGATTAAGTTACTGGCTATAAGGAGAAAGAAGAAGTTATGTTTTTGAAGCTACTTCTACCAAGTAAAAAGGCATAAGCACAGCCACATAGCCAGGCGTGGTGGCCCAGACGTGTGCCTGGCACTGTGGGAGGCAAGGCAGGAGGATGGCGAGTTTGAGCCTGGGCACCTTAGACTCCTTTTCAAAATAAAAAAGTCACAGAGATGTGGCTTAGTGCACAGGCCCTAGGCACAATCCCCAGCACCACACATAAACCAAAAAAAGAAAAATCTAGAAATTAATGTCTTTTTTTCTTGGTAGAAATGGAAACTTTAGAAGACCATCCAGTATTCAATCCAGCCATAAAGGTATCACATCAACAAATTGAAAGAAAGAAGCCTCCTATAGCCACAGACGGGGAAAATACTTTGGACTTTAATTTATTTGAAAAGTCTACACCTGCTGCCGCCGATGAGAAAGGTGATGTGAGGGCAAGTGGCTGGGTTGTAACTTAGGACTGCGTATCAAGTTATGCATTACTACAGAGCTCATTACTTTGCATTTTGGTAAGCTATTTAAAATGGTGGTATAATTACACATTCTTAAGTTTTGTTCAAAAAATAAGCCAGGAATAAGAGCCTGCCTGGCAAATGCAAGGTCCTGAATTCAATCCCTAGCACCAAAAAAAAGCCAGTTCCCTATAATGAATGTGGTCATATGGACACCTAAATTGTACCAATAAACTTAAGTTTTTTTAAAAAATTATTATTTTTTAAGTAAGCCAGGCATGGCTGTGCACACCTATAATCCCAGAATTCAGAAGGCTGAGGCAGGAGGATCAACTGTGAGCTTAATGCCATTCTGGGCTAATCGTCCAAAGCCAGCCTCTACTACACAGAAAGACCCAGTCTTAAAAAAATATGTATAGATATAGATATATTTTTGTATGTATATACATATATATACAGATAGCTATATAACTGTAACTTGTATAGCAGTTTGTAATTACAAATATCTTGTCACCCCAGTCTCATCTCTCTCCGGTCCATTCTCCAAACTCATAGTAGTTATCTTTTATGCAACAGGGATCTAAATGTGAATTTTCTATTTAAAAACCTGTTTTATTACTTTTGTTTGACATGCTAGAGATCAAACCTAGCGCCTTACTTCTGCGAGGCAAGTACCCGCTCACTGAGCCGTGTCCTCACCAGCTCCTATTGACACTTGAATGACTCTGAGCCTACTGACATCAGTGTAAGGCCAGACTCTGTCATGGCACTCGCGATCGTTTGCATCCTGCCGCGATCCACCTTGCTACCTTCTTTTCCAGCTATGTTCACCATTCTTCAAAGTACCTGTCTCTCGTCGCATTACTTCACTCCTCCTGCTACCCCTTCTATCGGCCAACCTGTCCCCAGGGTCAAGTAGCTTAGTACCTCTTCTTTAATTGTTTACAGATGTAAGTGATCGTGCACGGCTTTGTGCTCTTGAGTTAATTATTGGCATAGATTATATATTTACATATTATAGTTCAGACCTGAACCAAATTGTCTGTTTTAAAAAGTACTTATTGGGCCAGCAAGATAGGGGACTAAGTACCTGCTTAGGCAAGCACAGGGACCATGATGCAGTCCCCAGCACCACATGCCTCATTGGCACAGCCCTTGGGCACGCTGAGCCAGCCACCGAGTTCTGGTGTGGTGGCACATGCCTGTAATCCCAGTGCTGGGGAGGCTGAAAGCAGGAGGATCACTAGGAGTTCGAGCTGTGTAGTGAGACCCTGCACCAAATACATGAAATAAATAAGTATGTAAGGTACGTAGTCTTTCAGTAATATTTCTTGAATTCTTGTCATGCACAATAACAGGTACTATATGTACAGTAATGAACAAAATAACCCAGTCTCTGCCTTTTTGTTGTGTGTAGCCTTAATTAGGAGAATGAGCTTTAAGTATACACAAAAATATGTCGAACTGTGATGTGTATCATCAAAGAAAATTGATTTTTAATAATAGAGATGTCAGGGTGGCTGTTTTGGATTGGGCAAGCCTTTCACTTCTGACAGATGATTAGATGTTACCCTGGTGACAAGTTGGGGGACAGACCCTCCAAAGAACAGAGATAAAATATTAGAAGCCTAAAGTGAAGGCTGGCTGTGGTGCCACTCGGGTCATCACAGCAGTCTTGGAGGCCAAGGCAGGAAGATCACAACTTGTAGCCGTGTCCTTGCTCAGGCTGGGTTACGAACTCTGTCCCGAAGATAGATCCCAGCCCCATGTGACAATTTTTGAATAATCCATCATTGTCTTCCATTTTAGATAAAAAGAAAGACCCTCATGATGTAAGAAATTTTGACTATACTGCTCGAAGCTGGACTGGAAAGTCTCCCAAGCAATTTCTAATTGATTGGGTCAGAAAGAATCTTCCCAAGAGTCCAAATCCTTCCTTTGAAAAAGTTCCAGTAGGTCGATACTGGAAATGTAGGTATGTTTTCTGGTTAATAGAGTGAACTTTGAAAAAATGTATAAGAAAGCCTTTTTGTTTCAAATGAGTTAAATAAACATTTAGGAAACACTAATTTCACATTTCAAGACTATGGGGGCTGGGGAGGTGGCTCAGTGGAATAAGCACTTCCCTGGCAAGCGCAAAGACCTGAGTTCAATCCCCAGTTCCACCAAAAAAAAAAAAAAGACTATAGTGCTTGTAATCCCAGCACTGAGGAGGTTAAGACAGGAGAATCTCTGCGAGTTCAAGACCAGCCTGGGGGCTAAGCAGTGAGCACAAGGCCAGGCCTACCTGCATAGCGGGATCCTGTCTTGACAAAAAAAAAAAAAAAAAAAGACTATAGTGCTTATAAATCATTATTGAATACAGTACCATCAGTGGAAATATTTAAATAATACAAATTTAAGTTCGGTCTTAATGAATTTCTAACTTCATTGATCTGATCTCTTCGATTTAAAAACAAATTTTGGGGGCCAGGAATATGGCTCAGTAGAATAAGCACTTGCCTGGCAAGCGCAAGGGCCTGAGTTTAATCCCTGGTTCTGCTAAAAATAAAAATCAAAGCGAATGTGTGGCTTCTTTGCAGGGTGAGAGTGATCAAGTCCGATGACGATGTCCTGGTGGTGTGCCCCACTATCTTAACAGAGGATGGCATGCAGGCTCAGCACTTGGGCGCGACGTTAGCCCTTTACCGCCTAGTGAAAGGGCAGGTGAGATTTTTTTAAGATTAGATACTTTAAAAATATTCATGAAATGATGACTATATGATGGTATACATAGAGATGATAGGTTTAGCCTCACTAATCCAACAGTCTGAACTCTGAAATGCTGCAAAATAGGAATCTCTTTTTAGCACCAGCTTGATTCCACAAGTGGAAAATAGTGTACTAAAGAACTGTCATGAGCAGAAGTATTGTATAAATGCTTTAGGCTATATATATATATATACATATCATACTGTATATCTAAAACATAAATGGATTTTTGTGGCTAGACAAGTCCCATCTCTAGGACATCTCATCACGTGTGTGTAAGTATTCCAAAATGCAAAGCACCTTTGGCCACAAGAATTTTCCATAAGTGATGCTTAATGTATATTAAAACTGTACATAAAAATGTATGTATGTGTGAAAGGTACCATTTCATTATGGCGCTCTGTGCTGGTCTCACGGACCGCTGCTTCTGATGATTTATACTTCGGCTTCCTTTCACCTGTAAACACAGGTCAGTCTTCCTTGGTTTAGGCAGCAGGTCTGAAGGACCATTTGACTGGTCCAACTTTTGGTCTGTACTAATTTACAGATTTAAAATACTTGTGCAAGGTGATTGAATTAAAGATAATTTTTAAATTTTTATTTTTTTTGTTACATTGTCATTAAACTTTAAAACACTAGACATTGGTTCTAGTTTTCAATTTTAGATTATATTAGCAATACAGTGCCAGTCTAAGGTAAAGTTAAAGTACTACTGGAAACAGCCCTCTTAGAGAACACAATGCTCTCTTTTCAAATTTAGACTGTCAACATTTTGTTTTCATAATAAATGTGTATATTTTTCCTCCTAGGAAGATTTTGATACTAGTTTAAATGCAACTCTAGTTCTTTTTTAATTTCTGCCATTCAAAGTTCTTAAGGTCTTTATTTCTCTCATTTTGCAAAAACATTTATCATAAGCCATATTTACTTGGTAAAAGTAACTATCAGTGTCAGAGATTGTTCTGGGTTCTTCTGTAGCACAAAACTGGAATAATTTAGTTTCCATCTATTATGGTTGATTGAAAGTATTTTGGCTTATACAATTAACAAAATCTCAAAAGTTGCTTTGTATGTTTTAAAAGAGTCTTACGGGTCATGTAACGGTTTGTGTCGCGCCGTTGCAGAAGTAAAGAATAAATGTGTGCTCACTAGTACTCTGCTCTGTGAATAAGCACTTTGCGGACACTGTCTGAAAGTTAGCCCCAGACGGTGTCTACGAGGGAAGTACTGTCGTGGTCACTTCTAATGCAGCGACTGAGGCCCCTGGGGGCTGAAAGTGTTCACCAAAGGCTGCGTAGCTAGTAAACCAAGAGACGTACTGAGTATGATGCGCTCATGAACTTATATTATTGTACGTATTAAAGTAAGCACTTACTAGTTTGAGTCAAATCATATTTTAAGAGAATATAACTGTACTTCTCAGTTCCAGTCTGTTGAGTTTCGATACCCACCAGTAACAGTAAAATCCTGCTCTGTCTTCCTGTGTAGTCCGTGCATCAGCTACTCCCCCCCACTTACCGGGACGTCTGGCTGGAGTGGAGTGATGCCGAGAAGAAAAGGGAAGAATTAAGTAAGATGGAAAGCAACAAGCCCCGTGATCTTTTTATTGCCAAACTTTTGAATAAGTTGAAACAGCAGCAGCAACAACAGCATACTGAAAATATGAAAGAAAACTCGGACGATCCTGAGGAATCTTGGGAAAATTTAGTTTCTGACGAGGATTTTTCTGCTCTGTCCTTGGACTCTGCAAACGCGGAAGATTTGGAACCTGTTAGAAACCTTTTTAGAAAGTTACAAAGTACACCGAAGTACCAGAGACTGCTGAAGGACAGACAGCAGTTACCCGTGTTCAAACACAGGGACGCGATTGTGGAAACGCTCAAACGGCACCGGGTGGTAGTTGTGGCGGGGGAGACAGGGAGCGGCAAAAGCACTCAGGTCCCGCACTTTCTGTTGGAAGACTTGCTTCTCAGTGAGGGGGGAGCGAGTAAGTGTAGCCTTGTGTGCACCCAGCCGCGAAGGATCTCCGCAGTGAGCTTGGCCACCAGGGTGTGTGACGAGCTGGGCTGTGACGGCGGCCCCGGAGGACGGGTAAGGTGGCGTTCCCTGCCTCGCCGATGACGGCTCCACGTGGAACTTGCCGTGTAGGGCTTCTGGTGGTTCATGAGCATAAGCAAGCACTTTTCAGGTTTGCTTTGAGAGTATATTATGCCACTTTATATGAAAAAGTTTATCAGTAATTTTGTCATTAATATTTCATATATAAGAAAACTTTTATAATTAAATATGCAAATATACTACTCACTAAATTGAACATTGGAAACATATGGACAAACTCACATTTTACTCTGATGTCATATAGCCCATGATTCTGTAAGTCTTTTCTGTGGAATGCATTCCCAAATGATACTCATTCTTTCAGTGAGAAGATAGGGAAACAGTATAGGTTAGTATACTAGAAAATTTTTCAAGCCCTGTAGTTAAAGAAAAAAAAATGGAAAAAGTACACAGTTGCTGCCCTATAAGGAGCAACAGTTGTGTACGCAACACCAAGGAGAGGCTGCAGGACTGAGGAGAGGACAGTGTGAGGGAACCACGGCGGCCCTGTCCCCTCACGCAGGAGGCCCCCTCCTGTGCTGCCCGCTGCTTTTGGTGTTACAGGATAGACAGAAGCTGCTGTAAAGTTTTGTATCCGAGTACCTTGATATTTGCTCCAAGATAATTTAGTGAAAATTTAGCATGTGTTAATGTTTTTCCAATCATATTAGTATGTGAAGCCAGGAAAAAATCTTTTTGCAACACCTGAAAAGAATGAAAGCCTTTTCTGTTTCTTTTCTGTGGTATTGGGGATTGAACTTGGGACCTTGTGTTTGCTAGGCAGGCGCTAAAGCCACTGAACTCTCTCCCTAGCCCCAAGTTTTTCTGCTTAAAATCACCAACACAGGGACTGGGAAGATATCTCAGTGGTATAAGCACCTGCATAGCAAGTGCAAGGACACAGGTTCAATCCCTAGGACCACATGCCATGCCAGTCACCGAAACCAGGCATGCTGGTGCACACCTGTAATCCCAGTGCTGGAAAGGCAGGAGGATCACTAAGAGTCCAAGCTACTTAGCAAGACCCTGTGCCAAATAATAAATAAATAAATAATAAAATCACCAATATGGATTTTATAGTTTCATATAAATGGTGACCATAGCAAAATACTTTTGATTTTTTTTTTTTTTTTTTTTTTTTTTGACGGAACCGAGGATTGAACTCAGACCCTTGTGCTTGCCAGGCAAGCAATTATTCTACTGAGCTATCTCTCTGGCCCAGAAAAATACTTTTGATGATAATGCATTGCGCTAGCTAGATTTACTCAGATTGCGCCATATAGTAAGAAGATGGGCACCTGCGCCTTGTACTTTTCAGCTTATTTCCCAGATCACGTGAGAGACTGTCATGGCTCTGTGTTCTTCTGCAGAATTCTTTATGTGGATATCAGATCAGGATGGAGTCTCGTGCTAGCGAGTCCACCAGGTTGCTTTATTGTACAACAGGAGTTCTGCTAAGAAAACTCCAGGAAGATGGCCTCCTAAGCAGTGTGTCTCATGTCATTGTGGACGAGGTGAGTAGATTCTGTAGTCGTGTCCAGTTAAATTCTGAACATTATTCAGATAATGTTCCTTCTAGTACCACTTAATATTTGATGCTTATGAAATGCCAGGTATTTTACCTAAAATTGTTTAAAGTTCTCTAAAGAGTGTCTCATGTTAATTGATTTATTCTGTAATACTGTATTATTTGCCACATGCTTAATGCTATTCAAGCACACACCATGTGCACATGCACAAATTTATTTAATTCTCCCAGCGACCCAGTGAACTAGATATCATCTTTATTTTACAGTTGAGGAAATCAAAGTACATAGAGGCCGAATAGCTTACCAAAGGCACATATCCAGTAAGTTTTGCATGTGAGAGTTCAATTCTAGGCATTCTAGTACTCCTGGATGCTTTTTTCTGGTCTATATCTCTCAACTACTATAGTTAAGTATAAAGAATCTGCTTTAACTCTTGCACCATCCAAAAATTATCAAGATGTCATTTTTCATATCTGGTATACCTTTTGATACACCAAGCCTAATAGGAATGCACACTTAAGTTGAGTTATACCTACTTTAACATTGCACTTATACTAAATGGCGTGATAGCCTACTCTTTTCTTTCTTTCTTTCTTTCTTTCTTTCTTTCTTTCTTTCTTTTTTCTGTATTTTTTGGAAAGGGTCTACAGGTTGTTCAGGGTCTCACTACTAGATCAGACTCATAGTGATTCTTCTGTTTACAGCCTCCCAAGTACTGGGATTACAGGGGTACGCCACCACGCCCAGTCTTAATCGCAGTCTCAGCACGTCCCAGGGGCGGAACCAGTGCAGCAGGCCTGGGTGTGGAGCCCCCAGCCCTTGTGACTGCTTGCAGGCACTTTAATCCGCTGAGCTATTTGGCCAGCTCTTTAGCCTATTCTTATAAATGAATTTACGTGTGTATAATTTTTCAAGAAAAAATACATGGCATATCTGTTATTCAGAAATTGGGGCTGGGGAGATGGCTCAGTGGAATAAGCGCTTCCCTGGCAAGTACAAGGACCTGAGTTCAATCCCTGGTTCCGCCAAAAAAAAAAAAAAAAAAGAAATTATTAAAAATTTCTCTGATATTAAGCTTTTTGTGACTTAATTCTCTAAGTTCAGAAAGCAGAAAGGAAAAGTTTATTCATTTTATCTTTGTTAATAGACTAAATATAGATTATTTGGTTATTTTCCTCCATTTTTAGGAAATACCATAGGAAAAAAATTGTCTATAATTACATAATTCAGGAAAGAATAAGCCTAGTATTTAATTCATGTATTTATATGTATTTAATATGTCTGTTCACATCATTAGGTACTCTACAAAAGCATGAATTTTAAATAGCTTTATGTGGTGTATACTTTGAGTAAACCATGATTTATTGAATCATTTTCTTGCTGTAGGACAAGGTTAGGTAATGTATTATTAAACAGACAAATGAGAAGAACTGATTTTTGCATAAGGAGGCTTTATTCCAGGCCAGCAAGACAGCACAGTAGACTAAGGGCCTGCTTAGACAAGTACAGGGACCCAGGTTCAATCCCCAGCACCACATTCTGTGGCAGCCCTGACCCTGGGCACGCAGACCGGGTATGGTGGCATACTCTTATAATCCCAGCACTGGGGAGGCTGAAAACAGGAGGATCACTACGAGTCTAAGCTGTGTACTGAGACCCTGTACCAAATATGTAAAATAAAATTTTTGAAAATTAAAAATTTCAAAAAAGAATTCATTTTTCATTAATGGGAGAATAAGTTATGCAGTTCTCACTAACATGTTCAAAAGAAAGAGGTTGGAATGCTGCCATAGCGGGGCCCTGCTCACCCCACGGATGCCCCCTTACTTTTCTTGCTGCTGAGACAAAATACCCGGCACCCAAAGTTACAGGAGGAAAGGCTTGTTTGGCTGGTGGCTAGGCTGGCTCCAGAACAGCGTGACGTAGCAGAGGGGCATCACAGAGGACAGACAGCAGCTCATGGTTGGCCGTAGGTAGCAGAGTAGCAGGCAGGGGATGGCCACAGCTCTGTCTACCCCTTACATCTTCCCCAATGCACTCAGGGCAGGCAGCACTCTCAGCCTTAATCCCAGTGCCCTCGGTCCCAGCACTGCACCATGGATCAGTCCCGGCGTCACACACTCTAGATCCAGCCACCCCTCAGAAAGCCCCACCTGTGGCCACGTGAGGCTTTAGGGGACATCTAGGCACAAGCTGTAACAGATGCAGGGAGAGGAGGTGTCACAGTGGTAGCTTTACATGGCCCAGACCTAGATCTTACCAGTGACATCAAGGGTCAACCTGAGCCAATGTAATAAATATGTTTCTAATGAGAAACTTTTATTGCTAGGAAGTTGAAATATTTGTACCAGCTAGTCTGCCACAAGTTCTCTTAGAATTTTAAATTATTGGGGCTGGGGAGATAGCTCAGTAGAATAAGTGCTTCTCTGGCAAGTGCAAGGGCCTGAGTTCAATCCCCGGTTCCGCAAAAAAAAAAATAAAATAAAATAAAAAAGAACTTCAAATTATTAGCAGGAAACTGTTTGGTAAATATAGATGAATTTAAAAATCAGATCTGCCAGAGAGATAGCACAGTGGCATAATCTCCTGCTTGGCAAGCACTAGGTCCTGAGTTTTATCCCTGATATACCCACAAAAAAAAATAAATCAGACCAACTGACCGATTCCTGAAGCATTGTTCTTTGATAACTTGGCACCAGCCGTCAGTAGTCATAACCATCTTCAGGGTGATGGCCGCGTCTTACAGTGCAGGGAAAGCAGCCGCAGGGACAAGTTTAAGGACATAAGCGAGGTTGGGATACTTTTTTTTTTTTTTTTTTTTTTT
>NW_004524577.1:38343419-38348693 GCF_000260255.1 Octodon degus
AATCCCCTGATAAAGCCAGGCTGCATTTGGAGAAACGTGAATGAGTTTGAGACAGGGACAATATACATGACAAGGTGACTTATTTAGGGGATGTGGGAGAAAAACCAAGAAATGTCTGGTGTTTTGCTTTGGTGGTTTGGCTAGGTAGGTTTTGGGGTCCTTGACTTGAGATTCAGAAGTGAAAAGGAATGGGGGGAAATAATTTTTTAAGATGATGAATTTATAGTTGCAGAAACTAAAGATATCTAGTAGTTGGAGAACCTACCAATATCTCTTTAATTATTGTAAAAGTCTTTCATAAATTAATTTTTATTTGTATTTATTTATTTTTTATATAATAGTTCAGGCCGGCCTTGAACTCACTATAGAGCACAGACTGACCTCGAACTCAGTGGCAGTCCTGCCTCAGCCTCCTGCGTACTGGGACTACAGGCGGTGCCTCCATGCCCAGATCGCCTCTTGTGAATTAAATTCTCCACGTTAGAGCCGGAGCATTCCTTTAAGATAAAAGCCAGGCCATGCTGTTTTCTTTCCCACTTTCCAGCGCCTTCATTTACCCCAGGGACTTCTTGGTTCATTAGGATAAACTCTCAGCTCCTTAACCTGGCTGACAAAGGCTTACTAAGTATCTGCAGTTTTTATCTCTCGTCTATCTCGCATCCTGTTCTCAAATCATTGTTTTCAGATTCCTCAAATATGTTGTGATGCCCCTTTGTACTGTGATTATTTTTGTTTGGTTGGTTTGGGGGGTGATGGGGCTGACCCAGAGCCTCACATACCCACTGTGATTTTATACACATGTGGTCCCTTGACCTGAACAGTTCTTCCTCCCTTTCTCATCAGGCATCTTTTTTCTTTCTTTTTAAAAAAACATTTAAAATCATGTATTTTTGTTTGTTTGTTTGTTTGTTTATTTATTTATTTGGTACAGGGTCTCGCTACACAGCTTGGACTTGTAGTGATCCTCCTGTCTCAGCCTCCCCAGCACTGGAATTACAGACATGCACCACCACACCTGGTTTCGGGGGCTGGGACAGCATGCAGTGCCGGGAATCAAACCCAAGTTCTTGCGCTTGCCAGGCAGGCGCTTAGACCACTGAGCTAGCTCCCTGGTCTTCTCTTCTTTTTCAAATTCATCTTTCACTTCTCAGGATTACTGGGAGTCTCTCTTAGTAGCCATCCTAATGACCTGGCTCAGCTACTCATCCTAAGTAACTTACAGTTTCCACTGCACAAGGAAGGCATATGTACAGCAGACAGTGTCCAAGGAAGGCGCAGTGTCTTCTGCTGGACTGACAGCTCTCAAATGAAGAGAACTGTCCTTGGTAACTCGCAGTCCTTAGCAGCCAACAATGCTGAGCACTTTCAGTTTTGTACACCCTGTTTTAAAGCTTTGCATTATCTCATTTGATTATTACTTGTATTTTCCTTTTATAGAAAGGGAGATTGATCTAGATATACTTAAATAACTTTTCCAAAATCATACTCGTAAGAGGCCAAGCTAAGAATCGAACTCAAGTAATCACTGCCAGGTACTGAACACTTTCCAGCCAGCAAATGATGAAACCTGTGTGTTATCTTGATATACTTCGTCTTGTACGCTGCCGTCCATCTGTTACAGAATAAAACGAGATAGGAATAAGACACAGAAGGTTATAAGATAGACCTGTACATTCAGCAGGTATTTAATTCTGACAGAGCACCTCTTCTGTGGTCTCTTAACAGGTATACGCTGCTCCTCTTTCCTGAGATACATCTGTGGGAAGGGGACAAAGCCTCCTCCCCACCCTCTTTGGAGGATGATAGTGACCCTAGCAGATTCTACTAATCTACTCCCTTTTGTCTACATAGTGGATACATTGTTTGTCTTACATAATTTTATATTAGTGGCAGGGGTTAGGAGGGAAATTGGGCGATAACCTAATATTATGAGCTACATCTGCTCTGATTATAAACCATCTCTTAAGTTGGAGTTCTATTATTACGGGTAATGGTATTTATTATATGCCAGTTTTTACCAGTTTCAATTTTAAAGAATGACTTTATCCTTATTCTGAAGTTCTGCCTTGTTTGAAGCATGCAGATCCCCCCCTCCACATGCACTGACTCTACACTGAAATATTGGTGAACTTCCGGTACATTTGGGTGTCATATTATTTCATCCTCTTGCTGGACCTCATAGGTGGTGAACTTTCGTATCGCCTTTGCATTATAGGTTCATGAGAGAAGTGTCCAGTCAGATTTCCTGCTGAGTATCCTGAAAGAAATTCTCCAGAAGCGTTCTGATCTGCACTTGATTCTGATGAGTGCCACTGTAGACAGTGAAAAGTTTTCTACGTATTTCACACATTGTCCCATTCTCAGAATTTCCGGAAGAAGTTTCCCCGTTGAGGTGAGTTGTTAGCACACTGAGCTACATTCACCCCAGTTTCCCCAGGAGACAGGTGCTTAGACTCTGAGCCCGGAACGAGTCCTAGCATTCCGTGTATCAAGAGAGGACCTGGAGATGGCCAGGGGGTCGCATACCCGGCGCTGCTGTGCCCGCAGGTTGGTGGGGTAGGCCGTTAGTAGTTGTGACAGCAGAGCTCGGTGGGGGGCGACGGCGCGCTCATGCCAGAGTCGGGATATCCAGATTGAGAGTGGCTGCCTGGCAGGAGGGCGACCTTTCTCACCCGCCCTCACGTGGAGGGCAGGGCCTCAAAGCTTTCTATCGTTAATGCTTTTTAGTTCAGTATACTGTTGTTTTTTTCTTTCTTTTTTTTTTTTTTTTGTGGAACTGGGGATTGAACTCAGACCCTTGCGCTTGCCAGGGAAGCGCTTATTCCACTGAGCCATCTCCCCGGTCCTTACTGTTGTATTTTCTTAAGACCACAATGTAGTTTCTCCTGAGTCTTTAGCAGCAGGCCCACTTATGTCAACCAGGTTCTTCACTTCTGAAAGAATACTAAAAAAGTTTTCTCTTAATCTTCTAAATTAGTTAGGCATCATTCAAAAAACATTAATTCCCTGTTCTCTTTAAAGTAATACTTACTGAAATGAATTTGGGCTTGTCTACTTACATGCCTCACTCTATGTAGGTTTTTCATCTGGAAGATATAATAGAAGAAACAGGATTTGTACTCGAGAAAGACTCAGAATATTGTCAGAAATTTCTGGAGGAAGAAGAAGAAATAACCATTAATATTACAAGCAAAGCTGGAGGAATAAAGATTCAGGTAAAAAAGAAAATACTAGCAGTATCATCTGTAACCTACCACAAGAGCTTGTTGGGTTTTTCTTATCAAGTTTATTGGTACAGGGCTGGCGAGATGGCTCGGTGGTCTAGGGCACCTACTTGAAACAAGCTTGGCAAAGCACAGGGACCTCGGTTCGATCCTCCAGCACCACATGCCAGCCGCGCCCCCTGGTGGGCTGAGCTGGCCACACACACACACACACACAATAAATAAATGTAATAAATAAAAATAAATAAATATTAAAAAAAAAAAAAAAAGTTTATTGGTACAATTTAGTGAGACATAATGACCACATTCACCTCAGGGAATTTGTACCTATACATGGTATATAACCTGGTCCCTTTTTCCCCCAACTCCCTCCCCTCCCTTCAACACTTCTTCCTCTCCCCGTTTACATAAGTTTTGTTTCCATTTCATCCTTCTTTTACTGTTTTCTTTTCCCCGCCTTTCCTCCCTTCCCCTTCTACCCTCCCAAGTTCCCCTTTGTTCTGAACAGTTTCTTCTGTTTCACAGTATATTTTATTCGCTTTGGTCCTTATTTCCCCTTGTGCATCACCTTAGAGACAGTGCAATGTGTACACACATGTGAGCAGTTTATTTCACTTGAGAGTATGGTCTCAACGAGCATCCAGTTGCTTAGAAATGTTTCAAGTTTGTCCTTCTTTATAGCTGAGTAGTACTCCATTGTATAAAAACCCACATCTTTTTTGTCCATTCAGCTGATGAGCATTTGAGTTGTTGACAAGATCTGGCTGTTACAAACTGTGCTGCTATAAACATGGGTGTGCGTGTGTCGCTGTGATGTTTTTAATTCTTATGGGATGATACCCAGAGAGGGAATAGCTGGGTCAAATGGGATCTCAGTTGTAGTGTTTTGAGGAATCTCCACAGTGGTTTTACCACTGTGGAGGTAAGCTGTTGCCAGTGTACACTCCCACCCACAGTGGAGAAGAGTTCCTTTATCCCCACATCTGCATGTGGTGTTGGTTAATTTCTTGGTACTAGTCATGATTTCTAGAGCCAGATGAAATCTCAGTGTTGTTTCAGTTTGCATCTCAAATGGTGGTAGTATTTTTAATCTTTCACAAAAGCTATCTATAGCCTAAGTGCTTACAAAAAATTAAAACCATGACCCTTTGTTTAATCAGATATTAATATTACAGAATACTGTAATTTTCCTTTTTTAAAAAAATTTATTTGGTGGGGCTGGTGAGATGGCTCAGTGGTCTAAAGTACCTACTTAGAACAAGCTTAGCAAAGCACAGGTACCACGGTTCCATCCCCCAGCACCACATGCCAGCCAGCCCGCCCCCTGGTGGGCTGAGCTGGCCACACATAAATAAAAATAAAAATAATTTAAAAAAATAAATAAATAAAAAAATTAAAAAAATAAAATTTATTTGGTTCGGCATCTCATTATGCAGCTCAAACTCGTCATGATCCTCCTGTCTTAACCTCCCCATCTCTGGGGTTATAGGCATGCACCACCACACCCGGAATTAGTGGCCAGCTCAGCACACCGGGGTCCAGGGCCAGTGTGGCAAGTGGTGTCAGGGATTGAACCCCAGTCCCTGCACTTGCCTGTGCAGGTGCTTGGTCTGCTGACCTATTTCACCAGCGCTTAATACTGTAATTTTCAGTGTAGAGTTTTTTTCTTCCTTTGTTAGATTGATTCCTAAGTAATTCATTTTTTAGGTGCTATTGTGAAAGGTGCTTCCCTAATTTCTTCTCAGTTCATTTGTTATTAGTGTATAGAATGCTATTGATTTGGGGGTGTTGACTAGCCATCGACACTACTGAATTTGGTTATTAAATGTAGAAATCTTTGGTGGAACTTTTGTATCTTTTATGTAGAGTATCATATCTTCCACAAATAATAATTCAACTTCTTCCTTTTCTGTCCTTACTCCTTTTTTTCTTTCTTTCTTTCTTTCTTTCTTTCTTTCTTTCTTTCTTTCTTTTTTTCTTTTTCTGGTCTAATTGCTCTGGCTTGTGTTTCCACAACTGTATTAAATAGGGGTGGTAACAGTGGACAGCT
>NW_004524577.1:38348813-38349866 GCF_000260255.1 Octodon degus
CCCCAGCACCACATGCCAGCCAGCCCGCCCCCTGGTGGGCTGAGCTGGCCACACACACACACACACACACACACACAAATAAATAAATAAATAATAAAAGCTTTCAGGTTTTGACCATTTTCTATGATGTTAGCTCATGATTTGTCATAGATGGCCTTTAACAGATTGAAATGAAGACCATCCATTATAGTGTTTTGTAGGGGTTTTGTCATGAATGGGTTGCTGGACTTTGTCCAAAGCCTTTTGTGCATCTATTGAGATGATCATCTGATTTTTGTCTTTGGCTCTGTTGATTTGGTGTATTACATTTATTGGTTTGTTTAAGCTGAACCATCCTTGCATCCCTGGGATGAATCCTACTTGATCATGGTGAATAATCTGGATGATTTGCTGCATCCTGTTTGCCAGTAGCTTGTTTTTTTTTTTGTTTTTTTTTTTGCGGAACTGGGGATTAAACTCAGATCCTTGCGTTTGCCAGTCAAGTGCTTATCCTACTGAGCCATCTCCCCTGTCCCTTGCCAGTAGCTTATTAAGGATTTTTACATGTATTTTTCTCAGGGACATTGGCCTGTAATTCTCTTTTTTGGTTGAGTCCTTCTCTGGTTTCGGTAAAAGGGCAATATTTGCTTCCAAGAATGACTTTGAGATCAATTTCATTAAAGTTTCATCATCAGTGGCATTAGATCATCTCTGAATTTCTTGTAGAATTCAGCAGTGAATCCATCAGGACCTGGGCTTTTTGTTGTTGTTGGTATGTCCTTTTATTATATTTTCAATTTCATTAACTAATACTGTGTTATTTAGAATTTTATATCTTCTTGATTCAGTTTCGGCCATTCATATGTACCTAGGAATCTGTCCACTTCTTCTGTTTTCTATCTTCTTAGAGTCTATACTCCTCAAGGTAAGTATTGATGATCTTCTGGATTTCCACAGGGTCTGTTGTGATTTCACCCTTTCCATTACTAATTCCATGGATTTAAGCCTTTTCTCTTTTTGATAAGGTTGGCTAAGGGTTTATCAATTTTATTTAATCTTTCAAAGAACCAACTC
>NW_004524577.1:38349966-38362484 GCF_000260255.1 Octodon degus
ATGTATTTAGGACAAGGTCTGCAGGGTCTCACTACATAGGTCTGACTCATAGTGATCCTCCTGTTTTCAGCCTTCCAAGTGCTGAGATTACAGGCGCATGCCACCATGCCAAGTCTCAATTGCCATCTCAGCGGGTCCCCAGGTCAGGGCCAGCATGGCAGGCCAGGGATTGAACCCCGGCTTCTGCACTCTGAGTAAACAGGCGCTTTAGTCTACTGAGCTATCTGGCCAGCCCTTATCTTTATAATTTCCTCCCTTGTACAAGCTTGGGTTTCATTTCTTTCTTTTTTTTTTTTTTCTAGGTTGCTGAAGTTCAGCATTAGCTTAAGTTCATTCTGTTTTCCTAATATGAGAATTCATTGCTATGAATTTCCCTCTTAGGGGACGGGGATTTAGCTCAGTGGTAGAACACTTGCCTAGCAAACTGGAAGCCCTGGGTTTGGTACTCAACACCAAAAATGAAAAATAAACCTCAACTAAATTCCTCTATTAGGACTGCTTTCATTGCATCTCATAAGTTCTGGTATGTTGTATTGGCATTATCATTTAATTGTAGATACTGTTAAATTTCTTATTTACTTTTATCTGGGAACCTTTGGTTGTTCAGGAGGATGTTACTTAATTTCCACGTGTTTATATTGTTTTGTGGTTTATTTTGCTTTGCTTGCCCATTTTATTGTACTAGATCTGGTCCCTTGTCATTGTTGTTCTTGCCAGCATCTGTGCTGGCAGAGGTCAGCCTTCACTCTGTAGCAGAGCTATTTAGGGATAGAGTTTTTCCTAGGTAGTTAGTCTCAGTTACTTGCTCTTAGAAATATTAGAAAACATACACTATCCCACATTTTAGCCAGCAGTACTAGATCCCATTACATCTGTGATACTTCATTTGTATTTTATGCATGTATCCAAACTGATGGAAATAGTAGGTTAAGATTACTTCATCATTTAATTAACCAGATAAACCAAGATATCAAGAACTGAAATCCTACAAACCAAAGAAAAAAGTGTGTTGGAGTGTGTGCACATTCAAAAGAGATCATTGGAACTGGGTAGCCAGCGTATCCTAGAAGGGAATGGGGCAAGTGTACACGGCCTTCCTTATGTGATGACCTGTCTTGCCCTGGCTGATTTGCTTCCCTTTCCTTTCTGTTTCTTTTTAATGTGTTTAGTACAGGGTCTCACTATGCAGATCAGACTCATAGTGATCCTCCTGTTTTCAGCCTCCCAAGTACTGGAATTACAAGTGCATGCCACCGTGCCCAGTCTCAGCACACCCCAGGGGCGGGGCCGGCACTGCACGCCTGGGATTGAATCCCCAGTCCCTGCCTGTGCCTAAGCAGGTGCCTTAATCTGCTGAGCTATCGGCCGGCTCTTCTGGCTGCTTTTTAGTTGCCAAAGAGTAACACACACAAGATTACCATGTTTTTCTGCAGTTTTCTTTTAATGTTAAGAGCTAGATAAAATTACAGAATTCTTTAAATTTTTGGTACTTTTTCTACTTTCAAAATTGTTCTCTTGCATATTTTAATGAAATAACAGTAACTGAAAAAAATCCGAATCCTTGCAGATACTTCCTTTTTTTTCTTTTTCCTAAAAACTCTTAATGCGCTCTGCTTTTGTTCAGCTTTCTCTGGTTTGGTTTCTCTTAGGAATGCGTGCCAGTTCAGACTGGAGGAGGTGCTAACTTAAATCCATTTTACCAGAAGTACAGCAGCCGCACTCAGCATGCTATTCTCTGCATGAACCCTCATAAAATCAACCTGGACCTCATTTTGGAACTTCTTGTATATTTAGGTAATGTCTACTTCCACTATGCGTGTAATTGATAAGGCATTCCTAGTAACAGGGGAGTTCATTAATATTTCACATGCTGTTCCTTATGTTGAGTACTGTATCTTTTTTTCAATTTTAGACAAAAGCCCTCAGTTCAGAAATATTGAAGGAGCAGTGTTGATCTTTTTACCAGGCCTTGCTCATATTCAACAGTTATATGATCTCCTATCAAATGATAGAAGATTCTATTCTGAACGGTAACTACAAGTCTTCAGTATATTCCTGATAATTTTAAAATAGAAAACATTTAACATACTAAAACTCTTGTTCTCCATTTTCAAAGTCTTTTCACTTTTAGTTAAAATTTTCTATGGAGTAGAAAGGATTTGTGTTTTTTGTTTTGGTTTTTTTTTTTTTGGTGGAACCAGGGATTGAACTCAGGCCCTTGCACTTGCCAGGCAAGTGCTTATTCTACTGAGCCATCTCCCCGGCCGCAGATTTATGTTTTTGAAACATTTTTGAAAATGTTGTCGGTACTGTACCTTTACATTCTGTTTCTCTAATACAATGAAGCAGGGCTTGGTGTGGGCTGACACCTGTTAAATCCAGCATTTAGGAATGGGGAGGATTGCAGGTTCACGTTCTGCCTGGGCCACCTAGTGAGACTGTGTCTCAACACAGAAATTAAATGGAAAGGGGTGTGGACGCAGCCGGGTGGGAGACCAGCGAGAGACTTGTGGCTGAACATTAAGAGGTGGCTTCCTCCCCCACTGGGAGCCACACAAAACTCCAGCAAGACTGCAGGGTATCATCCGAACACATTAAACCAGCACTTTACTCTGATGTAGTTTATGCATGCTGTAATGGTCGTCCCATTAATATCTGGACATTTTAAAAAATGTCTGTAAGTTTTATACGCAGGTTTCCATTCCTAATGAAAGTAAAATTTGGTGTGCTCCAAAATAAAAAACACTTCTGCTGGCTTTTCAGAAAGGAGGTATCGATTTGTAGTGATTCATATGAATTTTTTCTCTGTATTGGGTGTATATGGGTTTTTTTTACTAGACTCTTCTGTGAATTTCTGTTTTTAAATATTTCATAATAAAAACTTTAAAGTTGCTTCCTATGTGCAAATTAATTTTGTTATTCTTTACAGTGTCTTCTAAAGAGAAACTTGCTAAGAACTATGATTTTAACTTTCAGATATAAAGTGATAGCTCTGCATTCTATTCTTTCAACTCAAGACCAAGCTGCAGCATTCGTGCCTCCCCCTGCAGGAGTCAGGAAGGTAAAGCTCAGCCCAGAACTTTCAGGACAGAAGTGCTTCAGGCTGCAGGCGCCGCGCAGCTTCACTTAGTCAGAAGTGAACCCAGTATTAAAATTTAAGCATTTCTGTATTTATATTATGTGCTGTACGAAGGATTAGGCTTTTTCAGGGAGTATTTGGTGAAAAAATAAGGCCTGACCATTGCTTATAAAAACAAACAAGGGGCGGGGAGATAGCTCAGTGGTTTAAGTGCCTGCTGGGCAAGCACAAGGACCTGGATTCGGTCCCTGGTACTGCACGCCATACTGGCTCCAGCCCCAGAGCTGACCACCGAAACTGGGCGTGTTGACACACAGCTGTAATCCCAGCTCTGAGGTGGCTGAGACAGAAGGATCACTGTGAGTCTGAGCTGTATAGCAAGACCCTGTACCAAATAAATACATACATACACACAAAGATTTAATAATAACAATGATAAAACAAAAAAATCACTTTTTCCCAAAAAGTGTTATGAAGAAAACTGAGTATCTGGAGGTATTTAAGTCCTGGGAGGACTTTTGTTCTCTAGGCCACTCATTCCTGAGTATCTTCACAGAACAAGGACCACTGGCTTATGGAACCACTCTAAATATTTTCATGGTTCTCTGTTCAGAGTTCTGAATGAGGAGATGCCTTGCCACAAGTTTCTGAGCTACTGAACCCTCTCTCAGAAAAAGGGAAAAGCACAGTGTGGGGACCGTGGGACGCAGCCATCAGAAGAGCCCCGACCGTAGTGCAGGAAGCCTGGCTCGTCCTCCGCCTTAAGCTGCCACCATCTGGACAGCCTTTGCCAGCTGGTCAGCTCACTTTTCCCCTCTGAGTTGGGGCTGAATTAAACGGATGCTTTCTAACTGGTCTGTGGGTCCTCCAGGGTCCTGACACTGTGCTTTGGTAACGTCTGTGCTTCCCGTTGTGTTTTAGGGTTTCTGTTTTTTAGGAAAGGAGTTCTCTTTTAACCAAAAAGAAAGAAAGAAATACGAACACTACTGAAGTGGACTTATCAGATAGGCCTCATCCAGCTTTTTAAAAATCTGTGTTCAATTTCCTAGAATAAAGGAATACTAAGGAAAGGTATTGTTCAGTACTAAAATATAGCAGTGTTTACTGCAGTTGACCTAGAATTTCTTAAATGCTTATCTCCAGGGATTCAGCAACCATATAAAAAGTGCAGTAGGTTGCAGTATTAATCATCACTGTTAAGAATTGAGAGAAATCCTGTATGTCTACCTCCTGCTTTGCACCTGAGGTAATTGAGTCCCGGGGTGAAATGACCTGTGCGGCAGAACTAGCAGGGCCGAGACAGCAGCCTGGTCCCCAGTAATGTGCTTGCTGGTGCTTTTTTATTTATTTAATTATGAAACATTCTATAATGATCCCTGGAAGTACAGCATTTTTTTTTTTTTTTTAAGTTATGAACAGTCTTGCTGAGGCTGTCTTCTATTCTCAGACACAATGTCCCATTCTACTTCTAAAATTTTAGGATGACTGACTAAAATTAGCAGAAATAGGTTTTGTTGTAATAAAAAATCTGTAACTTCAGTCTATTTAACAGGCTCAAATGAAACGAATTAGAGCAAATTAAAACTACACAGTCATAATTGTGTAAATTTTATGAATAAAATTAAAAATTTTATTAAAAATTAAAAATTCATCAACTAAAACCACCTAAAGAAATTTAAATGGTAGTATATTGCTGAAAGTTGTATAAATGCTTTAGCTATTTGTTTCTTTTCAGATTGTTTTAGCAACAAATATTGCAGAGACGGGTATCACTATTCCAGATGTTGTATTTGTAATTGATACTGGAAGAACAAAAGAAAACAAGTAAGTTTGAGCTTACCAAATCAAAACATTTTCACCTGGAAAGTTTGAGGCTCTTGAAATCTTAGGAGAAATTATAGAATCATACAGAGAAAAATCCCAACTGTCTTAATTATTCCCAAAGCAAAAAGCTTTAGAAAAACAATAGGAAAGCCTATAATGCCCTACAATAAATATCAGAATTGCCTATCAGGAGTTGGGACTGGGGAGATGGCTCAGTAGAATAAGCGCTTGCCTGGCAAGTGCAAGGGCCTGAGTTCAATCCCGTTCTGCCCCTCCCCCAAAAAGGAGTTTTACCACAAGAAATGCCTGTGTACTACAACTTTTAGAAAAGTACATACATTTTTAGGTTTTTTGTGTTTGTAAAAAAAAATTGCTTAATAGAAGCATTATTTATGGGATTATAATGAAAGACCATAAATCTCTGATCAAAAATCAAGAAAAATATAACCTTTCTAGTCATTTGGTTTCTCATATATAAATGAAAAAAATGAAATTTTCCTAGTTGAAAGTACCAGTACAGTAACTAGAACATATCAAGTATTCTTAACTGAACCTCCAACAAAAAACATTATTTTATGTTACATAGAGGCCACATAGCATTTTTTTAAAAAATCTATGTACAAAAAATAAAAATCTATGTATATTATTCTCAATGTAATGAAAAATACACTAATATCTGAGAAAGAATATTACTATCCAAGTGAAGGTAAACTTTCAGATGTACTTTTAGAGGAAACATTTTCAGGATTTGTGTCTTACAAAAGGTATGCTGAATGTTCTTGGTCAGATTTGTTTGAAATAAGTTAAACAAAGTTTATTTCCTTGTACCATGGCATTTATTTCGGTAGTATGAGATTTAGTATGGTATGTTTGCTAATTTATTTATGTAGGAAATATGACATGGGAAATGTTTGTCCTTAACAGTAACAAATTCTTTTTAGCCTGAGTTCAGCTTAATTTTTTTTTTGGGGGGGTGGGCTTTTTTTGAGACAGTCTCACTGTGTAGCATAGGCTGGCCTTCAACTCCCAGCGATTTGCCTGCCTCAGCCTCCCAAGTGCTGGGATTATAGGAGTGTGCCACCACACTCCTCTAGTTCAGTTTAAGAGTGAAATTTTTCCAGCTGTTTTGCAATTTTGGTATATCAATAATTTACATATTCTTTCCTAAAATATTTCTGCAGGTACCATGAAAGCAGTCAGATGAGTTCTTTGGTCGAGACTTTTATCAGTAAAGCTAGTGCCCTGCAGCGCCAGGGGAGAGCTGGGCGGGTCAGAGACGGCTTCTGTTTCCGACTCTACACACGAGAAAGGTACGGCAGAGCACCAGAAAGTTGTGAGGCCCAGAGCCGTGGTGAGTGCATTCTGACGAGGTGGTGTTCTCTTTTGCAGATTTGAAGGTTTCACGGACTATTCTGTTCCTGAGATTTTGCGTGTACCTCTGGAAGAATTGTGTCTTCACATTATGGTAATCCCAAATGAACTAGGACTTTTGTTTCTATTTCTTTTTTAGAAAGGAAAAAAAAATCAGAAGACATAAACTTAATCTGTATTTAATGTCAATGAAAGTTTTTTAATATTTAACTCTTCTTTAAGATGTGCCCTTCCTTGGGGCCGGGGAGATGGCTCAGTGGAATAAGCGCTTCCCTGGCAAGCGCAAGGGCCTGAGTTCAATCCCCAGTTCTGCAAAAAAAAAAAAAGATGTGCCCTTCCTGCATTTTATAAGTACATCCCCTTGCTTTGATTTTGCCATAAACTTTCGTACTTGATAGATTAAAATACAGCCCCATAAGCTCGACCAGTCATGCTCAACTGCACATAGCGCTGCCTGTTGGGAGACGTGGGGCCTGATCAGGAGACTGTGTTCCCTTGTTATGATGCGGCAAGGGCTCAGTGGGGCCGACAGTGTCCAGTGTGTCGCGGTGAGGGAAGCGGCTGTCCATCGGACGGCACCCACCCTTGGCAAAGAATTGTCCCGCCCAGAATCCGGGCAGTGCTGGGACTGGCCAGCCCTGACGCAGACCACAGTTTTCGGCTGAGAGCGCTTATACCATTCTTCTGCTCTCTGCTTTTTGGCTGTATAAAAATCTGTAATGAAGAAACTTAGAAATGTGGCCGCTGTCACGTGCACTCCAGCCCGCTGTGATAGAAAGCCTGACGCCTTTGCTCTCGCTGGGGATCCTACTGAGCTCACGCATGGCTCTGACACTGTCTTACGCATCGTTCCTTCTTTCGGGTCACATACCAGTGTTGCCGTTCTCTCATTACGTAGAAATGTAATCTGGGTTCTCCCGAAGAGTTCCTCTCCAAAGCCTTGGATCCGCCTCAGCTCCAAGTCATCAGCAACGCAATGAATTTACTCCGCAAAATTGGAGCTTGTGAACTCAGCGAGCCTAAGCTGACGCCGCTGGGCCAGCACCTGGCAGCTTTACCCGTGAATGTCAAGATTGGCAAGATGCTTATTTTTGGTGCCATATTTGGCTGCCTTGATCCAGTGGTGAGTGAGATGTTGCTGCTGCTGCTTTACTTTAAATGTCATTTGGCTGGAAATTGTTTAAATTGGGAAACAATTTTTATTTGTAATTCAGAATGTTTTAACAAATACATTAACTAAATAGAATGCTTATACTAACGTTAAAGGCCAAGAGACCTGAATACTTGGTGAGAATTTTTTAATATACATTTAACTTTTTATATTTATATACTTGAAAATCTGTTCACCTTTTTACTTAAGAATACTGGGCTTGGGATATAGCTCAGCGGCATAAGCAACTGCCTGGCAAGTGCAAAGTCCTGAGTTTGATCCCTGGTGCCACAAAAAAAAAAAAAAAAAAGGTATGTGAGTTTGGCTTATGTATACTTTTGCTATCAGAATAACCCAATTGAAACACTTTATTTAAGTATGTAGTAGCTGTTTTTTTTGTTTTTTTTTTTTTTTTTTTGTAGTAGCTAATTCTTGTTTATTTATTTTTAGGAAAGGATCTACAGGGTGTTCAAGGTCTCACTACTAGATCAGACTTGTATTGATATGCCTGTTTACAGCCTCCCAAGAGCTAGGATTACAGGCACGCATCCCCATGCCCGGTCTCAATTGCCAGCTCAGCATGGCCCTGTGGCGGGGCTGGCATGGCAGGCCCCGGGATCGAACTCCGGGATCCTGCACCTGCTTACAGGCACTTTAATCTACTGAGCTATTTGGCCGGCCCTGTAGTAGCTAATTCTTAAGGTTTTATCTTTCTGAATTTCTGGACACATATTCCTATAATACCATTCCACCTTTCCAACTTGATCAAGCTATGACCTTGTCGGGGTTCTAATCAAGGCTATTCAAAATCATACTAAAAAGAGGCCAACTTGTTACTCTGATCCCTATTAAAAGTATCTGTGGGGCTGGAGATGCCAAGCATGGAGGAGCCCTGCATTTGGTCCCCAGCAACACAATGAAAGGGCAGAACAGGTACCCACCAAAATTGTGCCAAGTTCGAAAACTAACCTCTGCCATGACAGTTTATCTGAAAAAGTGAAAAGCTGCAGCAAGTAGTGATTGTGTTGTCCGGCTCACTGTCAATAGCAGTGCAGTCCGTGGAAGGTCAGCAGTGAGGAGCCGAGATGACCGAGCTGGGATTGTGATACTGCGTCTGTCTGCAAGACAGACTACGAATTGTGTATTCTCAGGTTTTGGCGTTTTTATGATTCTGGTGCTATCACTTCTTCCAGCCCAGCTTTCGGCGTATATTTCCAATGACAAATTATTTGTTGTTCATGGGCAGGCAACACTGGCAGCGGTTATGACAGAAAAGTCTCCTTTTGTCACACCAATTGGTCGAAAAGAAGAAGCAGATCTTGCAAAATCAGCGTTGGCCATTGCAGATTCAGACCACTTGACGATCTACAATGCATATCTAGGGTAAAATAATCTGGGTGCTATCAATAAGCCATTAGCCTGAAGTTATTTGCCTCAGGTTATTGAAATAAATTACCAATTTAAATTTATTTTTATTTTCATCTCTCAAGGAATTCTTTTATTAAAGATTCATACATAATGTACTGTATAAGAACTTACTTGACATCATATGTATGTATTAGTATTTAAAGTACTTTAATAAATGTTATTGATAAACAAAAAATATTGCAATTAAAATAACATAGCTGCTATAATTATAATTTTAAAATTTCTTTGGTTACCATCCCTGCAAAAGAGAGTGTGGAGAGCAAATGTGGTGAGCTTTATTCATTTATTAACATTTTATCCAGATGGAAGAGAGCACGGCAAGAGGGAGGCTATCGCTCTGAGATCACTTACTGTCGGAGGAACTTCCTTAATAGAACGTCGCTGTTGACCCTAGAGGTAATTCCTGCTACACCTCTAATGCCAGGATGCCTAGGATAGGTAGTGCTAGACACACAGTAAATATTTAATAGACAGTTGTTGAATTAGTAACCTGTAGACATTGCACAGTGATTTAAAACAGAACTTAACAGCCATTATATTGAGTAAATGACAAGAAAAAGGCAGCATGATTTTATAGAAATAACACCAGTCTGAGAATCAAGATAGTTAATCTCTTTTTAGTTTGATATTTAAGGGAAAAAATGAGAAGAGACTAATGTGTCTTCTTCTCAACTCTGAAAATTGTTTTTTCTTTAATTATGGAAAATTTCAAACATACCAAAAAGTAAAGAACTATAATGAAGTCTCATGTCTGTATTTCCACAACTATCAACATACGGTTCTGTTCTCTGGACTCTTTATGCAAACCCAAGGTATCAGGTCACTGTATATCTAAATTACAGAACTTTTTTCTCCTTTAACAGTGTCACAGCTTTAAAGATTCCTTAGTATCATCAAATATATAACGTTTAAATATCCCAGTGAGCTCTTAAATTTTTTATAGGTAGTTCAAATCATGAGCTTAACAATTAAATTTGATTGATATATTCGTAAGGCTCTTCATCTATAGTTACTCTTTTCTTTTTCTTTCTTTTTTTTTTTTCTTTTCCTTCTAGGCATTTATTTTTTAAAGAAATGAGGTATATTGTCCTACAGCACTTTCTTTTTTTTTATAATTTTTTTTAATTTTATTTATTTATTTGTGTGTGTGTGTGTGGCCAGCTCAGCCCACCAGGGGGCGGGCTGGCTGGCATGTGGTGCTGGGGGATTGAACCGCGGTCCCTGGGCTTTGCTAAGTTTGTTTTAAGTAGGTGCTTTAGACCACTGAGCCATCTCACCAGCCCCCCTACAGCACTTTCTACATTCTGGGAATAGCAACTTCTGGGCCAAATAACTGAGAATAAGAATGTGGAAATCCCAATGAGGTGGCCCAAAGGGGACCTATTTCTCCATTAGGCCTTTTTCTTTTGTCTTGGCTGTCCCTTGGCCTCCGGACTGCCTCCACCCGGATCTTGCCTTGAGCTTTTTCTTCTGGTCTTCTGACCTGCCAGGTGTTAAATCACTTTGCCAGCCCCGGGGTGCCATAGCAGCTGTAAGTTAGGGCTTTCCTCCCCTGGAACTGAGCCAAAGCCTAGAGGCTATCCTACAAGTAAACATCTCCTTTTAATGACTTGTGTCCCACGCACTTTGAATAATGCTTGTCCGTCTTACAGTAGCTTTGCTGATTGACAGTATTAAAGGTAGAAAGATTATTTTTGGCCACAAGTTTAGATTAAATGAAGTTTCCATAAATAAACTTTATCAGAGTTACTAATAAAATTAGACTGAGATTCCCAGAGACAAGTGAAGTCCTGGCACGCTAGGATCAAGGGTCCGCTGTAATTCTTTCTCAGTGCTGTTCTCTGTGTGATCATCTTAATTGAGTACAAATGTCCAGGGCTGGGTGTGGGCCACTGCTGAGGTGAGAATGGTGAATAAAAATGTATTCAGATATATTTTTGTTGTTCTCGTAAATATTCTTATGTACTGTGACGTCTGAAGTTAAGGTAGTGAAGAGTAAGAGTCCAGTAATTTTTTCTACTGTAGCTTAATTGGGGGGCTACAGTCAACTAAATAACAGCATTCTATCTTCTAGGAAATAGTAACATAAATTACAAGCTTTTTGGAAAACTGTCTTTTAATCAATTATGATTATGTCTTTTTTATAAACCAATCTAGGATGTAAAGCAGGAATTAATAAAGTTGGTTAAAGCAGCCGGATTTTCATCTTCTACAACCTCTACCAGCTGGGAAGGAAAGAGAGCCTCGCAGACACTCTCTTTCCAAGAAATCGCCCTTCTTAAAGCTGTGTTGGCTGCAGGACTGTATGACAATGTGGGGAAAATAATCTATACAAAGTCAGTGGATGTTACAGAAAAGTTGGCTTGTGTGGTGGAGACGGCCCAAGGCAAAGCGCAAGTACATCCATCCTCGGTCAATCGCGATCTACAGACTTATGGATGGCTTTTATATCAGGAGAAGGTAAAGTTCTTCTTAATTGTAGCACTCATGTCAGTCTAAAAGTGATTCATGACAAGTTGGGGTGTCCAAGTGGGCATTGCATTTAATTCTCAGCTGTTCATTTTGTTTATATATGAAATCCAGAAGCACGTAGATTCTCAAAAAAAAAAAAAATCAGATTTCTATTGTATCACTTTGCTACTTGGAATAAAGACCATCACAGCGAATAAATACTGGTTAATAAGATATCCATTCCCAAGTATTTCACTAAAAGGTGTTGTCTCAAAAGGGCGAAACACTTGCTGGGTGTTCCATTTCCACACAAGGGTGTGTTAGGTGGAGTAGTAGAAATATGGATGACTGGGCCACAGTTGTGAGTATCACATAAGGCGATTTAATAGCAAATACGGATGACAGTCAAAACCACCAACTTTTTGAATTACAGCTGCATTTCTACTCAGTTTTCTTGAGCTTATAGTAGAAGATGGCATACTCTGTGCTTCATATTTTGGATTTTTTGTTACCTGTCATACTGACTTGTTTTTTAGACAGTATGAGAAGAAAAGGGGCTGGTGAGATGGCTCAGTGGTCTAAAGCACCCACTCAGAACAAGCTTAGCAAAGCACAGGGACCGCGGTTCAATCCCCCAGCACCACATGCCAGCCAGCCCCGCCCCCTGGTGGGCTGAGCTGGCCACACACAAATAAATAAATAAATAAAATTAAAAAAATAAATAAATAAATAAAGCTACTGGGTGTTTTACAGTCACTTTAAAAAAAAAAAGAGAGAGAAGAAAAGAGCACATCATTTAAAGTGAAACATATTATCTCCTCCCTTTATTAAAAATGCCTCCATTATAGTCTTAAAGTAAGAAGAATTATATTCTTAGAGTAACAGTTTCAAGTACTGGTTTGAAAACTCGTGACAGTATCAAGCTTAAATGTAAAACATGAAAAATTACCAACTAGCTGACCATGGGTATAGAGACCAGAGACTGGAAATTTAACTTCAGCTTTGCTTTAATGTCAATTATTTAATACCATTGGTGTTACAAAATTGCTTGTACCTAGATTGATTTATGGTCAAGTTATATATATTCTTAGACTTTGAAATTATTTTTTCTTTTTCTTATAGATAAGGTATGGCAGAGTGTATTTAAGAGAAACAACCCTAGTAACTCCTTTTCCAGTTTTACTCTTTGGTGGTGAGATAGAAGTTCAACACCGG
>NW_004524577.1:38362789-38380312 GCF_000260255.1 Octodon degus
GCCAGAGAGATAGCTCAGCCGTATAAGCGCTTGCCTAGCAAGCTCAAGGTCCCAAATTCAATCCCCGGTACCACCAAAAAAAAAAAAAAAAAAAAGACTTGATTATATTTATGCTTTTGAATCTATTAAATTTGAAAATTATATTGTTTTCAATTTTATATGCATTATCTAATATAATATCCTTTTTTTGGCAGGGGGAAGGATATATAGGGTGTTCAGGATCTCACTACTAGGTCAGACTGGTAGTGATCTGCATGTTTACAGCCTCCCAAGAGCTGGGATTACAGGTGCATGCCCTCACGCCCAGTCTCAATTGCACCCCCAGGGCCAGGACTGGCACCAGCACAGCAGGTCCAGGGACCGAACCCCCTGACCCCTGAGCCTGCTTGCAGGTGCTTTAATCGTTGAACTATTTGGCCAGCCCTCCAGTGTAATATCCTAACAGCCTTGTTAGATGATTTTTATGGTTTCCTTTCTTATCAAATCTCTCAAGCACATTGGGATATTAAATATCTTTCCTAGATTATATTGGTTGTATATTGGTAGAGCAAAATTCAAACCTCGGATTGTCAACCCCCAACACTTGCTTGTTCTACTACATACAAAGACCAGATTCATAGCTTTTAATAAATTTTGTCACATTGTTTGGATAAATTAGACCAAACTGTATTTCTGGTAATAAGCTTCTTTCTCTGTAGCTCTAGCAATATTGATTAGCTTACAGTAAGCTAATATAGTGCATTCTGTTACGCTGTACCATGATAGTGTGGGTCTGGAACTGGAAAGGTGAGTTTTATATGCAATTTAAAGCTTACAGTATTTGCTTTATGTAGAGAATCTGGAGCGGTGAAACTGTCCTATGGCTGGGTTGTGGTAATGGCTGTACAACTCTGGAAATTTACTAAAGTCATTGAAACCTGTAAGCCAGGCGTGGTGGGCATAGGCCTATAATTCTAGCACTTGGGAGGCTGAGGCAGGAGGACTGCGAGTTCGAGGTCAGCCTGGGGTACTAGTGAGTTCAAGGCCAGTCTGCACTACTAAGTGAGACCCTGAAAAAACAAAGACCCTTAGCAATGAGCACACATTTTTATGGTTCATAGGTTATACTTCAGTAGGGCTGTTAAAAAATTTTTCTCCCCAAAACTTCAGTCATGACTCTATAAGGTTTATATAAGAGCAGAGTTATTGGAATAGTCATTGTTTTATTCTGGAGATAGCAAATTAAAAGGAAAACCATGAAGTTTGTATAGCCTAGCTACCAGGAATGATTTACCCATATTTTACTCTGTTGTATTTTATGTTAAAAATCAAGATGAATTAAGGCAGGTAAAACGTAAAATTCATGCTTTTCTTGATTTATTCAAACACATTCATGGAATACCCATCTAACAAAACTAAACAAAAAAAGGGGATACAAATGAAGGACCATTTTGTATCTGTATATACAAAATAGTTAGGATAGATATACAGCTACTTTCTCTTAATTCAGTGAGAAGAAAGATTTGCATTAATAGGGTTTGGACAGGATATCATGTCTGCATCTTATACTATGGATAACCACTATGAAGACAACAATATGCAATGTATTAATTATTGAAACTGTCCTACTAATCGGTTTTGAAACTGTCTCATTGCTATTTCTCAATAAAATTAATAAAAAAATAAAATAAAACATAAATAAATAAAATAAACACATTCCTATTTCCCTGGGTTACTTTCTCTGTCTCACCGGCTCCTTTCCACAGGCCCCTGTAAAGATAGCTGTCATTTTCAAGCAGCTAAGAGTCCTCATCAATTCTGTTTTAAGAAAAAAGCTTGAAAATCCAAAGATGTCCCTTGAAAGTAAGTATTTAATTGTAATACAGCAGTCCGTCGCTTGTCACAGAGGTTACATTCCAGACACCCCCGCAGTAAGTGAAAATCAGTGAAGTGGTGACATTATCTTTACTGTAGTATTTGTATATATTAAGGCTTTATAAACCGTTCCCACACTCTTATAAACCTTTCTCACACTTTTAAAAACACTTCTAATGTTCTTAACTATTTTCTAAACTCTTAAACCTATGTAATTTTAACATGTGAATGCTGTATGGTACTGCAGAATCCTGCAATAGAGCAAAAAATCTGCAATAAATAATTTAGATTAATATTCTTTGAAAACCCTCAAAACAGTAAGTCTGTGAAAGTTGAATCGTGAAATAGCGAAGGACTATTACATAGTTGGGAATGTATATACGTACATATACTTTGTATGTTTGTATACATCCATACGTACATCAGTGCATAGAAAACCTTTCTAAGAGAGTCTTTTAAGATTTTAGAAGTTATTTAATATGAAGTGCACAGTGGCACTCTGAACTCCTAAATTATATATGATTAAAAATTATTTTGTGAAGAACAGTGGCACGTAGCTGTAATTCCAGCTACTTGGGGGGCTGAATTAGGAGGATTTCCCGAGTTCAAGGCCAGCATAGGCAACTTAGCAAGGACCTGTCAAAAGATTAGGTAAGTAGGTAAACACACAGACACGCAGTCAAAGAGACAAAATAAAAGGGATTCTAAAATTTAGTACAGTATTTTAGGCCAAATTCCATCAATCTCAGGCAATAGGTGATTACAGGAGTCACAAGGTAAGTATTCTCAGGGCTGGGGAGATAGCTCAGTGGAGTAAGCGCTTCCCTGGTAAGTGCAAGGGCCTGAGTTCAATCCCCAGTTCCACAAAAAATAAATAAATGAAGTCTTCTGGCTGTGAAAACAAATTTTAAAAAAACAAAGTAAGTATTCTCTTAGGATGATTTTAGTTTACTACTGTCTCTTCTGAATTTCTCTTCTACACTCCTAGCCACTGCACAGAAAAGGGATGATAAAACATGAGCATGACCTAGTGGTGGCACATGCCCGTCATCCCCACACTCCAGAGGCTGAGGCAGGAAGGTCGCTGTATGTTTGAGACCAGCCTGTCTACATAGCAAGACCCTGTCTCCAAAAAACAGCAACTCAAAACTGAGCCTCAACTTTGCTAACTATTAGTACCATCCTTTGAAACTCATTCCTTTTAGTAATGTAATCATTTTTTTTAAATTGGCCACTTTCTATGAGGCTTATCACAGCAGGTTTTCTCCACTGCGTTTCCCTGGAGAAATCTAAAGTAGACACCTGAGTTTCCAATTAGCCTGCGATAGTTTTCCCTACATGCCAAATCCACAAAATCATTCAGACAGTTGAAAAAATAAGATCCAAAGCCTATTGATCTTGTCTATAGGTGGAGCCTATGGACAGATTATGGTTATCAGCTTTTTGTTCAGTAGCACTTTCCCTCTACTGCCATCCCCCTTTTTAAATAGTTTATTAGTTTTGAAGGGGTGGTTTTTCTGGTGGAATTTCACACGTGTAGAATTTGGTTGGTTGCATCTGTAGACATTGATTGAATGAGTTTGTAGCTCCTGAAATTCCTACAAGCTGCTACGGTAGTCACTTAAACCTACAGGCTTGACTAAAATCAAGTTTTAGGAAAACAGTTCTAATTAGCACTGTATTCACCCCATGGCTCACATCCTGAAGACTTCAGTTTGTTTTTTCTGCTTTTAAGGATGTTGACAATTGATCAGTGAGTTCCTCATGACTGTATGTGACAAATATAGCCTAACTTCCTCCTCAGTTAATTCTCACCACCAGGCAAGTTGGGAAGTGGTCCTGCCCCAAAGACGCACTCTGTGTCGGTTTACATAACTAATTTTGAATGCATAACGTTGAGCTGTGTTGATTTCCTTATGTCACAAGAAACTTAGATCAGGTCTCAGCCAAATCCCAATTAAGGGTTCCGAGCTTGTTAGGGAGCTTCGTGCATTACAACTTCAGCCTTTAGAATTGTATTATATGAAGGACAGGTTGAACCTTATCTTTCAAATGAATTTGTTAACTTTTACATGAATTTTAAAATTATTTCAGTGTTTCTTTTTCCCATAAAAGAGAAAGCAAAAGTTGCTTTGGACTTGGGAAGGAAGATAAAATACATTAGTTTCCTCTGTCTCTGGACTTACCATATAAAGAATATTGTGATTGCCTCTCTGAGCTTTGAGAAGTAACTGCACTTTGCTGTTAGGCTTTTTTTCACTGTCTTCCTCAGATTAAAAAGCATGATTTTTTTTTTTTTTTTTTTTGGAATGACATTGTTCCACTTCTCACAAGTGATCTCTGTTCCCCCTTTCCTATCTTTTTTTCCTTTCCTTTTTAAAATTATACTGTAGCCCGCAAAGCCAGTGGTCCCAACTTGGTTGTCCAAATGCCCATTGCAAACCAACAGCACTGAAACCACTACAAGTGTCGTAATTCAGTGTTGTAGCCCAGGTAATGACAGCTTCCTGAAAAAGTGATTGTGAGGATTTTAGGAAGTCGTGGTTTTGGAGCAGCTGTGTGGAAGTGGCTGTTAAGGACAGCACGTTGGCACATACAGCCTCACACGCGCTCTGTTTGTGAAGTCAGTTGACCTTAGAGCCCTTTGTTGTGCAGAAGGGTCCATTCCTTCCCCCATTGACACCTCCCCCAGGACACCAGAACTCTGACATTGACACTCCAATCTCCCTGTTAGAGTGCTTTGCTCTCTTTGGATTGAGTGTGCAAAAACTGATACAGTTGTTCCTTGCCTGTTCTGTGGAAATCCTGCCATGCTCCGAAGACCAGCAGGACGCAGGAGAGCCTCCAAGTGATTCCTCGTAAGCAAGTAACACTTTGTATCCCATAAACGCTTTGGGCCTTAGCCCATTTATACATCAATGCTGACTTTTTTTCCCCAAAATGTTAATGCTATTAAAATAGGTGTAACAATAATTAATATAATATTTTAGGGCAAAAATTAATGTTTTATAGGCATCTAAAGTGAATATTGCTGGTGTTAATACTTTAAGAAAATCTTAATGAAGTATATTTCTTGTTTGCATGTGTATACATTAGAAAACGAATCACTGGGGCTGGTGAGATGGCTCAGTGGTCTAAGGCACCTACTTGGAACTAGCTTAGCAAATCACAGGGACCACGGTTCGATCCCCCAGCACCACATGCCAGCCAGCCCCGCCCCCTGGTGGGTTGAGCTGGCCACACACACACACACACACACACACACACACACACAAATAAATAAAATTTTTTAAAAATGCAATGTTTATAAAAAAAGAAAAGAAAACGAATCAGTGCTGTATTATTCATGGCTTTATTTTCTTTCACTCAGATGACAAGATTCTCCAGATCATTACAGAATTGATAAAGATGGAGAACAGCAATTGATACTGAAATCTATGATCACCTGCTTTAAAATTCAGCTGAAAATACAATCGTGAAAATATGTGGACGTGGACCATCAGAGAGTTTTCTTACCTAAAATGCTGGTACTAGCCGGAACCTAAGAGGTGGCAGGAAAGAAGCACATATTTGAACATGTGTGATTTTCTAGTTCCTTTTTAATGATTACTCTCAGTATATTTGCCACTACATTTACAATAAATACTTTGGTATCATCCGTTTTTCGCTTATCCCTGTGTGCCTTGGGGTAAGGCCTGTGTCTAGTATCTGTCACCTGGCGTGCGGTTCCCTGTGCAGCCCCACCCTCCAACATTGGGAAACCGTTTTGACTTAAAAGTGAAAATGCCTGCTTAGGCAAGTGCAGGGACTGCCATTCAGTCCCCGGCACCACATGCCGTGGTGGTCCTGCCTGTGCATGCACTGAGCTGGTGCCCCAAGTTCAGGTGTGGTGGCGCATGCCTGTGACCCTAGCTTGAAAACAGGAGGCTCACTCCGAGTCTGAGCTGTATAGTGAAACCCTGCACAAAATACATATACATATATATATATATATATATATATATATGAAAATGAGCTCCAGAAACAATAACTAAACTTCCATGAAAAAGAAAAACCTCATAGGTCAGTTATTTAACATTTGATAATCAAAATCAGAAACTCAGTGCAGCATTACTAGGGGCCACTATTTTAGTGACATTCAAAAAACAGAAATCAGCACCAGAGGGCAGGTAAGAGGGCGAACGCTGCCGGCAGCCTTGGCTTGCACCATTTTCCTCAGACCAGAGCTTGGAAGCCACTTTTGAACCTTTTCTGTACCTACAATTGTATTAGTAAATTTAGTAGCCTTGACATAATTAATGAATGCATAGATGATTTTTCTTTCTTTCCTTCCTTCCTTCCTTCCTTCCTTCCTTCCTTCCTTCCTTCCTCTGTCTATCCATCTTTAACAGAGTCTCATGAAGTCACCGAGGCTGACCTCAAACTCATAATCCTTCTGCCCCAGATTCCCAAGTAGCAGCACGCACCACCATGCCAGGCTGTAGATATTCTTCACCGATCTCTGTTTCCCGTCCCTGTGAAAAAATGATTGAGATAAATTCACTTAAGGAAAGTTTTACCTGCTCCGTATCAGCATTTGAGTCCAGGGTGAGCTGGCTTCATCACCTTCAGACCTGAGGTGGGGCAGGAGCACAGCAGAAGGATGCGCTGAGGGAAGTTTCTCTTGGAAGCCAGGAAGCAGGGAAGGTGGGGGTTGGGGGGTGGGGAAGGCTGCAGGGACAAGGACAAGGTGCACGCCCTCGGGTCACGCCCCCACGAGCTCCCTCCACTGAGACCCAGGTTCCTAAGTTTATCACTTCCCAAAACCCATCAGTTAAACCTATCAGAGGATTGATGCAGTGATTTAATCCTCACGTCTGTCTTCCAAAGGCGCCACCTCGGGACGCATGAGCCCCTAGGACATTTTAGGGCAGCCAAACTACAACAGTCCTGCTTGCCTTCCTATCTTTTGAAACTATTTTGGTTACTCAGAGGGATTTCCTTCTCATTTTCTATCAACAGCTCGCTAAGAAACTTCAAATATTGCCCTTTTGAGATCAAGTGTAGAAACTATACCTGAAGGACAAAAGATTAGAATTTAATAGAAACTGAGTTCAATTACTAGGAACACATATAGTTACTATTATCAAGTGAATCAAAGCCAAAACCTTAACGTTGCAGATGGAAGCGAAAGGGACTACTGACCAGCGCTTCCGACTGTTAGGTTTCTGCGGCGCGGAGTGACAAGGGAACTCAGAGCAAGCAGTCCCGTGTGACTGGCTTGTAGTCGCTGCCACTCCTGTCTTTAGAGAAGACAGCAGCCAGAGCCAGGCCGAGCGCGCCTTGGGCTGCGGGGAGGCGCGGGAGTCCTGAGTGCAGTGTGACCGTCCTTGCGTGCCTCCCATGGCTTGTCCGTCGACGCATCCAACAGCTCTAGGGTAGGTGCTATGTTAGTCCCGTTTTACAAGTGAAGCCAGCACGGAGAGGTGAAATAACCCATCTGCGATCACACAGAAGCGCGGAGGCATCGTGGGTCTAGAACTCCAGCATTTACCTTTCTGAAATAGAATCATTTCTCCTTTTATTTGGGGTGTCAGAGTCACATTATGTAGTTCAGGCTGGCCCCAAACTTGCCACGTGGCCAGGCTGACCTCGAGTTTGCTTCAGCTTCCGAAGTGTTGAGATTGCTGAGGAGATAGTCCAGCGGCATAAGCAACTGCCTGGCAAGCGCAAGGTCGTGAGCTCGATCTTTGGTACCCTCCCCCCCAAAAAAAAAACCAATGAAGGTATTGGGATTACAGGCAGACGCCACCACCCCCTACTCCATTACATAACTTTCTGGATATGACCTACAAATCTCTGATGACTGTAGACCTTGCTCCCTCATTTCTCCACTCCCACTTCTCACAGTGCAGGGTGCTCCTGCACACTGGTGTCTTGTGGAATTCCAGGAAGGTGCTAAGCGGTCCTTTGAACTTTGATTCGTAAGCTCTGCTATCGTACACTCGCTGGGTTTTCTATCAGACTTTCCTGAAGCACACTGTCCATTTTAGTCACATTACTCCAAATCTTTCCTCAGCCTCTACCTTCTGCTTTCCGTTTTGTCTCACTAGATTATGGACTAGAGAGACAGTGGGCCAAAGACATGGTGAGACAGTGTTTCACTTATATGTACTCAGCACAGCTGACACATTCAGGCAATGAATGCTGCATGAATAAAGGAGGGGCAGGAGAGGACCATCTTATTAAGCTGAGGGGAGAGTTCCTGAAGCAGGGCGATTGCCACCTGATGACGGTTGCAGCCAGCCACAGTACTCAAGAGGCTGTTCCCGTAGTGTAGTGGTCACCACGTCTGCCTCACACAGTTCTCCGGAATACCATCAACAGGCTAAGGAAATACTGCTGGATTTCTTTTTTCCTGATGGCCGCATCTCCCTTTCAGAGCAATTTGGGTGAGGTGGCAATTCAGGAAGTCCGAAGCCCCGCACACTTGGTGACAGTGGAAGGGCTTGTGAGACTCAGATGAATAAGTGTACAACAGGCTCTCGAGAACAAGTGTGGAGTCCACGACAACCTGCACACGGGCTTCCTGGGTTTTGTACGGCGTCTCTGCTCGGGCTAGCCCTCCTCAGGCCAGAGTCACGGCATTTTGTTGGAGGGTTGATTTAGGCAAGTGAAGATATTTTAGGCATATGAAAACTAGGGGAATTCACCACCAAGGGACATGTATTGTAAGTATTAGCATCATGAGCTCTTTTTAGTTTTGTTTTTTAGACATTTCCAATGGATATTTTCACTGGACAGAATTCTAGGTTGGCATTTTATTTTTAGCATTTTAAAGATGTCGTTCCATGGTATGTTGGCTTTCATGAGTTCTGTTAAATGCCCACTGCTAGTTTTATTGTTCTTTTCATAAAAAACAGGGAAAGGGTTTAATTGGAAAGGTAGAGGTGAGCTAGGAGGCAGCGCACTGATACAGGGGTTCACACTGGCCCAGTGGTCAAGGCAGGAGGCCAGCTTTTAAGGAGCTGTTGGGGGGCTGGGCTTCTGGTGATCCTTGTCTCAGTCCTGTAGTTCTGGAATCTTTGTGGCTGGGGAATGGCTGCATTCCCAGGGAACTCTTGTCTCTGTCACCTGGGGCTTTGCCTTTTGTGAAATCCAGGACATCGCATGTTTAGGACAATGGCGGGAGGCTTCTGGTCCAGCTGAGGGTCCCTGGGGTCCCGCTCCCAGGGTCCTCAATGTCTCTCGAGTGAGAGGGGATTATGTACAGTTAGGGCTCAGCAACCTTGTTTCACATCTCTGTATACACACCTGAGAAGAGATTTGGCCCACAATTTATAGTAACAAAAAAACAGGTCAAACTTTGTTGTGCTTTTAGGAATTTGTTAGGTAACTGGAGGCTGAAGGGGAGAGCCATACTTTGTAGCAAAAATGGCTTTTAAGTCTCTGACTGTCCCAGAAGCAAACACAAACCATGCTTATACTGAGCAAAGCAACAGCATTCTTGTTGCTCTTTTGAAGGTTAATACATAGTCTCTTCCCCCAAACACTGGCCAGCTTTTAAGAATTGATCAATTACCAACAATTTGACTATAATATGGTTAGATTAATTTTTAAAATATTCATCCTACTTGGAGTTCACTGAGCTGTTTGACTATTTTTCTTTTTTTTTCATTTTATATATTTGGTACAGGGTTGTAGTGATCCTCCTGTTTTCAGCCTCCCCAGCGCTGGGATTACAGGCGTGGGCCACCACACTTGGACTCAGTTGCTGGCTCAACATGCCCCAGGGGCAGGGCTGGCCCACATACAGGACCAGGGATTGAATCCTGGTCCCTGCGCTTGCCAAAGCAGGTGCTTAGTCCACTGAGCTCTCTCACAGCCCTTTCCTCTCAGTTTTTAGGGCCTCTGAAGCACCAAGTCTCCAAACACTACCCCTGAACAGTTCTCCTGCTCCTCTCCAATTCACGGACAGTGTAGTAGTCAGCACTGCCTCACTCTACCAAAATGCTTCCTACAGACTACTTGTGAAGAAACAGGCTCATCTAGCTCGCAGTTTTGGAGGTTTAGAGTCCAGTGGCATGGTACAGGCTCTCTGGTGAAGGCTGTTGCTAGCAATGTGTAAGAGCAAGCAAGTGATTACATCTCTCGCCAGGAACAAAGGATGGGGGACTCCGCTAATGACAACAGTTTGGGGCCTTTGTCTTATAGCCCAGCTACTGGGGAGGCTAAAGCTGTAAGATTAGTTTACCCCTAATGACAAAGCTTCCCATTAAGCTTGACCCTTAAAGGTCCACATGTCCCCTATTCCACCACCTGAGGATCAGCTCTCCAACACACAGATCTTTGAGGAGACACAAACCCTCTTGAAGTCATATCCTATGACGGAACTCAATCATGGAGCCGAGTTCCAGGTGCAGGCATGTTAGAGTGCATGTGTCCCTTATGTTGTTTTAGTACTCTGTGCTTTTTGCCTTAGTATTTTTCCTCATTCAGTTTAGGTAATTTTATTGATTTCTCTTAGGGCTCACTGATCCAGTCTTTTGCTATAACCAAATTGCTGTTAAATCTACCCAATGAATATTCAATTTAAGATACGCTTTCAGTTCTCACATGCCATTTGCTTATTTTTATAGACTTACATTCTCTGATGGAATTCTGCTTGCCCAGTTCATCGAGCTTCTCTGTTTTCTATAACAGACTTATAATAGTTACTTTGAAGCCCTGGTCTGCCTTCCCCACAACTGATTCATCAGCAAGTTTGTTCCTACTCTCTGAAGGGTTCAGCAGAGGTGTGATGAGATGCTGGAAAAGTTACTTCTCTGGGAGAGTCAGACTGAGTTATCCATAAACATGGGGTGATCCTCCTACTCCAACCTCCGAAGTGCTGGGATTACAGGCATGTGCCACCACACTCAGCTTCGTACCGGAAACCGAACTCATGACCTTGCCCTTGCCAGGCAGGAGCTGTGCTGATGAGCTATGTCCCTGGCCTCTACGGTGCAGGACCACCATCCACTAGCAAATGTTGTTCTCCAAACACTGACCTAGAAATGGAAGCAATGCACACACTAGTAGATTGATATTTTGACTTGGAAACGCTTGCCCCAGATAAAAAAGGATGCTCTTCAAAGGGGACGGCAGCCACAGCAATGCCAGGTTGCCCTCTTCACACCCGAGGCTGCCACACTTTGAAATCTGTGCATAGAATTCACTTCTAATATTATTTATCCAGCTTCTGCCCTTGCTGTCCGCAAACACGTGCCTTCTGCATCTTCTCTGCTCCTGCAAACCTAGAGAAAGGCCTGCTCTTCCTCGGTACTTGTTAAATACTGGACGCAGAGGAACAGCATGAGGTGACGACAGGACCCAGGTCCACAGACATCCTGGTAGCTGCGGAACCCTTGGAGAGCTTCCTGGGGTGGCTTGTCATAGTTCTGCTCCTTCATGTGAAGTCCATGTTTGCACGTGGAATAGAAGGGAAAGACAAGCTGCCCTCCTGGGAGCTCTGTGTGGGAGCCGCAGGAGCTGAACTCAGTCCTACGCGGGAAGGCGGGATGAGGCTGCACTGCTAGAGCAGACAAGAAAACACCCTGCCTGGACATCGTGGGCTGTTTGTTAGTCACTAAGCAACCTTGAGTCTTGCACTTTGTGAAAGTATAAATAAAGGCGCTTATTACTGTTCTGGGGCTCGTCTCACCAACCAGGCAGATGGGCCACCACCTGACCCAGCTCTTGTCTCCTTGTCTGTTCCTCATTCCTGCTGCTGTTTCTCCCCGGGTGCAACAGATCTCAGTGAGAGGCCAACAGATCCCCCTACAGCTATGAGTTATGACTCAGGAAGAAAGCCAGCAGCTTCCCTTGCTCCTGCAGCCAGCTGCTTTTGGAGGCTTCTCTTCACTTCGTCAGGCTGCTAGATTTAGGAAAGTGCCCTCTTCAGATGGTGTAAATGAATCCATCCAGAACCAACACTCTGTTTGAGCAGCAAAGATATGGTGGCACAGGACTATAATGCCAGCATGTGGGAGGCAGGGGCAGGAAGACAGTGAGCTCAAGGCCAGTCTGAATTAGTATTTTTTTGGTGGAACCGGGGATTGAACTCAGGCCCTTGAGCTTGCCAGGGAAACACTTATTCCACTGAGCCATCTCCCTGGCCCCCAGCCTGAATTATATAGCAAGATCTGTCTCAAAAAAATAAATAAGCTGGAGAGATAGAGTAGCGGTTTACACATTAGGCTCTACAGCGCGAGTTCGTAGGTTCGAGTCCCGGGTCTGCCTTTGGGCCGGGGAGATGGCTCAGTGGAATAAGCATTTTCCTGGCAAGCGCAAGGGCCAGAATTCAATCTCCAGTTCTAAATAAATAAACAAATAAATAAAATATTTGAGCAAGGGGATCTTGCCTGCCTCACTAAAACACACCACAGAATCTCCAAGGTTGATCACAAGAAAGGGCAACCAGCTCTGGCCCTGTGGGCAGCTCCTTCCTGCACAGGGGGGAGAAGTGGTTTTATCCTCCCAGCTTCCCTTTCTTTCCCAAGCAGTGACTCTCCCTTGGTCCTCCACTGTCATTTAATATGTATAGAACAGCAAGGGGTAAATGTCCCACTGGAATGACAGAACTGGATTTTAAGTCCTGAATATTACTCTTAGTAGCTGCTGTATCTTCAAGCAAGCTTTTCACCTGTCTGAATTTGTTCTCTCATTTGAAAACAAGGGAACAATAATTATACTTGCCCCATATGGCTGCGGTGATGATTAAAATCTGCCTTAACGTGAAGTGCAACCTCACCTACAGGGTGCAGCCCAGGGAAGTCCCAAGGGTCTACCTTTGTCACCTGACTTCACCTGCCATTCCTAACCTCACTCCTGTGCCTGCCACAGTGGCCTCCTTGCTTTCTACCCCCCCCAGGTCTCCCATGCCTCAGGATTTTGTGCTGGGCTGCTTTCTTGGACATTGAGGCTGTTTCCAGGGGCATCCGCTCAAGCTTCCCTTTTGCGCTGAATCTTTTCTCACTAACCATTTTAGTGCTGCAGCTGGCCCCTGACCCTCTCCATGCTCCAGCCGGTAGATGGCTGTCTCCCAGCTCATAAGGAATGGTGTCCCTTGTGTTTACCAATATATCCAAGAGTCATAACAAGAGCCAAATTCATGTCATATGCAAAGTCACAGTTTTATTCCCAGAGTACCCAGAACCTGTTTTATTCTGTCCACTTGCTGATTTGAAAGTGTGGGGCTTTTAAGAGGTGATCAGGCCAGAAGCCCCACCCCCACCCCCCACCCCCATCAGTGAGCAAGGGGATCTTGCCTGCCTCACTAAAACACACCACAGAATCTCCAAGGTTGATCACAAGAAAGGGCAACCAGCTCTGGCCCTGTGGGCAGCTCCTTCCTGGACTGACCGTGGAGCACAGCTCTGGGCATATCTGGGGGATGTTCCCAGAGATCACCGGCCTGCAGGGGGACAAACCGAGGGGGAGACCCACCCCAGTGGGGGTGACACCAACAATGGACTTGTAATTTAGATGAAAGGGAGGGTAAAGTTGGCACTTTTTTGAAAAGCACCAGCCTGCTTTAGTAGGCATGTCTTCTGCTGCTGACTTTGGACGTCAGGTTCCAGGTTTTTAGTTTTCCAAAGTAGACTCATACCAGGGGCTCTCCACAGGGTTTCCAGTTCTGTTTCTGTCTCTCTGTCTCTCTGTCTCTGTCTCTGTCTCTGTCTCTGTCTCACACACACACACACACACACACTACAGGGTCTCTATACAGTCAGGATGGTGTTAAACTCGCTGTGTAGCCCGGGCTGGCCTCCAACTCACAGCAGTGCTCCTGCGCCAGCCAGCGCTGGGGTTGCAGGTGTGCCCGCCAGGCCCAGCTCGAGTTTCCAGGTCTTTGTCTGCAGCCTGGCGCTGCATCCTTAATCCCCCTTGTTCCGCAGCTTCCATTTCTCGGGCTGAGCAGCTGCTGGGTCCCCAGCTCCTGCGCACAGATGGCTGCTGTGGACTCTCCCAGCGCTGATCTGCAAGCTGCACGATAAATCCCTGGGCATAATTATCCTATGTTTTCTATTGATTCTGTCCTCTGAGGACCCTAACCAGGTACTTTTATGAAAGGGCTTGACAGAGGGAAGAAACCTCTCTCACCGACCGGCTGCCTTCTGCCAGGTCAGCTCACAGCATCCTCCTCTCTGCAGGGTGCAGCGTCAGGTGCCATCCGTTTTGGCTTTTGTTTTAGCTTTGATGCTTTCTTGTTGAAACCGCAGGCAGTTCAAGGTGACCATCACGGAGGCTTCTGTCAAAAGATCTTCCAGCAGAGCCACCTCAGCTTTACAATTAAGCAATGCCGCTCTTTAAGATCCACTCACTCTCAGGATCCTTCTCTAAGAAGGCAGGTGTTGCTCCATCTGTGGTTTTTGTAGGCTAAAAAAGATTCTGCAGAAAACTGTGTCTTAAAAATCAATAGTGTACAGGGTACAGTAACTGAGTAAAGTACTTGCCTGTGTTAGAATTGCGGAGGATCTTCCACTGTAAGAAACTAGCCCATAGTTAGCATAACGTTACATCATATTTTTCCTTTCAGTAGCCAAAGATGTGAAAGTTTCCAGATGCAATCTTGTTCCTGGTGGATTTCAATTCTGTCACCATAATTCCCAATGATGAAAACCATTCCACGAGTCCTCACGTGGTAGTGGGAAGGGGGCATCGGTGGATGTGGGGCCTCAGCGAGCAAGTACCCAGGGGAAGCAGCAGCACCTCTGCGCAGGAGCGTCCTGGGCTCCCAGCGGGTCCTCGCAGCAGCCCACTGCTCCAGGAGATACCTTGATTTGTGCAACTGAGAGGTGAAGTTTGGCTCTGACAAAATGGACAACTTCCAGCCTCTGCCAAGGTGACAGCACCACTGACGTACCACTCTGAGGAGCGGCAGGTGGCAGGCACTGAGAGTTGGGGCCAAGGACCCGGGAGTATAACCAAGACTGCATCCTTGCTCAGCTGGATCTACAGTGTGCGGAGGCCTGAGTGCAACACTGCTGTCCCTCTGCAGTGCTGAGCTGCTTTCCTGTCCCCTCCCTGTGTGGAGATTTCCCAGAAATCAGACTCAGAGAAAGAGCACCCAGGGGCTCAGCTGTCTGCCTGCAGTCTTGGGATTTCTTGGATTAACAAAGGGCCTCTGTTCCTGACAAAGACTCCACACCTCAAAAGTACCCAGTCAGCTACCTTAGCTCAGCCGTCTCCAGGAAGGTGCACTGAACAGAACCAGCCTGTGGACCAGGCCGCAGAGGCACTGTAGAGTGGAGCGGGAACCTCTCCACCAAATGCAAGTGGGTCTTCATGAGAACCCAGAGAGCTGAGGGGAGAGCGAAGGAGAAAGGGTCTGACTATCCCCAAGCCCCCTGGAGTAGGGAACCAGTTGGAATGTTAGCAGTACTGTCCTGCTGTGCACACGACACTGCTCCCTGTCACTGACATTACTGATACCTGTATGGCTGATATCACTAAACTTGTACGTGGAAAACAAAAAAGAAAGAAAATTGGGGCTGGCAAGATAGCTCAGGGGTCTAAAGTGCTTGCTTAGGCAAGCTTAGGCAGGCATAGGGGACTGTAGTTTGATCCCCGCTGGTCAAAAAATTAAAATAAAATAATTAAAGAATTAAAAAAGAAAGAAAATGGTTCCCTTTAATGAAACATTTTAACCAAATGACACATCTTCTAAGTGTCAGGTGACTCAATTCAACCATATCTGGTATACTTTCAAATATTTTTAGAGGGCGGCGAACTAGTGCGGCAGTCTCCACACCGGGCTCAAATATTTTTAGATAATCTTAAAGCTTTGTCAATGAACTACCTAATTTAACCAACAACATTGTAGGGAACTCCCACTTTTCACATCATCAAAAGTTCTGCATTTAAAAAAAAAATAAATAAAAATTCTCCATTGAGGCTACAGAGGCTTAAGATCACAAGCTGGAAAACTGAGGTGGTTCAGACAGGAAGAAAATGGCTTCTCTCGACATTAATACCTAAGGAGGTCTCCAAACTTTCCATTGCAGCCCCTACGGCAGTTTTGAACTGAATGACATTCAAGGCCTCCACCCAAAGTCACAGTGATATCCAAGGCCACAGCATCCTGGTCCTGCTCTCCTTTAACAGCTGCAAGAGAAATTCAGAGGTTGTTTATGTTAAATATTCTAAATACTGATACAGACTTGATCGCATCAACACATGCTTTTGGCATTGGGGGATGTCCACCCCGCTCACACTGAATGACTGCCCCGCCCTCAACATCTGCACGTGCTTTGTGATTTGCATAACAAATTCACAGGGTTTTCCATTGGGTGGGTTCATTAGTCTAAGAAGATAAAGAGCCATTGTGCCTCCCAGATTATCTACGGTAGAGACAGAAATATATTCTTTGCCTTCTCCTACGAAGGCATCAAGGCAACCAGCTGTGGAAACTGGTATAAATACCACCATGGCCCGCAGGGCACCACACTTCTGCATTTTCCCCTGAGTAAGATACATCCTTGGCTGCAGGAAGTAAAGATTTTTGAGGCTGGGAAGATAGCCCGGTGGTCTAAATGCATGCTTAGAAAACTCAAAGTTCCGAGTTCGATCTCTAGTACCGCATCTGGCTCTCAAACAGGGCGAGGCAATGCACACCCCATAGTGGAGGCTGAGACAGGAGAATACTACGAGTCTCAACTGTGTAGCAAGATCCTGTATTAAAAAAAAGAGATTCTTTATTGATCCATGGGTGCCTCCTTTGATTGAAAGTGTAGACATTCATAAAACATTGATTATACTTCTACAAAAATATTTTGGTAACTTCTGTGTTAAAAGAGGTCATTAAAACAAGAGGTACATTTATTTATTTATTCTTTTGGTACAGGGTCTTACTGTACAGTTCAGACTCATAGTCCTGTCTCAGCCTCCCCAGTGCTGGGATTACAGGCACACACCACACCCAGTTTCAGTGCCGACAGGGTGCTCCCGGTGTTCCAGAGCCGGCACAGCATGCTGTACCAGGGATCAAACCCCGGTCCTTGTGCTTGTCAGGCAGGCGCTTAAACCGCTGAGCTATCTCCCCAGCCCCAAGAAGCACATTCTGAGAGTGGATATGTTTAAATGTTCAGACTGTTGAACAGTCAGATCCAGAAAGGAATTCTCGTTTTGCATACCAATCACACTTTTAGGGCTTTCGCAGCCTACATTGGTTCCCAAACCCTCAGGGGGTGTCACCACAGGAGCTGGCTCAACATAGAGGACACATTATCAGGCAAGACCCTGGCCTTCATCATCTCTTGGAGTAGAATTGCAGATCTCTGCATTTTCCTCCCATTCCATAGAAAGTTCCTTTTCTTGAAAAAAAGCATCCCAAATCCATCAAGATACTGTTCAGTGTGCTCAAATTCACGTGAGTGTGAGGGGTAAGGTGTTTGTTTTTTTTTAATTCCTGCTCACAGATAATTTCAGCTCTTGTTGAATGACTCTTGGAATTAGGAAACATCACCCTGACACTTTGCTTGGCTAAGATTTTCCTCTTTTTCTAGCAGCTAAGGAATTGGGGGTCTTTATGGTACCCCAAGAAGAAGGCTCACAGGACGAGAGAACGTCACCTCTGAGGCGCCCTTGTCTCTCCCTTTCCCTGCACTTGCACACCTTGGGCTCTCGCAGGGGTCACAGACAGATGCT
>NW_004524577.1:38381087-38393535 GCF_000260255.1 Octodon degus
TTTTTTTTTTCCCAGTACCAGTGATTGAATTCAGGACCCTGTGCTTGCCAGGCAAGTACTCATTCTACTGAGCTATCTCCTCAGCCCCGACATGCTTACCCTCTTTTTTTAAAAAGTAAATGAAAGCATATTTAACATAAAAAGTAAATGAAAAGCGTATTTTGTACCTTGCTTTAACATTGTTTTGAAAGTCTTTCTTCATCAATCCAAGAATATTTGCTTTATTTTTTCAGCACTGCACAATATTACATATTTTGGAAGTTCTTCACTAATTGAAAACAATCAACATTTTACCTTTAACAAGGGGAAATAAATACAAAGCTATTGTATGGCGCTTAGCTAGGTGTCACCCAAAGTTTCATGTGTTTATAGGTGGGGCTTTGGGGGACCACTGGATCAGTGGACGGTGGGCTTACAGCTGCAGGTGATGCCTGGATGGTGGGCGTACAGCTGCAGGTGATGTGGGGTGGGGTGACACGTGGCGGGAAGAGGTGAGGCGCTTTGGCACCACCAGAATGTACATCCATCCACTTCTTCCACCGCCAGTTCTGCTGCCTCCCCCTGCCACCCCTCTGCTGCACCACCATGCCCCGCTACACTGAAACCTCTACACACCAAGAGCTAAAACAAGCCTTTCCTGCTTTAGATTATGGGTGTCAGGCATTGTGTCTCCACAACAGGACATTAATATGGAGGCTAATATTAATATACAGCCAAGACATTAATATAGAGGACTTATCCAGGAGAAGAACTGCTGAGTTAAAGACTCCGCAATTTTTATTTGCTGAGACAGATTTTAAGAAAATTAGGCTTGTGTCAAGGATACTAAAGTACTTTTCCAGATTTTCGAGTAAATACATTATTTTACCATAAAATGTATTAATGTTTTCTTCTTGCCCCACTTTAAAATAATTTTCTTACTAGAGACTGAGTCCTGAGCCTTGTGAATGCCACGTAGGTTTTCTACCACTGAGCACACCGCAATCCCTACCACTTGTTGTGGTTTATGTCTAGATGTCCCCCAAAGCCTCTTGCATAATTAGGTGAGGTTTTTCAGAGGTAGCTGAATCTAGAGTTTGTGATCAATTCATGGCTCAGTGCTGAGATTCGGGGTGCTGGGGTTAAGGGAGGGTGATTACTGGACCAGTTCACTGATCAGATTAGCGCCATCCTAACCCACCAGGCTGGATAAGATCAATGGGGCAGAAAGAGGCTTGTGCCTGCCTTCCCCCCGCACCCCTACCCTGCTCCTGGAGTGGTTTTGTCGCCTTCCCATGCCATGAACAGCTGCCTCTTGACTCTGAAGCTGAAGTTCTTTAAATACTGTGTAGAACTGGATGTGCCAGGCAAACTGACACAGGTGGGTAGTGAAGAAAGCACATGGACATGAGAGGAGAATGGTGTCTTCTGTCATCATCTTGGTTCAAGGAATCATCATCTGTCACCTGTGCTTGCTTCTCTTGTCCCCCTCCGGCCACCCTTATACATTCTCCACCTGGCTGATCTCTCCAGTACTGTGCAGTAGAAATACGAGGCCCATGTATAATGTTAAAGTTTCTAAATGTCACATGCATAAAGCACCAGATAACATTAATTGTAATCACATTTTACTTATAAAAGTAGGTCCTTCGTGTGGGAGCCTCTCTGTTCTCCTTTCTCATTTCTGTCAGCCCTTATTCTGCCCCAGGAATACTTTTTCTTGGTCTCTGCATAGACTGTCCCCTGCACTTGGATACAAACATGATTTCCCTCAACTCCTTCAAATGTCAGTGGTTCAAATATCAGTGCTCAAATGTCAGTGGTTCACTGAGGCTTTTTGTGATCTCCCCATTTAAAAATCCTAAATCCTTGGTGGACATGGAGGTGCATACCTGTAATCCCAGCAGCCAAGAGGCTGAGGCAGGGTGATCACCATGACTTCAAGGCCAGCATGCAGTGCATAGTGAGACCTTGCCTCAGAGAAACTCCTGTCACCCTCATGCCCCACACTTCCTAGTTTTCTTTTCCTACTTTATTTTTCTCAGATCTTTCACCACCTAACATATTACATACAGTATTTAATAATTTATTTTAAATATTAGTTGATTATACTAAGCATAAAATAAAACAAGCTTTATAAGGATAGGAATTTTTGCATGTTCTATTCACTGCTATATTCCTGGAACCTAGAAACACGCCTGGTACATAGTAGACAATAAATACTTCTTAACAATCAAGCAAATGTGGGGCCGGGGAGATGGCTCAGTAGAATAAGCGCTTCCCTGGCAAGCACAAAGGCCTGAGTTCAATCCCTGGTTCCCCCCGCCCCCAAAAAATAAACAAACAAGGAAATGAATGAATAAAAGTAAACAGTGCTGTCACCAATGAGCACAAGCTGTAACTGAGAGGATAGAGGTGCAGAAGTGAGAGTATCATGTTGGCTGCTATAATGGAGATGTGATGGGGATTCTTCTAGAATATAAAGAAGAGTATCTAGTCTATAAAGCTGCCGAAGCCCAAGGTGTCTCAGAGACATGGCCCAGGGGAGCTCTTCTTGGAAGCAAAGGACAGGAGCACAAAATGAAAAGTGTAACACTCAGCTTCAAAGGCAGTGTAAGAGGGGACTTTGTATCCAAGTGAAATCAGGAAGTTTCATCCAACCCTGAATTAGAAAGAAAAAAAAATCTCATGAATTACACAAAACAATTTTTGCAACTCAGATGCTACAGTAGGTAAGAAAAATTTTTTTCCAAGCTTTTTAATGTATTTTATTTGATACAGGGTCTTGCCAAATTTCAAGAAGCATATTGAAGCTATGCACAAATTTATGTTGGATACATAAATATTTTATTTTATTTATTTATTGTTTGGCAGAACCAGGGATTGAACTCAGGCCCTTGCGTTTGCCAGGGAAGTGCTTACTCCACTGAGCCATTTCCCCGGACCCCATAAATATTTTAATGAAATAATTAAATCAAAATCTTGGGATGTTATTATGGTTTGTGTCTAGTTGTCCCCCCAAAGCCTCATATAGTCATGGGGCAGACTTCTAGAGTTTATGATTAACTCATGATCCACTGGGATTATGGGTATGAGGGCTGCAGGGATTACGGGTATGAGTGCTACACCCAGCCTGGGGCAGACCGCCTGAATGTAACAAAAAGGAGACAGGCTTGCTCTCTGTGACCACTGTTGCTTCTACTCCTCCCTTTGCTCTTTTCCACTGCCATGAGTGGCTGCCCTCTGCCATGTGTCAGTCTGCCTTAGAGCCAGCTAGTATGGCCTAAAACCTCCACAAACTGCGATCTAAATACACCTTTCTTCCTTCACTTTGGGTGTTGGATACTCTGTCCCACCCATGAGAGAAGAATAACGAAGATATATTTTCATCTATGCAACAACTGAGTACAAAGGGCTGCAACAAGCACTGACTTAACAGTACACTCTTTAATTCCTAGGTCCAGATCGAGTTCTGCCTTTAAAGATGTAATTGAGTGAAAACCTGGACAGTATTTTGGAAACCTTACCTAGACCTAGGGAGGCTTTATCATTTTAATCTTTGAAACAAGAGACATGGAAGCTCTCCCCCTTCTTCAATGGCCTTAGAGAACCTGAACATTTAATGCACCTATTAGAAAGCGCATGGTCTAGCTATTGAAGCAGCATGTCATGGTGACCGTGTGCAGGGAGCTAAGTTTGAATTTCCATACTGCCATTTATTATTTTTTTTTATATTTGGCGGAACTGGGGATTGAACTTAGGCCCTTGCGCTTGCATCCTGCCATTTAGTAGTGTTGTGATCTTGGGCAAGTTGCCTTTTTATGCTGTTCCCTGGCTTATCTATAAAATAGGGACAGTGATAGAAGCTATGTTACAGAGCTACTGTGAAGATTGAACCAATACAATAAAGGTCCCGACACAGTATCTGGCTCATCAACTTTACCTAAATATTAGCTACGATCTCCCCACTTCTCTTACCCTGGACTCTGTTCTAGTCATGCTCTAGCAAATAGGCATTGTTGTAAGTCCTGTGGCCCCCCTGAATCTGCTTCCAGACCCCCCACACCCTGCTCCTCTCCGTGGTAACCCCCACCCCGAAGTTCCTCCTCTCGTCTTTCCACCTTCCTGCTTGTCTTAGCTTAACCACCACTTGCTTTGGGAAGCCTTTCCAGATGACCATGTCTGGTCCTACTGCGGGCTTTCAGGGCTCTCGGCAGGGCTGGTAGATGTGAGGGTGTCCTACTAAGTTGGAGCATCAGATAAAGAACAAATAACCTGTTGGTAGAAGTATGTCCCATTATGCTAAAAAATTGTCTGTCTGCTCCTCAAATTAAAACGGACATCCTGCATTTTCTCTGTTCACCCTCAGCGCAGAAGATCCGATAGCATCACTCTTCTAATCTTCAGAATTTAAATACAGTGGCCTGTTGGTTCACGAACTTAATTCTTTTCAAGATTCTGGTCACAAACTTAAGGGGATGAGAATCAAATCGAATTTAATGGTTAGGTTCAGTGTTGACCTTATGGGGAAATTTGATTTGGTTCTCAATGATTTGGTTTGTGACCAGAATCATGGACAGAATTAAGTTCATGAACTGGGGAACCAATTAACTGCAACAAGTGGTCCTTTGCCCCCCACCCCATGTCTGCTGCTTGAGGGTGGGGCTCATGCAGGGCAGTCCACAAACTCTAAAAGACAGATGCATGAAGATAAAACTCAAGCAGCTCCTCGGGGGATTAGGCTCTAAGGTGAACTCAGAGAACTGAGCATTTCTGGCCTGGTACAATGAAAGTCTCACACCCACAAGCAGATCAAATGACAGTACCGCTCCTGACTTCCCACGTGGACTTGAGGATGCCCCCAGTATTTTTACATTCAAGAGAGGATCAAAGCTGGTGTGTTGTACATGCCTGTTCTCTCAGGACTCTGGAAGGCTGTGGCAAGAGGACTGATTGCAAGTTTGGGCCTAGTCTTGGCAATGCTGCAGGTAAGTCAGAAGCTTTCTCCAAAGGAGGAAGTTGGAGGGGGATGTACAGTGCATCTTTGAGTTAAGACCAGCCTGACAGACAATTTGGGTTATGATCGGAATTTTAGTTTTAACTTATGACCAAAGTCTTGAGCTATGACCCAAGTGCCAGCTTCTTGTGTTTCCTCACGGTCTCAGACACAGATTTACCCCTGAAAACCCTAGAAGGAACATCACCACATCCTTGATGGGTTTGAGAACTCCTGGGCCAGTGTCTCAGAGATCTCTACATTGAGATCTGCCCGTGTACAGGACAGAGAGACTTTGAAGGCTGTGTAGGCGAGCCCGAGCCTACAACTGACAAGATGAGTTACAACCAGCCCTCAGGAATAAACTGAGTTTGTAAGGGTCCACTGCTCTGTGTGTTGGCCCTGGGTTCTACCTAAATATCACAAGAGAAGAAAAGAGCCCTGAGTTTTTAAACGTATTTCACTTAACCCTGAAGGGAAGTAAAATATCTCTATTGAACAGACAAGGAAGTGGGGACTCAACAGCATCTTGCCCAAGATAACCAATGAATGGGACTTCACGCTTTTTCCTCTTCACCACCTGGCCATGCGGGCCAGCAGGGAGCCACAATTCATGGATTCTTTCCCTTTACTCATAAAGTTTTTCTGGGAGGAAATCTGATATTCTACCCCTCTCTACAGATTCAGTTATTCTTCCCATGATGTTCCCCAACAATGGCCTGAGGGAATAAACAGCTTGCTGGGAGTTACAGGGAAATAAATCATCATCAGCAGCAGCAGCGGCCAGAAGTGAAATCTATTCGTTTTCTTTCACCTGCCTTTCTAGGACACCCCACCCCACTCTCCACTACATTTCTAGGGGCGGAATGCACACTGATTACTTACCCTTGTCAGCTGTCTTCTGGAATGAGGTGGGGATGGCTGAACTTGTTGCTGGTGTGGAGCTTGGTAACCTCGCCCCTTAGAATATCCCTGAAACATTCAGGCTGAAGCTAGCTGGGCTCCCTGCCTCGGGGAAATCCCACCAGGCCCCTTCTCTAACACGGCCAGAAACCCGCAGGGAGGCTCACTCACCCTGGGGAAGACTCAGCTCTACTGCTTGGGGACCCCTCGTTTTTCCTAACCCAAACAAAGCTGCTGCTCCTGGAGGGAATACGCAAGAAAGTACTGGGCTGCTGCTGCCCTGGGCAGGGGGTAATAAGCTAATGACCTAAAACAGAACAGACTGTGAGCAATTTGGTAAAACTAGAAATGCAACCCTGCTGCAGTGTTATGCTACACTTCTAAGTGGTTTGTTTGGCTTGGGGTTAAAAGCGCAGAGGAAAGTGTGGATTTGCTGTGTGAGGTTGGCGTGAGCAGTTTTTTTGTTTGTTTGTTTCGTTTATCACTAGTGCCCGGGGCTCTGGCAGCTCGCACCTACACGGCAGCACAAGAGCACGGTGCTAAGGCTCTTCCCTGAGGCTAGCGGAAGGGTACTGCCCAAAACAAGAGCAAATGAATTTACGCTGTGTACGGATCCCCAAAAAATGCCAGGCTGGAGAAATTCCAGTTCGACTTTCGTCTGGGCTTAGAAGCGCACTTTACCAAACTACCAACCTGGGTCACAGCCGCTAAGGCAGGAGCTCGTAGACGCCGAGACCAGCTGGCCAAGGGCGGGGAGAAGCCACATGGAAAAATTCTTTTTTTGGAGCAGAGCCCCTGTTATGCGCGCGAAGGGCCGTGAGACCCACTGCGCGCCCAGCTCGCGCCTCTACGCGGCCTCCGGTTGCCGGGGTAACCCAGGACGCGCGCGCCTGCGCAGCGCGGGTGGCGGCTCCTGGCGGCCGCAGACTGAGGAGTTCGCAGCAGGGGAGGGCGGGCCCTGCACCCGGGAAAGCGCGGCGCCGGTGCTGCCCTGGGCTCGGCCAGTGAGAGGCCGCGGGTGTGGCGGAGGGAAGGGGGCCGAGTACTTAGGGAGGCCCCGCGGCGGCCTCGCCGCCCTCGTCTTCTGGGGCGCGCGCGTCGGCGACTCGTCGCGCCCAGGGCGGCTCGGGGAGCGGAGCGGTCGCTCGGCTGCACCATGGTGACCCCCTGCCCCGCCAGCCCCGCGGCCTGGTCCGAGAGGCGGCACCATGAACCGAACCTTCGGGCCCCGGTGAAGAAGAGCCGGCGCCCGCGCCTCCGCAGGAAGGAGCCTCTGCGACCCCTGAGCCCGCGCCTGCTCCCGGGGGACTCGGGCGTCTGCGACGTGTTCGAGTCCCCGGGTTCGGGCTCGGACGGCGAGGACAGCCCTGGGGCAGGGGCTGCGGCGCGGAGCTGCAGCCCGCCGCCCAATCCCGGCCAGCTGCTGGCGCCCCTCGACCTGCAGACCTTCCGCGACTACGGCCCGAGCTGCTACGCTTTCCGCAAGGCTCAGGAGAGCCGCTTCCACCCGCTGGAGTCGCTGGCGCGGCAGCCGCAAGTGAGCGCCGACCGCCCGGCCCGCGACTTCCGGCACTCAGTCCCAGGGGAGCACTGCAGCTTCGGAGGGCCGGGTCCCCCGCCTCGCCCTCGGAGAGGCGCCTCCCAGCGGGGCGGACCGAACCTGAGCCGGCCGAGCCCAGCAACGCACCAGGGGCGTGGGGGAGCGGAGCGGGAAGTCGGATTCCAGGTTGGGTCCGCACTCCGGTGGGCCTCGCGCTGCCTATGTAACGATCCAAAGTCTGTTTCTAACCCTGCAAAATGGGCTGCGCCTCTACCCCACCTCTCGCTGAATTGCCCAGAGGACCGCAGGTGGTGATGCTTACCAAGTGCTCGGGGGGCACTGCGCCCACCCCACCTCTCCCAGGCCTGCGGACTTTAAGCAGCAACGTCGCCCGCGTTATTCCGTTTCCAGTGCATCCGGCTTTTCCCTGCTTCCTCCCGACAAAGCTCCTTGGGTCCTTTTGGCCCTTCTTTCGGCAGCTCACTTCCCCTCTCTCGGCAGGTGACCGCGGAGTCCCGCTGTAAGCTCCTCAGCTGGCTCATTCCCGTGCACCGCCAGTTCGGGCTGTCCTTCGAGTCGCTGTGCCTGACGGTGAACACCCTGGACCGCTTCCTCACCACCACGCCTGTGGCCGCCGACTGCTTCCAGCTGCTTGGGGTCACCGCGCTACTCATCGCTTGCAAACAGGTACCTGCACGGGGAGCAGAGATGCAGCTAGACCGCTCTTCCTGGAGGCCCGCCTCTTCGGGGCGCGCAGCTCAGGGCTGGAGTCCTCAAACTTCTTTTGGCAGAAGTTTGCACATCTGCAGCCGCAACAGTCCTTTCACTGGGGCCCCAAAGAAACTATTAGGCCTCAGTCTCTCCCAGTTTCTCTCGGCCTCTGCCTGTCTGTCTGTCTCTGTCTCTCATACACACACACACACACACACACACACACACACACACGCCCAGGTGATCTGAGTGGAAGTGGTAGGCAGGTAAAGTCCCTGTACCTCCGGAAGGGAGGAGAGGGTGTTATAGTATTCTGGGTTTCAGGCTGGAGCGGCCTGGAAGCTGTGGGCTTGGCGCTGAGCAAGCTTCTGTGTTGCAGGTAGAAGTTCACCCACCGCGAGTGAAACAGCTCCTGGCGCTGTGCTGCGGCGCCTTCTCCCGGCAGCAGCTCTGCAACCTCGAGTGTATCGTGCTGCACAAGCTGCACTTCAGCCTGGGGGCGCCCACCATCAGCTTCTTCTTGGAGCACTTCACTCAAGAGCGCGTGCAGGCGGGGCAAGTCGAGGCCTCCGAAGCTCTGGAAGCGCAGATCTTGGCGCGGGGAGTAGCGGAGCTGAGCCTGGCCGACTACGCCTTCACCAGCTACGTCCCCTCCTTGCTGGCCATCTGCTGCTTGGCGCTGGCGGACCGCATGCTCCAGGTCCCGTGCCCGGTGGACCTGCGCCTGGGCGAGCACCCCGAGGGGGTGCTGGAGGACTGCCTGCACAAGCTGCAGCTGCTGGTGGCCATAAACAGCGCCTCCCTGTCTCACATTCTGCCCCTCCGGATCTTCGAGAAGTGCAGCTTGTCCCCAAGCCTGAAATAAAGTAGACCTTTGGGCTCCTTTGCTGGGAATGATGGACTCCTCCCAGTGCCTCAGAAGAGTTCAGTATTTATCTAAAGAAGGTGGTGCAGGTTTCCAGATTGGTATTCTGCAGGTTATAAAGACTGCACTGTAGCAAATCCATTTTATTTTGTTCCAGAACGTCAGGAGCTGTCTTTCCTCAATAAACAGACTGTTGTGTTTTGTCTGAATGCTGTTACAATTTCTGAGGGTAGCTGGGCAAGATTCTGGATGCCAGAGCTCCAGAGATAGACAAGTTGGGGTCCTCCGAGCTGAGGGCTGTATCACCAGGGCTCCAGAGGGTGTGAGGCAGGGTAAAATGCACAGCAGCCTATGCTGTCCAAAGAGGCCACTGCCTTTATTTGTCAGTGCAGATGATGTGGCGCTATGAACCACAAGGGACCACATGGCACACGAGCAGAGTGAAGCAGAGGTTTCCTATATAGAATCCCACGTGCACCTGGCAGATGTCAGAAAGGATGCTTCTGCAGAATTGGGGCCAGCTCAAGTGGAGCCCAAGCAATCATCTGGTTCAATTTATGTTGGTACTGTGAGCTCAGCGTAACAGTGGCACCACAGTGATAAAGGCTGTATGGAGGCCTTACGGCACACCGGGCACTGTGTTCAGCATTTTGATCTTTCAATATTTCTATGAAGCAGTGTCTTCTCCGTTTTCAGTGGATGACAGAGGCACACAGGACTTGCAGCAGGTGCTCAGAGGCCCACCTTTAGTCACAATACACAACTTTTGTAGATTTCCGAGGCCTCACAGGTTATTAAGAGCCCTCTGTTTATTAGAGACAACTGTACCCTTGCTTCTAGTTGTATTTCAGGACTCAGTTTAGAGATGGGAGAACTGGGCTGGGTAGTGCGACAGGCTTACTGGATTTCTGTGGCTCTATAACATTCAGTCTCCCTGACATAAATCTGTCATCACCAAGTCCCGCCTCCATCACCTGCAGAAAATTTCTTAATCTCTCCTAGCTCCACAGCTGACACCAGAGCTGTGAAGTTTAAATGAAGTTAAGCTTAAACAGAAGGTGGTAAAGACTTTTACACTCTGAAGCACATTTGCTAGGTGACTTTTGGCAAGTCCAGGCCTACATCTTCTTTGTAAAAATGCGACTAACAGTAGTACCTGCCTGATAGGGTTGAGGTAGAAGTCTAATGATGTAATTTCCTCAACACAGATCCTGGTACACAGCAAGCCCTCGAGAAGGACAGGCTAGGGGCAGCCTAAAGTTTATTCAGAGAAGAAAAAATACTTAGAGCAAGGAACTAGATAAAGCAAATGGAAATTGTAATAGTTGGGGATGAATGTACACTTCAGTGCACTTTTCCTTCAAATGTTTTATTAAAAAAATTATTTACTTTGTGCCAGGGCCTGGACCTGAGGCCTCCTGCATGCTAGGCAAGCGTTCTACCACTGAGCTACAGCTTTAGTCTTTTTTTTTTTTTTCCAGAACTGGGGGTTGAATAAGCCCTTGTGCTTATTCAACTGAGCCATCTCCTGGCCCCATCTTTAGTCTTTTTAGAGACAGAGCATTGCCAACTCGCCAGTGCTGCTCCTGAACTTGTGATTCTCCTCTCATTCTCTCAAGTAGCATTAATCACCTTGCCAGGCTGAAATTTTAAAATCCCATGCATGTGTCACTGTATTTAGAATAAATCCAAACGTATGACAAAAAGTAAAACATCTAATTTCTATGCATTCCCTCCACAAGCACCTCCCCCAAGTGCTCTCCAGAGCTGGGATACCTTACTGTATGTTCCTGGGACCCTTTTTCACTGAATGAAGATATGCTAAGCTCTTCAGAAAGTTTTTCCTGTAATCAGCAAGAAGGAAGTGTGATTCCTAACATACTGTATTTGAGGGAAGGGCTGTTCCTTGATAGTGAAAGAGGAGGAGGAGCCCACTACCAGTCACAAGTCATACTCCCAGGCTGGCTTCAAGCGTGTGAACCTTCCACAAAAGACCTCCATCACTTAGCCAAACCCCTAAAACCCCATCCCTGTCTCTCCTGGTGCTAAGCTCTTCAGGAACTTCATAATTGATTTCAGAATTCTCATCCAGGTTAGTGGTCCTGTCATCATGTGAGTATAGTTCCTGTCATCACAAGTGGTGTAATACACAGTGCCCGTATGTGTCCACCCCAGTTTGGGGTTTATTGATGAATCTATGAACAATGAGTCCCTCTTAGAAAATCTGCAATGATCTTCATGCGTAGAGTTCTCGCCAAACCTCGGTCAGGAGCTTCCCCACTCATTTTATAGACTGCAAAGTGAATAAAGATAGGGGTAGAAAGGCTGTGACAGAGCTTCTTAGGAACCAGAAGTACCAGGGACACCGCTGGGAACAGACTGTGAGAAGCCGGAAACATAACTGAAAAGATGACTTTTAAAAAACAGTATGATTTGTCCACATCAAATACTCCACTTCAAAAATAAATACCAGTCGCTTTACATGACTGAGCCCACTCATCTTCACAGCTCTGTCGAGGTCTGTGTTACTGCTTTTGCTAGAGACCTGGGACTCCATCTGGTGATGTCTGACCCTAAAGCCAGAGTCCCTCATCATCAGCAATATCATGTCAGGAGTAGCCGCTGATTACTCTGGTCTCCTCAGTTCCTGCATCTAGGGACGTCTCAGAGGGCCCTGAGACCACACAGGTCAGCCCCTGTGTATCTGGCTTCTTGATCTAGATAACGAGTACAAATAAAAGAGGATCGTGACACCTTAAAAGATAATTTTTTTCATTCTACTTGGAAGGTATAATGCAAAAACAAAGAGTCCAGTAGGAGGGTACACAATGACTGGTTTCAGATCACTTCAGATTGGGTGGTCTGCGCGGTCCCGAGTGGCCGGCCCACCCGAGGGTGCTCCTCTCTGGGAGCTGCCCCATGTTCCACGACCTCTTGAAGATGCTGCTTGTGGAAGAGGCCCCCATCTTGGAAAGAGGCACTGAGGCCGGCAAAGCAGGCTAAGACCACTTGTAAACGCCAGGATGGCGGCCGAGGCCCTCAGGGGACAAGCAAAGTTTAGGATTTTGGCAGAGGGAGATGTCACTTTTCTTCCTTTTTGAAGGGTGTGCGCAGGCGCCACTGCCATGGAGGCTCCTAAACCCTGGGCGTACAGGCCAAATGGCAAGCCCAGAATACCGCCCAGGTTTAGGGGACCGGTATCTGTAATCTAGGACTGCTCCAGGGAGTTCCCGCAGGAATTCCACATCCTCCCCAGTATCTTAGGCCAGGGCAGAGCAAAGGCTTGAGCCGGGTTTGGGCGAGGCGTGTCACTGACATTTACTTTGTGCCCTGCCGTTGGGGTAGGAAGAAAAGGCGATAATCCCTAATTTTTCCGTCGCGCCACTCTTAAACCTGAAGGCGCGGCTGGGCGCTAGGGAGCGCGGGGCTCGCCCGCCTCCGCCTCCGCCTCCGC
>NW_004524577.1:38394070-38401258 GCF_000260255.1 Octodon degus
AGGAGCCCCCGGGCGCGGTCCGCGCCGCGCTGCCAGGTGAGCCCTCCGAGTCCCCGCGGTGGGGCAGCGCGCGGCCCCCGCTTCTCTCCCCGACTCCGGCGTCCCGGCCGGGGCTGCAGCCCACGGCGGGTCGAGACCTGAGGGGCTGCCGGGCGCCGTCTCCGTCTCCCCGCGCAGCCCTCACCACCATCGACCTGCAGGACCTCGCTGACTGCTCCGCGCTGCTCCAGCCCGACGCGCCGCCTACCGGTGACCCGGCCGCCTCGCAGGTACCTGCCCTTTCCCCGGGTTCGCGGCCTGCCTGCGCAATCGCTGCTCTCCAAGGAGTGGGTTTCTTTTCGCAAAGTTCATCCGCATCGAAGCACAGCTCATGCAGCTAGTGGGGAGGCGGCGTGCGCAGCCGGAGACACCTAGAGTCAACCTCCCTCCGCCTGGTACGCTGTGAAGGCTGCGTTTCCGCAAGGATTTCTTCGGGCTTCAGGGCTCCCCATCTGTATCCTGGAGTCGTTGGGACCGGGGAGATGGCTCAGTAGAATAAGTGCTTCCCTGGCAAGCACAAGAGCCTGAGTTCAATCCCTGGTTTCGCATTAAAAAAAAAAAAAAATCAGTGCATCCTGGAATCATGGCTCTGAGGGGCCCGGAGAATGAGTGCCTGCGAAACTGGGCGCTGGGTGCCCTCACACAAGATACGAGCCCTGTCTGTCCTCCCAACATTCTGTTCTGGCCTCTCACTAATCATTTTCATTCCCTGGGTATTGAAGGAGCATGGAAATTGGTGAAGGATGGCTGAATTGCCCACCCTTGTAATCCCAGCACCCTGGGAGGTGGAGGCAAAAGGATGGCAAGTTCAAGTACAGCCTGGGCAATTTCGCGGCACCCTGTCTCAAAATTAAAATAAATAAAAAGCCTGAGGGTGTAGCTCAAGGAGAAGGAATTTGTATCTGAGGGACTTGGAGGACAAAGGACTTGAGAAGAAATCAACATAAAACATTTCTCTCTACAGTGATGGCTCTTCAGCAGTCGGACATTTCTAAAAGGTCCTCTTCTCTCCCACCCAAAGCTCTGGTCCCTTGCTGTCATGGGCAAACAGGCTGGACTTTTTTCTTTCCTTCGAACCTGTTTTACTCTTTCCCACTTTTACTACTTGTTGGGGCTGATATCTCCCAGGCAAAGGACTGAGTCTCCCAGTTGGCCGGGAGGTGAGAAGCCGGGTGCATGTACCCAGAAGTGCAGGCGGCCTTAAGCAGCACCTCACAGGAAGGGAACCATGCAGGCTACCCGACAGCAGGCACTGGGGCAGGCTCAGAAGGGAGCTCACCGGGTGTGACCACCTCCCAGAACTCCGCACAGTCCTCCTCCAGGGGTCTCTAGGAACCTTGGGAAAGAGCTCAGGGTAGGCAGCCACTGAGAGCAGACATTGTTAAGGAGGAGGCCATTTATTTCTTTTAGATCTCAATGCTCAAATAAGAGAACCCTGAGCATCTTTCCCCCCACCTAGATCCTAGGGCACTCCCTTACTCCAATATGTTTATTTTGCAAGTAACAACAATCAAGCAGACTCTGGTTGAATTTTTCACTTAATCATACAAACAATTTAAATTTGACATGTTCTGTAAATTTTTTTCTTCTTCATATTATTAGAGAAATGCCAGATTTATCTAACTGGGAAGGCAGGATTTGAAATTTCTGGGGTATCACTCACACCAGATGGACGAAAAGGCCCTAAATTTCCAATAGGAAAGCACTGGAGCAGGGGGAGAAAGATCCCTAATAAATTCCTGGTCATTGCACCTTGGGTCACATTTCCCAGCCCTTTTCTGCTGGGGAAGGTGGGCAGAGAATGAGCATGTGAGAAGTATTCACCTCCAGCATGGTAAAAGACCTGCGATAGCTGAATAGCCTAGCTAGGAGGAAGCAGTTTCTGGGCCCCAGTTCCTGAGCTGAGTTCCAGTCTCCTCAAGGTGGGGACTCTCCTCCAATCTGAATGGAAATAGATACTTCTCAGCCCTTTGAAGAACGGATGTCATTTTGGATTTATGTTCACAAAACAGGAGCTTCTAGCTTTCCCCCAAGGCCCTCAATCCTCCTTTCAGCTCCTTTCCTCTCTCTAGTGCTCTAGTGTCCAACTGATGCTGGGGCTTCTGGCCTTAACCCCCCCCCCCCCGCATAGAAATGGAAACTAGTATCAGAATAAATTCCTCTTCCCACAATATGTAACTAATAAAGAAAGGATTTGTGGAGACCATCGGGCTTAACCCAGAGGCGGGAATCAAGGTTGGAATCTGTAGAACAGATGTCTCTGGAATGCCCGTTGGTGCAGCCCTTCCTACCAGGGCCTTGGAAGCTAAGTTCTCCTTTCCATGCTCTCTTCAGTGAGGCCAGGCATTCCTGAACAAGAGAAGCAGCGGGAAAGGGGCTTGGGAGTGGGATGGAGGGGGGTGGAGGAAAGAAGAGTGAAATAGGCACTCACATTCCAGGTCAGGAGCTGGGTGACTTTGGGTAACTCAGCCTCTGAGCTTCAGATTTCCCCTCGTGGAAGAGGAAGCACTTCCTGGGCCCTACCTGCTTCCCACAATGGTATCCCCTTCAGTTATAGGCCACCCTTCCCTCTGTGTGTGTGTGTGTGTGTGTGTGTGTGTGTGTGTGTGTGTAACAACGACAGCCTTTTCAGGAAGCAGGGTTTCAAGTTAGTACATTGGAAGACTGCACACAGTTCGGTCTGGGGAGAAAAGACCCCATTGCTCAGGTGCTCAAGCCAGGAGCTCTGTGCTTAAAGCAATGACTTCTTGCCTAGTCGAGGGTAAGTTTGAGTTAAGGTTCTCAGGGGGCAGAAAGAACTTCTACAGAGGAAGCTGGTTGTCTGGTGCAAGTCACTGAGGCAGCACTGACTTCTACATGGCCTGAGGAAGGACAGTTGTGCAGTTTGTGCTCCCAGCGTGATCCTCTGGCTGCTGTCCAGAGGGCCTTGTCTTCGTTTTGTGCATCTGGCTCCTATCAGCACAGCCCAAGCCGCTGGGGTCCTTGTGCTACAGAGAGCTTGGATTTTCAGGTATGCGACTTGGTTGAGAATACACTTGTGTGCAGATCCTTGGCAGAAGCTAGGAAGATGCCCACCCACTGAGGACTGGCTCTGGAAGGGCCAGACCCCACATTGACTGTTTCTATACCCCTGGTTTATTTTAGGATCATTCCTTGCAAGCAGAAGCAGACTTCGATCTGCAAAATTTCAGAGACACAGTGGATGATCTCATTGCAGGCAAGTGCAGTCCTCTTGCAGTTAAATAATGAGGATGTGGGGTTGTCCCCCACTCCTGAATCAGACTGGTTCAGACTTCGTGGTTGTGAAGGTCTGAGGGCCGTGCAAACATAGCCACCTGTCGGTGACTGCCAGAATCTCACCAAAGGGCAAGGCTATTCCATAACTAGGATGCTCCCTCCTCCCTCCAACAGCGTTGGATCACTGGGTCAGTTGTACCTTTTTGGTTTCTCCATAAATTCTGGGAGAGGGATCTAGGGCTATTGTGATGTGGCTAAGAAGAGGGTGAGAGAAGAGTGCGCAGAGGAGGGAAGGCACTGGGTGCCTTCTGGGCCCAGCCAGGTTCGCTGGATTCATCTGAGATGAACTCAGCAGGTGGATGTAGACAGCTGCTTTGTTTGGACAGGGTAGGAAGTGGCCTGAGGTGGCATGCGGTGCAACATGAAGGGCGCCACCCCTGCAACACAAAAGTGAATGCATCCTCACATACACAGCTACCCTGCTGCAGCATTTTGCCCCTGTAGCTAGCTGGGCATGTGTCTGTGGCAGCAAATCCAGCATTCGCTCTTCCACCAGACTCATCGTCTTTGATATCACCTCCCCTGGCCGACAGTGACTTCCCCTTCTCCCCTTGCAACGAGGACATACTGCCTTTTGGTCCCAGCTTCTCGCCACTGGGCCCGCAGACCCTGCACTCACCAGCACTGTGCCCTCCAGAGGAGCCACACCCACCGCTGGAGCAGTACTGGAAGGAAGTGGCCGACCAGAATCAGAGGGCCCTGGGGGACGCTCTTGTGGAGAATAACCAAGTAGGACCTGGTGGGGACCGGGCCTGGAGCTTAGGGCAGAAGTAGGGGTCACAAGGACAAGGAATCCTCCCGATCTACAGATAACTGAGGCCTGAGGGTGGTTGAACTTCAGAGGCAAAACCTAGATCTAGTTGTTGCCGAAGTCACTACTCTTCACCACTACCTACACATTGAGATCTACTTTATGGTATTGGGAATCGAACTCAGGGCCTTGGCTTGCCAGACAGGTGCTGTGCTGCTGAGCTATACCAGGAGATCTATTTTAAATCCAAGTACTTTTTTTTTTTTTAAAAAAAAAGTCAAATAAGTTAATTATTCTCGGGAATGTAACCCCGGGCCTCAATTCACAATGAGATCCCAGGGTCTGGGTTTAGTGCAAGCAGAGGACGCGAGCTTGGCGGCTTATCCCTGGCGGTCTCCTCTTGCAGCTGCATGTGACGCTCAGCCAGAAGCAGGAGGAGATCGCCTCGCTCAAAGAACGAAACGTGCAGCTCAAGGAACTGGCCAGCCGGACCCGGCACCTGGCCTCGGTGCTGGACGTAAGTGGCGCGCAGGCTGCGGACGCTTCCACGCCTCCCTCCACCCCCACCCCTGCTGCGGCGTCGGACCCGCTGGGGTCTGCTGGACTCGAGGTGCGCGGCTCCGGGGCCTCCTCCTGCGCCCCCACCCGGGGGAGTCCAGCGGGCCCCAGGGCGGCGCTCTTCCTCGTCTTTCCTAGAAGCTGATGATCACGCAGTCCCGAGATTTTGGGGCAGCGGCAGAGACTTTCGTGCTCAAGGCGACTGCCAAAAGGAGCCTGGAGGAGCTGGTCAGCGCCGCAGGCCAGGACTGCGCGGAAGTGGACGCCGTCCTGAGCGAGATCTCCCAGCGCTGCGACGAAGCCCTGCGGAGCCGGGATCCCAAGCGGCCCCGGATGCAGCTGGAGCCGGGGAGTGCGGCCTGCAGGCCTGGGAGCCTGCACGGGGCCTTCCGGGGGCTGCGCACCGACTGCCGCCCCAGGGCCCTGGACCTGAGCCAGAGCGAGCTGCAGGAGGGCGGCTCCTTCAGCACCCCCATCCGCAGCCACGGCACCATCCGAACCCTCGCCTTCCCGCAGGGCAATGCCTTCACCATCCGAACGGCCACCGGAGGTTACAAATTCCGCTGGGTCCCCAGCTGAGCTGGGATGCGGTCACCTGAATTACTGCCCTGTACTGCGAAGGAAGCGCCCGGAGCCTGAGTCGGGAGTGCATTGAACTCCTTCCCAAATCTGGCCGTTCAGAACTCTTCCTGCAACTGAATGCCACCCAGAAACTTACTTTCGTTTTCTTTAGGAGCAAGAGCAGCTTGGTAGGGATGCACGTAAAGTGCTGCTATGGAGCGTTGTATAGCTCCCCCTTTCACAATGGAACCGTGTGTAAGTGTCTATCTAGGTACATATGCAGAGGTATGTGTTTGCATACGTGTGCCAACTTCTAAAATATTTGTAGCAGCTTTGACTTATTTAGATTGAGAAGGGACCTATAAACTTATTAGAAGCTTTAAAATGATACAATGCCTTAGTTTACTAAAAAGGAAAGGGAAACTCCAAGAAATTAAATTTATGCCTGTAATCCCAGCACTTGGGAGGCTGAGGCAGGAGGATCGCTGTGAGTTCGAGGCCAGCCTGGGCTACAAAGTAAATTCAAGGCCAGCCTGAACTGCATAGTGAGACTCTGCATCCAAAAGACAAAAGAAGAAGAAGGAGAAAGAGAAGAAGGCAAAGAAGAAGAAAGAAAGAAGGAGGAAGAAGAGGAGGAAATTAAGTTTAATTTTCTACCAGGAAGTCCACTAGGAACTATCCAATCGGTAGTTATTGGAGAATTCTAAGCCCAGAAGCCTGGTCTCCACATGCCTATTTCCTCAACTTCCCAAAGGCCTAGAAGAACATGTAATTTTATTATCATACAAAACTTTTATTTCAGTTGCCAGAAAATAAGAATCAGGCGAGGAGGCCTAAGCAGTTGCCTAGGGAAAGGCAGATTCTCAGAGGCCACAGGTTATTAAAACAGGTGCTAAGCACATTTGTTTGTAGTGAGCATTCATATAATTTTGTAAAGTTTGTGGTCAGTATATGCATATATTGGATAATAGTGTTTAATTTTCTGATATGTAAAATTTAAGATTTATAGTCAATGTTTGTAAACACATGTTATATTTATATTATATAAATGTATAATTTCATAAAATATAATGTAAGATTTAGGGTTCATGTTTGTGATTACATTGACCCTAAACCTTACAGAACTTGTATGCATCTCTCTCTGTATGTATAATATACACGTGGTTTTGTTTGTGGATATAGAATATCCTCAAAGCAAACTTTTTGAAATAAGAGAGAGTTGTTTTAAGAAAATGGCATGTACCATGTGAAAAAGAGCATTCTCTTTCCCTTTTTTTTTTTTTTTTTCTAGAAATCACCTGTGAAAATCTTGGTAGAAGTAAACTATTTGAATTCTTCAGCTAAAATTGAGGCAAGACGCTGTTTCATCACTTGGCTTGATCTTCAAGGAAAATCTTACATATTCTCTCGGGCCTTTGTGTTGGCCTTTCTTCTCGCCCTTTGTCTGGAGCTCCTTTTTCCACTGTGTTCTGAAATTATATGCATGGCATTGGTCAACGAGTGACCTGTCCCGGCCTCCACAGCCCTCAGCGCGAAGGCCACTCCTTGCATGATGGTCGGCTTGGGCCGAGTGCCAGCTGTGTTCCACCACACTGTGTGGCCGGCTGTCCTCCGAGTGGATGAAGGGATGTGTCGGGAACAGGCAAGCGCTAGCAGCAGCAGAACCTGCTGCTCCAGTTCCTCTGTGTGCTGCTATCTGTATTTAAATAGCCATTTAGAAAAAAAAGGGACCACATTTCCTCATATTTTTGTCTAATAAAAGGAGCAAAACATATAGCAGATCAGAATTTTTTTTTTCCGTCAGCTTAGAGTCAACCACAGCTCAGGATCAGAAAAACTAAAAAATGAAAACAGACAAACTACTCTATCCTGCCCTAAAAAAATGCTGCCCTTATCAAAAGTCTTTTCCTCCCATTCCTTTCTGTCTCTTTCCCTCACCCTCCCTCCTGCGCCTCCTTCCTCCCTTCCTCCTCCTCCTCCTC
>NW_004524577.1:38401358-38408029 GCF_000260255.1 Octodon degus
CTCTCTCTCTCTCTCTCTCTCTCTCTCTCTCTCTCTCTCTCTTATGTATTTGGTACAGGATCTCTGTCGCCCAGCTCAGCATGCCTGGGGGTGGTGGTGGGGGTGGGGCCGGCATGGCATGGGAGACCAGGCATCGAACCTCAGCTTAGTCTGCTGAGCTATCTCACTGGCCCTTCCTCCTGTTCTGCAATCAGTATTTTCCTAATGAATTACTTCAATAATCACAAAGTTTAAAATGTTTTTATAAACAACTCTCTATATCTTATGCCTAAATTTGAACAAATTGCCTTTCATCTTATATCTCTATAAATTTTATGGTAGTAATCAACAGTTTAGTAACTTCCGTTTCTGGGGAGGAGAAAGCTGTTATGAGCTAATGACATAAAGAACCCGTTATGCATGAGGTAGCAGCAGCAGAATTAAAAAATAGGTTCTATTTGTTTACCTAACGGATGTTGGATGTTACTGAGAACCTCATTGTACAGATGCTAAGAAATGGTAAAAGAACAAAGCACACAATTTCTCCTGGAAAGAGATAAATATTAAACAAGCATACAAGTGCTGTGAAGAAAATCAAGAGTGAAGATGGTGTCTTAGCTTGCGCTGCTATAAGAAAGCATACTGGTAGTTTCAGCAACAAATGCTTATGTCTCACAGTTCTTGAGGCTGAAAAATCTAAGATGAAGGTGCAGGCTAATGAGGTTCACCCTTCTGGTTTGCAGCTGGCCAGCCTGATGCCCAGCTGAGCTAGGGATAATTCTACTCTGCTTATTAGGGAAGTGGCCCTCCATGGAAGCACTGCACTCATGACACCCTCTAAACTTCGTTGCCACCCAAAGGCTGCACCTCCAGGTCACATCTCGTTGGGGGCTAGAGCTTCAACACATGGAATTCAGGGTACGTAGATACCCAGTTTGTAGCAGACAGAGAATCTTACAGGATGGTATTTTAGGCAGGGTGATCCAGTGAGGGAAGACTTCTCTGATAACAGTTGAGCAAAGAGCTGAGGAAGCTCAGGAATGAGCCTTGTGGCTCTCTGGGCAAACATACCCAGGCACAAGCAGCGCAAGGGGCCTGGGTGTGAGGAGTTGCCTCAGCACCAAGGAGAGTGGTGGGACTAGAGCTGAATGAAGGGCGGGAATATGGGACACACTGAGGAGAGTTAGCAGGGCTCTGCGGAGAACTTTGGCTTTGTGCGGAGTAACGAGAAGCCATTAGAGGGTTTTAGACAAACAGTCACATGATCCCATTTAATTGTTGTTGTTATTACATTTTCAGTGCGTGGGCTTGAGCCAGGGTCTTGTGCATGCTAAGCAAGCGCTCTACTACTGAACTGCATCCTTCACAGGGTCACTCTTTCATTTTCTGTGAAGTATTCTGGTTTCCTTGGGAAAATTGTAGTAGCGTAGGCATAGAAAAGCAAGGGTAGAAGCTGAGAAACTCATTGGAAGAGTATTGGATAATTAGTAATTAAAATTCAAACTTCACATAGGAGTGGTTATAGTAGGCAGAATAATCAGAATAATGTACCTCCAACCCCTTGCCAAAAAAATCCAGGTCCTCATCTCTGTGGATATGTTATGTGGCAAGGGGGGATTAAGGTATCAGAATTAAAATTGCTAATTAGCTGACCCATTTATGATTTCTGGATTGTAAAACTATAATACATTTAAGTCATTTGAAGTCACTTGGTTTGCAGTAATTTGCTTCAGCAGTGTTAGAAATGGCTACAGCATCAGAGATGGAGGTGGTGAGAGGCATCAGGTCCTATACACATTGTGGAAGTGGAGTGCTCAGGACAGTAAAGGTTTATTGGCTGTGGAGTGAGAGAGAAGAGCCAGATCTGTCTCTGTCTGTCTGTCTGTCTCTGTCTCTCTCCCAGTCTCTCTCTCTCTCTGTTTGGCAGAACCAGGGATTGAACTCAGGCCCTTGCACTTGCCAGGCAAGCACTTATTCTACTGAGCCATCTCCCCAGCTGTCTCTCTGTCTCTGTCTTTGTCTCTGTCCCTGTCCCTGTCCCTGTCTCTGTCTTTCCTTCTCCCTCTTCCTCTCCTTCTCCCTCTTCCTCTCCCTCCCTGTCCCTCCCTCCCTCCCTCTCTCTCTCTGATTGAACCCAGGGCCTTACACATGCTATTTAAGTACTGTAGAACCAGGGATTGAACTCAGGCCCTTGCACTTGCCAGGGAAGCGCTTATTCCACTGAGCCATCTCCCTGGCCCGCCTTAGTCCTTTTATTTTGAGACAGCATCAGTTAATTTGCCTAGGCTGGTCTCGAACTTGTGATCCTCCTGCTTCAGCTTCTTTATTGCTGAGATAATAGGCATGTGCCGTGTGCCACCTTGCTAGTCTTAAGAATTTTCTGTTCAAATAATCAGTGGGCATGTGAAATGTTTATCAGTAGGTGTCACCTTCACCTAAAGAGGTATCTTTTTCTAGTTATAGAAATAAACCTTCAATTCAGAGGAATCCAATGAAATATATATTTTCTATTTGAAGGGGGGTGGAATGGCATGGAATTTGAAAACTGGCAGAGGCATCCTACAGATCACCTGGGCGTTCAGGTAGTCCAACCTCGTGGCATGCAAGATCAGGACCCCACCCAAGCACAGCCCTGGGATCTGCTTCCACTGACTTTAAGCGATGTGAGTGGGTCCCGCGGAGGGGTGTAGCCTTTGAAGCAAGGCCACGGGGCAGTGGTGCCCACCTGCAGCTCCCAAGTGGTACGTGTGAACTAGGCTTAGTCACACTGTTGTAGATATCTAATATTAGATAGAAATATTATAGGCGGTCAGACAGGGCCAGGCCCTCAAAGGAGATAACAAAGAAGACAAGATACCTTACAACTGTGAGGGAGACAGATGCTCCTGCTGTGGACTAGATGTAAAGACCAAAGATCAAACAAATGCTCACCTCCCTAAAGATTAGCATCCGGGATTGATCACTCTGAGGAAGCCCAGAAGAATCATTAATCCGACTACTACCGGATGGCTACCGGATAAAGTCCTGTTCTATATTCATGTCCACTTGCTACATGACTCGCTTACCCATTTGGTCCTGGACTTAATCACTTTTACCTGAGCAATGGCGCTCGTAATCCCATTGGTTGACCATAGTTTTGTCCCACCTCATGCCCACCTAAGCGAGTTCCCATGTTATCCACCTTAGACCCTCCTCACCACGTGGTTTTACTCTATAAAAGTCCCTGGAAGCAACAGCTTCCCGGAGACAATCTGCTCGGGCCCCCTTCCTGTCCCTCTCTTGGACAGGAGCTTTCTTTCCCCCACAATAAATATATTCTGCTCACAATTAATTCTTTGGTTTTAGAGAACGCAAACTCATCCCAGGAACTTTTTAGGTTGGGAGATCATTTTTCTCCCTGTACCATTTGGAAGTCCCTATATCAACACCACGTGCTGTCACAGAGACCAGGCTTGAGAAAGAATCTAGGGGCTGGGGAGATAGCTCAGTAGAATAAGCGCTTGCCTGGCAAGCACAAGGGCCTGAGTTCAATCCCTGGTTCCACCAGGATCTATACATACCATTTCAGGGCATGAACATCACACATGGGCGCAAGCGTGTTATCTGGTACTCAACATGTGCTGCTGTCTGCAGCCTGAGTTTTCTATCACTGCTGTAACAAAGTAAATAATTCATTCTTTACTTTGAAAGACAGCACACACTTGGCTGGGCGTGGTGGTGGGTACCGTGATCCCAGATAATAGGGAGAATGGCAAGCTGAAGGCAACATAGTGAGACAATTAAAATCATATAATGCAAAGCAAAGCAAAAATAGATCTGGGGTTGTAACTCTGGTAGAGTGCTTGCCTAGCAAGCCCGAGGCCCTACTCCAATCCTTAGTCCTGCAAATACCAAACAAACAATGACAACAACAACAACAACAAAAGCAAGCCCAAAGCCCCTGCCAAACAAAACAGCAACCACCACCACACAACATGCATTTCTTGCCTCATGATTCTGTATATCAGAATGAAGTGGGAGCCAAGGGCATGCAATGTAGCTGTAGCAATTGGGCATGCGTGCCTGGTCAATTGAAGAGAGCTGCTAACTGTGGACACAGAGCAGCAGCCCCTGAGCCGGACACAAGGTCAAGCTGAGCCCTGCACCCGCTACTGGTCTTCTGACACGAGAGCAGACTGATATCAGACCTCTGACTTATGAACAAGCTGAGCCTAGCACGCCACACCAAGCCACTGGCGTAAGATCATGTGGGACCACCTGGGTCAACTATCAGAGAAGCTGTAAGGAGACAGAGAGTTGCCTCTGCCCCTTGCCTCTTGTGGTGGTATGCCCTGCTTGCAGGAGGTGTTTTCTTTTTTCCCTGCAAGGCATTCCTTTTTACTTGAGCACTTCTTTTGCAGTTATTTTTCTTTTCTTATTTTTGCACTAGAATTAACAGCCATATTTTTCTTGCATCTGTAGGATCAAAGTCCTGTCTCCTTGTGTAAGCAATGAGCTTGCTTGTGCTCCTGAGGGGTTATTTTGGTCCATATGGGCTTCCACATTTCAGAGCTAGCAATTGTGTGTTGAATCGTGTTCAGACCTGGAACCTTTCTGGCCTCCTCCTCTACTGTATCTCTTTTTCCTTGAACTACAGAAAAGTGCTCAGGAGCTAAAAAAATATGGCCAAGTGTTAGGTGCCAAACGTGTGTTATATGGGTACCCGGGGAGCAAAAATAATATCCTTCCTGCAAGTTATCTTCTGGAGCTTATTTGTCAAATGGGGAAACTATGAAAAGAAATATCTTAGTTCATTTCCCATCTCTATAACAAAATACACACTCTGGGTACTTTTCAGGAAAGGAGGTTTATTTAGCTCAGTTTTGTAGGTGGGGCCAAGGGGCACAGAAGCAATATCATGATCATATGGCTTCATTGCAGCATGGCAGGTGGTGTCAGTGGGAGCAGGAAAGAGGACAGGTCGTAGGGTGCTAGAAGATGAGAGTGGGGAGAGGCTGGGGTTGCTCTTTTAGAACAACACCTCTCATGGGAATTAACTGGGGTCTCACAAGAACTACCTCAATCCCTTTGGAGGGAAGCACCTCCAATGGCCTAATTATCTTTCCCTAAAACTCAGCTCTTAAAGTTTTTATCACCTGGATTGGGGATAGAGCTCAGTGGCACAGCACCTGCCTGGCACATGTGAGGTTCTGAGTTCGATTTCCAGTGCAAAAAAAAAAAAAAAAAAAAAAAGTTGGTACCAGCTTAGCACTGCTACATGGAGTCCAAGCCCCCAGTGCATGAACCCTGGAGTGGACTCATCCAAGCCATAGCAAGTAGCCTTATCGATATTCATAACGGCTCTGGAACTTCTAGGAAACTGTAGGGAGGAAACCCAGAAATGGAAAAATCTAGCTCTTGATTCCGAATTGACTTCATTGAGCTAAGGTTCTGCAGCATGCAGTAAGAAAGCAAGGTCACTGGAGCCTTGGAGGCTACTGATGGTGACACTGTTGTGCGGTTGTACAAAGGTTTCATTGTGGTAAAGATTCACTGAGCTGAGAAAGAATTTCACACACATTTCATTTTCTAGGACTCTGACAAGCTAAGTTGGCATTGTTACGATGTTAGCACTGGCCTCTTACAAAGTGCGAAGTGGGGCCAGCCAGCCAGCTCCCTGGAGTTCAATCCCCATGCGCCACGCTGCCCTGCCCTCGAGGCACACTGAGATGGCGACTGAGTCTGGGCGTGGTGGCATGCGCCTGTAATCCCAGCGCATGGAGGCTGAAAACGGGAGGATCGCTGTGAGTCTGATCTGTGTAGTGAGACTGTAGACCCTGTAGTAAATATGTTTAAAAAAAGTGTTAATTGGTTGTCCTTTTTAAAAACTTGTTTGGTTAGCGGGGTTTTTATTTCTACCCTAAGTACTTACACTGTGCTGCTCTGAAAAATTGCATCCTCATATTTATTTTCGTTGTCATCTTCAATGCCTCATGCTTGGAATAAACTTGGCTTCACTTATTTATTGAAGTCCTTTGTATTTTTCCCCATCTAATTATTTACAGTTTGTTAGCACTCACATCCAAAATTAATCTGAGGACATTTGGGATGAAATTTTATACAAAATACGACAGTCGAAATTGAGTACCAATTCCGGGCGTGATGGTGCACACCTGTCATCCCGGCGCTTAGGGGTCTGAGGAAGGAGCACCATTTCAAGTTCAAACCCAGCCTGGTCTCCAAGGTGAGCTCAAGGCCAGCCTGAACTTCATAGTGGGATCCTGTCTTAAAAAGACAAAAACAAACAAACAAACAAAAAATCCCTGCAAAAGACCAAAACAAATTAAGTACCATTAAATGGAAGGAAATGAGCACAAGTAATCTGCTTTGAGTCAATCATTCCGACACTTCAACATGTGTGTCCTTTCTTTAGGAAAACAGCTGTTCAAACTTGGATTGGTGACAACTATTTTCAGTATTTACTTTCACCTGCTTAAAATGGTAGGTAACTCAGACATGGCAATTACTTATTTACTCATGTTGTACTAGGAAGAGAAAGTCCAGAGTTACTGGGGATTTAGATGAGCAGCCAAGCGATAATTAGAAATCGCACTTACAGAGTATGGAAATTTCAATTCTTTCTAAGTTGGGCCATGATTTAAAGTAAATACGGGTGAACAACATGTTCTGCAGGTGACAGCAACACCTGCGAG
>NW_004524577.1:38408749-38413989 GCF_000260255.1 Octodon degus
GCTGGCATGTGGTGCTGGGGGATCGAACCGCGGTCCCTGTGCTTTGCCAAGCTTGTTCCAAGTAGGTGCTCCAGACCACTGAGCCATCTCGCCAGCCCTGGAATTTCTTAATGTAGGCAACAATGCTTGGTGCTGCTCTGAGCGCAGTGGGGGTCCCTCTTTTCTGGGAACAGACCCAGAAGACAAGGTCAGTTGGTTTGGTTAGGGCTGGCCGTTGCTCTCCCTCTGACCCCAGCTGCCACCATCGGCATCACCATAAGCAGCTTATGAACCAGGAGATTTTCCTCATCATGTTTATTGAGACGTAATTCATCCATTTAAAACACACCATTCAATTTTCTTTTTTTAGTGTACTCATGGGCTGTGCAAACATTTCTACAATTTAATTTTAGGATTAAAAAAAAATCCTGTACCTATTAATAGTCATTTTTTGTTTTATTTCCCAATTTACCTGCTCTAGACAACCACTAACTTGTTTTCTGTCTTTATTGATTTGTCTCTTCTGGACGTGCAACAGAAAGGAAATCATTTAATATGTGGTCTTTTGCGACCGACGTCTTTCACTTACCATATTTTAAGGGGATTCACCAATGTCGCAGCATTATTTCATTTGTTCTTATTAACAAATAATACTCTGTTATATAGCAAATAATATTACATTTTATTTATCTCTTCAACAGTTGATGGATGCTTGAGTTGTTTTCAGTTTTGAGCTATTATGAGTAATAGTGCTGTAGAATGTTTACTCAATATAAAGTTTTGTTCCATATATATTTTTCTTTATTTTAGATATAACTAGGAATGAAATTCCTGGGTCTTTTTTTTTTTTTTTTGAATTTTTAGGGAAGGCTCTATAGAGTGTTCAGGGCCTCACGACTAGATCAGACTGATCTGCCTGTTTACAGGCTCCCAAGAGCTGGGATTACAGGTGCATGTGTCACCTCCACACCCAGTCTCAACTGCCATCTCAGTGCACCCTGGAGGCAGGGCCGGCATGGTAGGTCTGGGGATCGAATCCTGGGCCCCTGCTCCTGCTTGCAGGCACTTTAATCCGCTGGGCTATTTGGCTGGCCCTGAAATTCCTGAGTCTTATACTAACTCTGAGTTTAACATTTTGAGGAACTGCCAAACTGTTTTCCAAAGCAGTTGATTTTCCATTCCTACCAACAGTATGTGAAGATTCCAGTTTCTCTACACTCTTTTCAACGCTTACTGTCTGTTTGTTCAACAATAGCCATACCGGTGGATGCAAAACACTGTTATTGGGGTTTTAATTTCTAGTTCCCTAATGACTAATAATGCTGAATATCTTTCTGGTTCTTTGATCCTTTGTATATCTTTGGAGAAAAGACTTTTCAAACCCTTTTCTCATTTTAAAATTAGGTTGTCTTTTTATTGTTAACTTTAAATTGTTCTTTATATATTTTAGATACCCATCTCTCATCAGGTATGTGACTTGCAGATCCTTTTTCCCTTGTTGTTTGTCTCCCCCCTCCCTTGGATGATATAATTTATTACAAAAACTTACTTGTGCTTTTGATCTCATAACAGAGAAATAATTGCCTGAATGAAAGTCACACATATTTACTTCTAAGAGTTTTATAGTTTTGGGGCTGGGGAGACAGCTCGGTGGTCTAAGTGCCTGCCTGGCAAGTGCAAGGACCTGGGTTTGATCTCCAGCACCACATGCTGTGCCAGTCACAGAAATTGGGCGTGGTGGCGCATGCCTATAATCCCAGCGCTGGGGAGGCTGAGACAGAAGGATCATTACATGAGCTGTCTAATGAGACCCTGTACCAAATAAAATATTAAAAAAGAGTTTTGATTGTATCTATTGTATCCCTGGACCGGTGTATTTTTGTGCTTTGCTCCAGACAAGAAATAAGAGGGCGAAAGCATGGCAGATGAGCAAGAAATCATGTGCAAACTGGAAAGCATTAAAGATCAGGAATAAGACCCTGCAGATGGAGAAGACCAAGGCCCGGCTGAAGGCTGAGTTTGAGGCGCTTGAGTCAGAGGAACGGCACTTGAAGGAATACAAGCAGGAGACGGACCTCTTGTTACAGGAGAAGACGGCCCACGTGGAGGAACTCCGACTGATCCATGCTGACATCAATGTGATGGAAAACACCATCAAACAGTGTGAGAATGACCTAAACAAGCTGTTAGAGTCTACGAGGCGGCTGCATGATGAGTATAAGCCCTTGAAGGAACATGTGGATGCTCTGCGTATGACTCCTGGCTTGCAGAGGCTTCCTCATTTGTGCGAAGAGGAGGAGAAACTCTCTTTGGATTACTTTGAGAAACAGAAAGCAGAATGGCAGACTGAGCCTCAGGAGCCCCCTATCCCTGAGTCCCTGGCCGCTGCAGCTGCTGCTGCCTAACAACTCCAAGTGGCTAGAAAATAGGACAATTGGCAGACAGCCACCTTCAGGCGAAGGCCTGCTTGTCATGTCACCAGCAGATTCACTGGAATGCACCCATATGCCCTCTTTGCAAAGCCAAAAGTCAGTCCCGGAACCCCAAGAAACCCAAACGGAAGCAGGATGAATGAAGAAAGAGGGAACACATGGAACTCTTCTGTTCTGTTTCTTGGCCAGAATGATGTGAAAAATCCCTTCCCAATCCTGCCCAGTTCTCCTATTTAATGTGATAAAATCAAAACACCTATTTCACTTTGCTTTACTTTCTTTCTGCATTTGGCATTTCTAGTTTAGGAAGCAGGTTCAGGTGCTGATAACTATATATAATCATATGTTTTTTCCCACCAACATTTCAGCTTCTCCCCTTGTTTGGCATTGAGGGAAGGGCAAAAGACCTACATGTCAATATCTGTTACATGTATTTGTGACATGAAGCTTAAGAGATGTGGGGTCTGAGGACTGGTGGCACCCCATATATTGTTATCATGAAAAAGCACCAGTGTTTTCCTTCCCTATATCTTTGCCTTAGGCTCTGAAATGAGAACAGTCTTGCTACATTTTCCAACAGGCTGAGTGTTTATATTTCTCTCACCCCTACCTCAATCCTTAAGGCCCAGAGGTAGCTTAGACAAACCTTTTTAATAATTCCCTCCATTCAAGTCTCCCTTTTACACTAAAATTCTTATGTAGTAGGCTGTGTATGCCTGGGGATCCTGATATCTGTTGATAATTTCCCCCATACTTCTAACCTTTACTAATCTATACAAGTGTCCCACAGGAAAATTAAAGAGCTGGACTTGCTGTACAAGTCCTGCCTAACTCACTGCCTAAGACACTGGGGTTTAGGGATCTCTTCTAGGGCCTTCATTACATTACTGCTCAACAATTTAAAGATAAACAGTTTTAGAGACCTCAATCTCCCCAAGTTTCACAGGTCTCTTCTTTGCCAAAGCTCAGTCGCCTAGTCAAGTCATTGTTGGACTTAAAGGATGAGAATGGGGACAAACTGACTGAAAATCTTTGGTCCCAAACCTTGGCCACGGACTTCGACAAGGAGATGTTCTTCCTTATTTCCTTCATTGTAATTTTATGTTGTCACAGTATACGTGTTCATAATAGAGAAGGTTCCTCTGCTCTTTGAAATTGAGCGTATGTCTGTATAAATCTTTTTAAATAAACATTTGTTCATTGGAGAAAAAAAAGAGTCTTATTTTTTATTGTATACAAATGCTACATCTTAAGTTAATTCTTATATATTATAAAAGGGTCCAATTTTGTTCTTTTTATTGGATATCCAGTTTATGCCAATATTATGTGCTCTAACCTAGTCTCTTCCCTATTGAATTATTTAGCACTCTTGGTGAAAATCAGATGACAGTATTCAGTTTTGAACTCAGTTCTATTCCGTTGACCCGGATGTCTGAACTTAAAGCATTACCATACTGTCTTGATTCATGTAGGTTTGTAGTAAATTTTGAAATCAGAAGGTATATTTCAGTTTAGTTTTAGGTTTTATTTGGATTCCACATAACTTTTAGAATTAGCTTATCTTTTTTTGCAAAAAAATCACCTAAAATTTTGATAAGGTTGCATTAAGTCTGTAGACAACTATAGTATAGCCATTTTATTTATTTAATTTTATTTTTTTTGCAGAACCCGGGATTGAACTCAGGCCCTTGCGCTTGCCAGGGAAGCGCTTATTCCACCGAGCCATCTCCCCAGTCCCGTTATAGCCATTTTAACAAAGTTGTCTTATGATATATGGATAGTAAATGCTTCTTTTTAAAAATTTCTTTTCAGAATTTCCTTATTTAACAATTTTTTTCTAGCTCTCAGTGTAGAAGTCTTTCATTATATTTAGAGCCCAGAATTTTATTTTTCATTTTTTAGTATGTTTTGCAGTACATAACATATCCATTCAAATCAGGGCGTAGGCATATGTACTTAACAGATCTGCCTTTTTAGTATTTCCCTTCTTCTTTAGACCCTCCCTGCATCTCTTAGTGCCTTAGGTATGTCTAGGAATGAAATTCCTGGGTCTTACACTGGCTCTGTGTTTAACATTTTGAAGAGCTGCCAGACTGTTCTCCAAAGCCGTGGGTTGCTTTCCATTCCTACCAATAGTGTGTGAAGACTCCAGGTTCTCTACACCCTTCACAACACTTATGGTCTGTTTGCAGATCTGCCTTCGTGTTTTAATTCTATTTTGGTTTTGTTTTAAAAATTATACTTTGTGTTTCTCATATTAGAGAAAACATAAGCATCTGCCTGAAAAGTGCAAGGTCCTGAGTTCAATTCCTGGTACCAGAAATATATAAATAAATAAAGAAGAGCAGGAAAGCATGTAATGTTTAAGCTTGTATGTCCAATTTATTTCACCTAACATTACAGATTCAAGGCGCATTCATTTTCCTACAAGTGACTCAATTTTATCTTTCTTTGTGGTTAAGTTTTACTCCATTATGGAGCACATGATGTTAATTTTGATGTTATTTTTTGTGTTAATTAGGGTTCTTCTCAGAAAACTTTTTGCATGTGCCTCTGATTTCAGGGATTTTGCCTTTCTTCCAGGGGGTTAAGTGTTTCTGTTCTACCTGATAGTCTTTAAACAAGCCATTCCAGTCATGATGAAGTGATGTATGAGTACATGCATACATTCAAAGCACTGTTTTCAAAGTTAATGCAAGTAAATACAGCAATCCCTCTTTCAATGTTTAGGCAGATCATTAATTATAAATGAGCTAGCCAAATGTGGGCATGTTATTACAGGGAAAGTTTAAAGGTCTGATAACTTGAAATAGGTTTTTAGGAGAATTC
>NW_004524577.1:38414124-38415693 GCF_000260255.1 Octodon degus
GGTCAGTTTCTTCAATATCATTTGCAAAAGAAGCTCTCTGTCCTCCATCATAAGTTTTTGGCCCCTTTGTCAAAAATCCGGTGGCTGAATGTGCCCGGGGTCATCTCTGCTTCCTCTGTTCTGTTTCATGGTCCACATATCTGTTTTTGGGTCAGTGCCACGATGGTTTTATCCCTCCAGCTGTGTAACAGAACCTGAAATGCAGGAGTGTGGTGCCTCCTGCTTTGCTCTCATTACCCTGGACTACTTTTGCTATTGAGTCTCTCCTGGTTCAATAGGAATTCTAGGACTGTTTTTCTCTAGCTTTGTGAGGAATGTTGATATTTGAATTGAGGTTGCATTAAGTCTAAGTTTGGGGAAAATGGCCCCTTTGTAATGGTGGTTCTGCCTATCCAGGAGTGGACACTACTTTTCCATTTTCTTTTTAAAATTTTTTTTAAAATTATGTGTGTGTGGGGGGGCAGCTCAACCCACCAGGGGGCGGGGCTGGCTGGGATGTGGTGCTGGGGGATTGAACTGCGGTCCTTGTGCTTTGCTAAGCTTGTTCTAAGTAGGTGCTTTAGACCACTGAGCCATCTCTCCAGCCCCCTTTTCCATTTTCTAATGTCTTGTTTGATCTCCTTTTCTCATCATACTGTAGTTTTCATTGTAGTGGTTTTTCACTTCCATGGTTAAATTCCTACGTTTTTTTCTCTCTCTCTCTCTCTCTCTCTCTCTCTCTCTCTCTCTCTTTCTTTATTTCTTTCTTTATTTCTTTCTGTGGTACCAGGGATTGAACTTGGGACCCTGCGCTTGCCAGGCAAGCGCTTATTCGACTGAGCTATCTCCCCAGGCCCAACAATATTGCTTTTGTAATTGTTTCTTGGTGAATTCTTTATTGGTGTGCAGAAATGCTCTTGATTTTTGTGTGAGATTTTGCATTCTGCTGCATTGCTGAATTCTAGGAGTCTTCAGGATACATGAGAACTTGTACTATAACATCATGTAACTCAGCTGTGTCCTGAATTTTCTGATCAAGGAGATTATGGGGCCAAAGAGGAAAGTGATCGTGATGTAGAGTGTGCCTAAGGAGAGTCACATGGAGAGAAAACATTCTCTCAGGCTTTCACAGAGAGCAAATTGGCCAAGCAATGACCGTGACTTATCCACATGGCTGACACTGACAGAGGATCTACATAAATCCTGAGGGGATTTGACTGACCTTACCAGATCCAAAAGCTACAATTCTTGTTACATAGGGCTTGCTTTATCTTGGTCTTAACCATCCAGCAGAAAAGAATAAAAACGAAGTATAAGAAGTAAAGCCATGTTGTTATGATGAGCTGTAGGGGACTCAGGTCAACAACTGACATTGCCAGTCAAACGGAAGACCCAATACTATTATGGACTACTGGACTATTTTGGAATATTTTGCTGAGTTCACACACCTATAATGTTTAAATGACAGAACTAAACAAAAAAAGGGAATACAGATGAATGACCATGTTGTATCTGTATATTCAAAATGGTTAGGATAGATATATAGCTACATTCTCTCAATTCAATGAATAGGGCTGGGGAGATAGCTCA
>NW_004524577.1:38415793-38425959 GCF_000260255.1 Octodon degus
CTTTGAACCATTTTGATTTTGTTTTAGTGAATAATGAGACAGATGGGTCCAGATTCAATCTTCTGCATGCGGATGGTCAGTTTCTTCAATATCATTTGCAAAAGAAGCTCTCTGTCCTCCATCATAAGTTTTTGGCCCCTTTGTCAAAAATCCGGTGGCTGAATGTGCCTGGGGTCGTCTCTGCTTCCTCTGTTCTGTTTCATGGTCCACATATCTGTTTTTGGGTCAGTGCCATGATGATTTTATCCCTCCAGCTGTGTAACAGAACCTGAAATGCAGGAGTGTGGTGCCTCCTGCTTTGCTCTCATTACCCTGGATTACTTTTGCTATTGAGTCTCTCCTGGTTCAATAGGAATTCTAGGACTGTTTTTCTCTAGCTCTGTGAGGAATGTTGTTGATATTTGAATTGAGGTTGCATTAAATCTAAGGTTCTGCCTATCCAGGAGTGGACACTACTTTTCCATTTTCTTTTTTAATTGTGTGTGTGTGTGTGTGTGTGTGTGTGTGGCCAGCTCAGCCCACCAGGGGGCGGGGCTGGCTGGCATGTGGTGCTGGGGATTGAACCGGTCCCTGTGCTTTGCTAAGCTTGTTCTAAGTAGGTGCTTTAGACCACTGAGCCATCTCTCCAGCCCCCTTTTCCATTTTCTAATGTCTTGTTTGATCTCTTTTTCTCAGCATACTGTAGTTTTCATTGTAGTGGTTTTTCACTTCCCTGGTTAATTCCTACGTTTTTCTCTTTCTTTCTTTCTTTCTTTCTTTCTTTCTTTCTTTCTTTCTTTCTTTCTTTCTTTCTTTCTTTCTTTCTGTGGTCCCGGGGATTGAACTTGGGACCTTGTGCTTGCCAGGCAAGCGCTTATTCGACTGAGCTATCTCCCCAGGCCCAACAATATTGTTTTTGTAATTGTTTCTTGGTGAATTCTTTTTTGGTGTGCAGAAATGCTCCTGATTTTTGTGTGAGATTTTGCATTCTACTGCATTGCTGAATTCTAGGAGTCTTCAGGATACATGAGAACTTGCACTATAACATCATGTAACTCAGTTGTGTCCTGAATTTTCTGATCAAGGAGATAATGGGGCCAAAGAGAAAAGTGATCGTGATGTAGAGTGTGCCTAATAGTGTTTGTAAATAGGATATCATGTCTGCTTCTTGTACAACAAATAACCACTAGGAAGACAGTATGCAATGTGTTAATTATTGAAACTGTCCTACCAATTTGATTTGAAACTGTCTTATTGCTTTTTATTTCTCAATAAAATTATGGAAAAAAATTCTAGGAGTCTTTTGATGGGATTTCTGAATCTTTTATGTAAAGGATCATGTTATGTACTAATAGTGACAATTTGATTTCTTCATTTTGTATGTGTAAACCTTTTATTTCTTTCTACTGCCTAATTGGTCTGTCTAATGTTTCAAGTGTTATCTGGAACAGGAGTAGTGGTAGTGGACATCTTTGTCTTGTTCTTGATTTTGGAGGAAAAGCTTTCAGTTTCCCTTATTTGTTGTTATGTTGGTGGTAGTTTTATTATGAATGGTTTTTAGCATTATGAATGGTCTATACCTATCTTCTTCAGGGTTTATCATGAATGGATGTTGGGTTTGCTGAGGTCTTTTTCTGCATCTACTGGGATAAGCATGTAATTTTTGTTCTTGATTCTGTTTATAGAATTTATTAATTTACTGAATTGTGTGTGTTGAAACATGCTTGAATCCCTGGGGTAAAACTTATTTGGTCATGATGTGTGATCTTTTTGATGATGTATTGCATTCTTTTTTCCAATTTTTGTTGAAGATTTTGCATCTATCTGTGTTTACTGAAGAGTTTGGCCTGTAGTTGTTTTTTTCTGTCCTAGTCTGCTTTTTTTTTTTTTTTTTTCAGAACCGGGGATTGTACTCAGGCCCTTGTGCTTGCCAGGCAAGTGCTTATTCTACTGAGCTATCTCCCCAGCCCCTTTAGTCTGCTTTTTGAATTAGGATAATGCTATCCTTAGGAAGTGAGTTTGAATGTACTCCTCTCTCTCTGGGGAGATAGCTCAGTAGAATAGGTGCGCCTGCCTGGCAAGCATGAGGTCCTGAGTTCAATCCCCAGTACAAAAAAAAAAAAAAAATTACTCTCTCAATTTCATTAAAGATCTTGAAGAGCTTTGGCATTATGTCATCCTTAAAGGTCTTGAAGAATTTAGCATTGAACCCACCAGGTCCTTTTCTTTGATAAATTTTTTATTAAAGCCTCAATTTTAGGTCCTATCATATTTCTTGGTATTTTTGTCTTATTGATTCAATTCAGCAGTGCATAAGTGTCTCAAAATCTGCCCATGTGTTCGAGATTCTTCAGTTTCTTGGAGTGCACTTTTCCTAGTTCTTGCTTAGTATTTGATGTTCTGGATTTTGGCCTTGTGTGTTGTGATTTCTCCTTTTTATTACTTCACAATATTAACAACTTCTCATCCTGTATTTTCTGGTGTTGATCCCTTTGTGTTTCTCTTTTTGTTTACCCGCTCACTCTGCATGATGGGCTCATTCCATCAGATGTTTTGGCATTGTTGGCTTCATTATTTCTAGGATATCCTTGGAAATATTTTGGAGTGCTGGTTTAATAGTCATGTATGTCATAGGGTGGTGTTTCTTTCTTTTTTTTTTTTTTGTCCCAGAATGTCCGTATCTCTACATCAACTTTGGAAGATAGTTTTTCAAGATATATTCTTCACTGAAATTTGTTTGCTGGGGGCATGCCCATACCAGTAGCCATTACTCTGGAAAGGCGGTGGAAGAAGAGCAAAGAAAAAAGCTCCCCTGGGTTCCAGAAAATCTGCTGAAAAAGAGGAAGGCCTAGCAAGCCCTCACAGCCACCACGCAAAGCAGACGCTCTTGGCAAAAAGGGAGAAAAAGTAAGAGATCAGATTTTAGTGACTGGAATCTTTCCTTCATGATTTCTGGCCACAGCGGTGGGAAGGGCGCGGGGGCGACGACCAGACGTGAAGCCTCGCGCTTTGGACGCCCTCAGGAGCGCTCTTGGCCTGTGTGTGCGCCTCCGAAGTACTAAGAGTTTTCCAGCGCAGGCGACTGCTGCGACTGTTGCGGGACTTCACCTGAAGAAGCTGTTCAGGGGTGTCTTTGTTAAAAGGTACTCCGCTCTCACAATGCTGCGGGGAGCGCAGCCTTACCTAACCCGGGGATTGCAAACCCGAAGTCTGCCCGGGAGCTCCCTTGGACACGAGGGCAGGGCACGGCCCAGAGGAAGACCTTCCCGCTGGCGGGCAGCGCTGTGATGGGGAGCAGCCGGGCAAGCCGGGTGCCCTTTGCCTGGAAGCCCTCATTCACGCGATCGCCTTCGGGGGCGCGCTTCCAGGAGATCCCGGCTTCCCGGCACCCTCTCCCGCTGTCTGTGGACTGTCGCTACCAAGAAGAGGACAGACTTCCGCAGGGAGACGGCTCCCCTGGCCGCCAGGGTGAACGCATCCACCAGCTCCTCCGCCCGCCGAGCCCGCTGAGCTACGTCCAGGGTATCAGAGTGCCTTGAAGCGCGCTTTTGTTTTTGGAGCCGTTACCACGTATCTTCAGAGAAGATGGTTTTCTGCTTTCAGAGGCTGGAAGTGTCAGTTTCCTGTAAAAGGTATTTTATTCTATGTGTCTTCCCCTCTAATTTTTTTCTGTAACTCCAATTAGTATTAAGTTGGTCCCCTTTGCATCGTCTAACAGTTGATGGTTTTCTTTATCCTCTTGCTTTAAAAATAGTGTGCATGTGTAGCTGCAATCTCGTAGTGATTCTCTTGTTTTCAGCCTCCCAAGTGCTGGGATTACAGGCACATACCATCAAGCCCAGTCTCAATCGCTATCTCAGCCTCCCCAGGGGTGGGGCCGGCACAGCAGGTGGGGGATCGAACCCCAGTCTCTGGGTCTGCCTAAGCAGGCGCTTTAATCCGCTGAGCTGTCTGGCTGGGCCCTTTTGCCACGTTTTTGTGGACTCCTTCTTTGGTAAAGTTGTCACTTATGTTTTGAGTGGTTTTGGTTAGCTCTTGTAGTTTACTTTTCCTTAACACATTGATCAGCTTGTTTGAAATTCCCCTTTCTGTTATGTCCTCTCTGAGACAATCAGGTTTCTTTGCTTCATCTTTGATCGTTTTGAACAGTTAATCTGTCTGGTGCTTGATTTCCGAGCCAGTGGTGCTCCCTGGATCTGCTTTGGGGTGTTGGGAGTCTTTATAGTCATGTTGTTCCTTTTTCTCTGCTTCACATTTCAATTTGTGTGTACGTGTGTATGCTGTTAAAAAGTTTTTTGGTATTTGAGATAGTATCTCGCTCTACAGTTCAGGGTGGACTTGAATTCACTATGTATCCTAGGCTGACCTCAGACTCATGGCAGTCCTTCTGCCTCAGCCTCCCGAGAGCTGGAATCACAATCATGCACCACCAGGCCAGCTCCCTTTGAGTCTTGCACACATTTTAAGTTAATATTTGTGACTTAAAACTAGCAGTCCCGTCTCATTCTTTTCCATCTGGACATCCAGTTTTCTGGACACCGGTTCTTGGACAGGCTTTCTTTTTTGCCATTGTACAGTCTTTGCACAATGTTAGTTGCCCTAATTTGACTATGTTAGCCTGTTTAGCTTTCTCCAGCCCTTTACACTTCACCTATGTAGATGTGACTGTTAATTATGCTCATTCAGTGATAGCCTACGTGGCTTAGGAAATGCCGAGATTCGCAAAGCACCCTTCTGTGTGTGTCTGTGGGGTATTTCCAGGAATAAGTGACATGCATGCCTGTGGGCTAATGGGAGGAGAGCAGCTTCCATCCTGGCTGGAAATAAAGAAGGAAGCTGGCACACACTTGAAGATGTCGCGCTACCTGAGCCGGTGTGTCTTCTGGTGTCGGTGCCTGTGGACCTCAGACGCCAGCTTCTTCAGTCTCCAGTGCAGACTCGCACCAATAGATTTCCAGGGGTCTTCTAGGACTTGTCTCTGGGCACATGGACTTCTGAGGTGTGCTATATAGCTGTGTCTATTTTCCTCCCGGTACCGGGGATTGAACACAGGATCTGTACACAGAGCTCTACCCTTCGCCTGCTTTTTAGTTTTTGAGACAGGGTCTCATTCAGTTGCTAAGTTGCTCAGGCTAGGCTGAGCTCAAAGTTGAGATCTTCCTGTCTCAGCCTCCCAGAATGTTGGAATTTTTTTTACAACACTCTGATAATCTTTTGTCTTTTAACTGCTATATTTGCTATCAGACTGCTATGCTTATTTTTTTTTCAGACTACTATATTTAGGCCATTGCTATTTAAGTTGAATATTGATGTAATTAGATTAATACTAAAAAAGTTTTCACTATTTTTTATTTGTTGCCATTATTATTCATTCCTACTTTTAAAAAAATCTTTTGTTTTATTTATTATTATTTATTTGATAAAGGACCTTGCTAAGCAGCTCAGACTTGTAGTGATCTTCCTGTCTCAGCCTCCTCAGTATTGGGATTACAGGCACATGCACCATCATGCCAGTTTAGGTAGCAGCTTGGCACGCCTGGGACAGGGCCAGCATGGCATGCAGTAGTACTAGGGTTAAACCTGACAAGCTATTCCCCATTCCCCAGCCCCTGGGGAGATTCCTACTTTTTCTCCTACTTTTTCTTCTTTGTGGTTCTAACTGAGCATTTTAGATCATTTCATTCCATTCTTAGTATATCAATGTAAAAATTGTTTAGTGATATCCCACTTTAAATTAGAATGGTTGCTATTATCATTCAGATTGTACCTTTATTTTTGCTTTTATTGTTATCAGATCCTATTAAAATTTTCTATTTTTAGAATTGTCTATTTCCTCCTTTTTAATTTTAATTTTTTGTGGTACAGGGGATTGAACTCAGGACCTTGTGCTTGCCAGGCAGGCACTTACACCACTGAGCTATAGCCCCAACCCTATTTTTTCTTTTGTTCTGTTTGTTTCATGTGTTGTGAAGTTCTATTATTAGGTACCTGTATTTTAGCTCATTCATATTTTTCCTGCTACCTCACATTTCTTATGTATATAATGTGCATGGAATATCATTTCTTCTTGTTTACTTTCTTTTTTTTTTTAACATTTATTGTGTGTGTGTGTGTGTATGTGTGTGGCCAGCTCAGCCCACCAGGGGGCGTGGCTGGCATGTGGTGCTGGAGGATTGAACCGCGGTCCCTGTGCTTTGCCAAGCTTGTTCCAAGTAGGTACGTTAGACCACTGAGCCATCTCTCCAGCCCCTCTTGTTTACTTTCAACTTTGTGTTTAAAATACTTCTCTTGGGGCTGGGGAGATGGCTCAGTAGAATAAGCACTTACCTGGCAAGTGCAAGGGCCTGAGTTCAATCCCTGATTCTGCAAAAAAACCCCCAACCAACCAACCAAACAAAAAAACCCCCAAACTTCTCTTATAAAGAATGCACGCTGGGCTCTTGTTCTTTTTTTTCTTGAAGTCTGACAATCTTGGCCTTTTAATTGTAGAGTTAAGATCATTTATATTTAATGTAAGTTAAGACCGTTTATATTGTTATATAATTATTGTTATAGGTACATTCAAGTTCTACAATTTTGCTAGCAGATCTTGTTTCATCTATTTTGGTCCCTGTCTCTTATCTGTGCTGCTTCTCCTTGGTTGTGCTGCTCTATCTTGGAGCCGAATAACTATGAACTGAAACTTCTGCGAACTGTCAGCCAAAGGAGACCTTTCCCTCCTTTAACCTGTGAGTGTCAGGGGTTTTGCTCCGCGATGAGAAGAGTAACCGAGACAAAAGGTGGAGAAATGAAGCGGTTCAGCGCCATTACGCGTTCTGTCAAGTCCGTGATGAGCTGCCTCTATAATTGAGCATTAGCTCTGTCCCTCCTTTACTGAGCTTTTGTATTTAATATCTCTTCATCAATTGTAATACTTTTAAGAAAAATATTAAATCTCTCTTTGGGGCAGGCCAGATACCTCAGCAGACCAAAGTGCCTGCTTGGGCAGACGCAGCGGCCGGAGTTTGATCCCGTGTGCCGTGCATGCCCCACCTCCGGGGTGCACTGAGATGGCGATTGAGACTGGGCATGGTGGCCTGCGCCTGTAATCCCAGTGCTTGGGAGACTAAAAACAGGAGGATCACTATGAGTCTGATCTACACAGTGGGACCCTGTAGACTCTGTCCTAAGTACATAAATAAATAAATAAATGAAACCCCTCTTCGGGTCTTTATTTTGCTATCTTTATCTCTCCCTTCTTGTTAATGAATTTTACAAATACATTAGACCAGAGAAGAGAAATTACAACTAGGTTTATCTGGAATACTTAGGAAATTACCAACAAGAAAAAACTAAAAACATAAAATATCACTTGCAAAGTAAGAGGAAGACTGGTATTGCACAAAGCAAATGTAAACTACAAATCCAACCTCAAATACAGGACTTACAGGTGTTAGTACTTAGAGAAATGTCAAGGGCTTTTGTTTCTGGATTGAACGCAAGACACGTTCACATTTAAATTCAGCATTTGCGGATGCTTATTCTTACAAGGAAACTCTCCAGGACGAGTGTCCCAGCTGTCACGTGTGCCAGGAGTGGCGAGCCCTCAAAGGGGGAGGAGTGGGGAGAAGAGAGTGAGGCTGAGGAAGTAGACCGTGGTAAAACTGGCTTTGAAGGAGTCAGAGGCTCCCCTGCCCCCCAGTCCTGGGGTTTGAATCCAAGGATATTCTGTCATTGAGCTTTAATATTTTATTTGAAACAGGGTCTCACTAAGTTGACTAGGCTGGTGTTACCTTGTGATTCTCCTGCCTCAGCCTTCTGAGTAGCTGGGATCATAGGTGTGTACCAACTAGTCCCATTTACAAATTTAAATATCATAGAAAAATCTTTATACAGTTGTATAAAACTTTTTGAATGTCATCATACAATAGCATAATTTTTTTTTGTGTGTGGCTGGCTCAGCTCACTCTGGGGGTGGGGCTGGCATGGCACGTGATGCTGGGGATTGAATTATAGTCCCTGCGTGCTTACCTAAGCTTACCTAAGCAGGCGTTTTAGACTGCTGAGCTATCTCGCTGGCCTACATGAAATTGTTTGAGGGGCTGGCGAGATGGCTCAGTGGTCTAAAGCACCTACTTGGAACAAGCTTGGCAGAGCACAAGGACCACGGTTCAATCCCCCAGCACCACATGCCAGCCAGCCCCGCCCCCTGGTGGGCTGAGCTGGCCACACACACACACACACACACACACACACACTAAATAAATAAATAAATGTTAAAAAAAAAAAAAGAAATTGTTTGAACATCTACTAGCCATAACAGGAAAATAACATTTGTATTTGAGTTTAGTGTAGGAAATTATACAAGTAATAGTGTATCTTCTGAACAAAGAATTTAAAACACCCTAAAGGGCTGGCCAAATAGTTCAGTGGATTAAAGTACTTGCAAGCAGGCGCAGGGCTGGGAGTTCGAGTCCAGGGCTTGCCATGCCAACCTCACCCCCCGGGCATGCTGAGATGGCAATTGAGACTGGGCATGGTGGCGTGCACCTGTAATCCCAGTGTCTGGGAGGCTGTAAACAGGTCGATCACTGTGAGTCCAATCTAGTAGTGAGACCCTGAATACCCTGTAGACCCCTCCCTAAAATACTAAATAAATAAAACACCCTAAAGCTAGCTGTGTGAAGCACAAAAATATTTAATATTTTTATTCTGGAAGGAAAATTTTCACTATGGAAAAGTCGTCAACAAATGAGAAATACTAGGTTCAATCACAATGACCAATTAAAACAAAGTACACATTGATACCATCCTGTCAAAATGTAAAAATGTTGGTTTTTGTTATATAAACAAAAATGCCCTTATTCTATTAAGCAAGTTATACTAACTGGTGACATTTTTATGGGACTGATGTCAAGCCAGACAGGATAGTCCTCTCTGCGTTGGTGACCTCCACCAAGTCTGTCGTTTCACTTAGATACATGTTTTACTTTCCTCTGATTAAAGATTGAGTTTATAAGTAACTTCATTTAAAAATGATAGTGATAAGTTAGTTAATATCATGTTACAAATAGAGTGATCAGAAATGTACTCTACTCTCACCTTTCAGACATGACCATTGTTGCAGATAGATCTGTGCCCTGTGGACCAGATGGCCTTGTGTCCCCCAAGAGCCACAGGAACTGCCAGCCTCTTGTGTTGGAGGGACCTGCACCCTGGCCATGGCCACTTCCAAACTCCAACTCTTCTTTGCTTCCTCTCCACACAGGGCAGCAGAGGCTGTGGACAGCTGGATGACCAAAGGCCAGAGGAGACAAGATAACTCCGGGGGTTCAGAAGAGCAGTGAGAAATTATGGCTCCGGGCAGCTGCACTAGGCCCAAGAAAACCCAGGGGTTTTATTTCAAAAGTGACTCCCTAGGGCTGACCAAATAGCTCAGTGGATTAAAGCACCTGCAAGCAGGCACAGGGGCCGGGGGTTCATTCAGGCTGCATGGTGGTGCACGCCTGTAATCCCAGCTCTTGGGAGGCTGTAAACAGGTAGATCACTATGAGTTTGATCTAGTAGTGAGACCCTGAACACCCTGTAGACCCTTCCCTAAAATTTAAAAAAAAAAAGTGACTCCTTCCTGGCCAGCTAGGGCTGGAGAAGAAACTAAGTGTAGCACCTGCCACGTTGCCAGAGAGAGTAAAATCAGGCACCATTTTGGAAAGGGCTTGGCTGTTTAAGACTAAGCCACAGAACAACTACAGAACAATTCTACTCTCCCACAGTGATTGGGTAAGAAACAGCCATGGGAGCCAGCTGTGCAGAGGTTGTGGACTAGACATAGACCCACTGGGAACGAGGCTGAGGTTGCAGGCTCCATCCTTTCTCGCGAGAACCCAGGCCTAGCAAGTACGCAGATGTGGCTGGAGCTGCGAGTGCTATCTTTAAGCCCAGCAAACTGCTTGAACACCTACCTTGCTGCCTACAATGCAGAAGATGCCAATGGCTGATTGCTTTTCCCATGTATCAGGGCAAACAAGGGCGTGCTTTGGTTTGGATGGTTGTCTTGGGTGTATGGACAGAGGGTCATCTGGATCAGGGGACACAACCAAAGCACAGGCTACAAACCTAGGTGGAGAGGATTATGACCGACTGGACTCCAAGACTGCAGATTCTCAAGAGAAAGTATTCATTCAAAATTAGAAGAAGGTTTTTTTTTT
>NW_004524577.1:38426379-38438340 GCF_000260255.1 Octodon degus
TTTTTTTTTTTGGTGGAACCAGGGATTGAACTCAGGCCCTTGTGCTTGCCAGGCAAGTGCTTATTCCACTGAGCCATCTCCCTGGCCCCCAAACATTATTTTCTTTTGCTCATCAAAAGATTTTATTATCTCCTCTTTTCCATTTTTCAAATTTTACTTTTTACATTATCCAGTTTCACACTCTATCTTTACTAGTATAACCATTAAGCTTTTTCAAACTTTAGTTAACACTGCGTTATTAATGTTGAATACGTTTCTACTGTTAGAGGTATAATTGTTGCATTTAGTAGATATTTACAATATGCCAATATTTGGTTTGTCTTAATGTTTATAAGTATAGCTCTCTTTTCTATGGTTGAGGATGATATATTATTAGTAGTACTCGGTATGTCGGTATCTAGATTGTCGACGCTACCATTTTTCCTCATTTTACTGCTATTGCTGAGGTGGCATAGTTATGGCTACTAATGATCGTGTTTGCGTGACAATATCTGGATAGCCTTTGTGTCATTAACAACATTACAGTCACCTACTAGAGAACTGGGTGCTGGGTGAAACATCTGCAGCTTCCCTTCCCAAATAAACAAAGGTAGTTGGATCCCGGGACAGAGGCAAAAGCCTATAATTAGTTATTCTCAATGAGCATCCCTGAAAAGCAGACACCAAGTAAAGAGGCCTCTATACTAACAATAAAGTCTTTGCACCACTGTTGACCTGCAAACCACAGCACAAAAAACAAAAAACAAGGCAGTGGCTTCAAAACTTCCAACTCTCTCAGAGCTGACCCATGAATTATCAAAAAAGAGAAAATTAAAAATCACACAGCAGAATTATTCAAGAGAATAACAGAGGAGATAAGAAAACAGATCAATAAGGTACCTGTTTGGCTCAATAAAGATATAACTAGAGAGATATATACTAAACAAAATTATCAGCAAGTGTACAGAGAACACTAATAAAAAGCTAGCTGAGCTAAATAAAATGATACAAAATATGAATAACCAGTTTAGCAAAGACTTAGGACCCAAGAAAAGGTACCAAACAGAAATTCAGGAGATTGAAAGTTCTATTGAAAGTATGGGCAGCAAAAGTGACCAATGTCAGGATTGAGTGTTAGTACTAGAAGATAGGGCTGATGTTAGTGGGAAGTTATTAAGAAATGCCTTAAAAAACAACAAAAGAACATTAAAAATGATCCAACAACTGCTAGATGATGAGCAAAGAATACTCCAATTGGAATGACTGAGGAATTGGAAAAATGGTACCAAAATTTGCTTTACAGAAATCATAGAAGAAAAATTTGTAAACACAGGGAAAGACTCCCTGAAATAAAAGATTAAGATGAGATTAAGAGGGTCCCTGAAGAAAATCTCTTGGACTTTAGTCTTACATTTGCCATGTGGATCCCGAGATCTTAGACATGCTCTGTAACCTCTCTGTGCCCGTTTCCTGTCTGAGTGATGGCAATCCGAGAGGGGCCTACTTCAGTAACAGGCAGGAGTACACGGGCCTAGCTTGACTCGGTGTGGTGTCAAGCCCACGTAGGGTGCTCAACGCTAGAGTTCAGTAAATGTTAGCTATTATTTGCAGAGTGCTGTAGCATTTTAAAAGTACTCTTGTGTCTGTTGTCTCACTTGATACTACAAGTACTTGGGGAACTTGAATTCTTGTTTGCTTCAGGGACAGTTTCGGCTCTCAAATTTCTCCTTGTATGTTGCGCTTCTACCTCTCCTCTGTGCCACAGTGTCCACGGTTTACTGAAACTTAATTCTTGCTTTTACCCAATTTATACTAAGTTGTCCCTCAATGGCACTTAAAATGGTAAAAACATTCAAAACCCTTTCTTGTGATAAATGTTTGAGTAGTAGGTGTTTACCCTCATTTGAATGTTGTACAATGTATACATGTATCAAAACACAATATGGTATTCCTGTGCTAACCAAGGAATTGTTCCCTGTTAAATACAACTATAAGAACCAAAAGAGCCTTTAACATCCAAATAAGCTAATGAATCTCCAGTTGCATTTTTGAGGAGGAGCCTGTGCTGGCCAGGGTATAAATGGGCTGTGGTTTTGGTGATGACTGGCTTAGGGTTTAGTATGTGATTTTACCTTTTTTTTTTTTTTTTGGCAGAACTAGGGATTGAACTCAGGCCCTTGCGTTTGCCAGGCAAGCACTTATTCTACTGGGCTGTCTCCCCAGCCTCTGTGGTGTTACCTATTTTAAAGTTAACTTAAAAGTCCTGAAAATGGAAAAATATATACAGCTTATATTTTTCTTTAGATTTATCAAACCTCTCACATTAACAAACAAGATTGTAAAATTTGGTTAATTTTGAGAACTTTATTATAAAATGAAGCATTGTATTATTTCAAAATCAACAACTACAAGTAGAAACAACTACATGAAACCCTTATATTCTTTCCACATTGAAGTGGACTGTCAGCCTTTTTGTTTTGTTTTTTGTGGTACTAGGGATCAAACTCAGGACCTTGCGCTTGCCAGGCAAGTGCTTATGTTGCTGAGCTACATCCCTGGCCCTCAGACTCTTATCTGCTTCTAATAACAGTACTTAGGATTCTATCATGCTTCTTATTTCTGCCTTTTTTTGATTCTGAGAATGGGACTCAGGGCTTTCACATGCTAAGCATAAGCTCGACCGCTGCGCTATGTCTTTAGCCCTTCTGAAATACTTTAGTAAATTCATTTCATTGTAGAAATGTGGAATAATTCACTTATGTATTATCACATGTGCACAAGATCATTAACCTTTTCTACAGTTTTTTCAAAAGTGAATAAAATGCTAGTAAACTAAAAGAAGTCAAACATTTGCACAAGAATTCAGCCTTTTTGGCCTTTCTTTTCTTTTTTTTTTTTTTTTTTTTTTGGCGGGACTGGGGATTGAACTCAGGCACTTGTGCTTGCCAGTGAAACGCTTATTCTACGGAGCTATCTCCCCAGCTCCTTTTCTTAGCCTTTCTAATGGTACAACTTTGGCTTCTATAATTTAAGTTGAATATTGAAATCTGAGGATTCAGAGGAGGACAATAAATAAATCACCGAGAAATAGGAATTGAAATGAACCTTAAGAAAGAATTTAAAGATGGCCAAACTTATACTTTGTTTTAAAAAATTTTATATATTTGGTACAGAGTCTCATCACTACACAGTTTGGACTTGAAATAATCTCCTTGTTTCAGCCTCCTCAGCAATGGGATTACAGACATGTGCCACCTCACCCCGTCTTGGTGGCCAGCTTGGTGCCACCTAGAACCCGGGTCCTTGTGCTTGTCTAGGCAGGCGCTTAGGCCACTGAGCTATCTCTGGGCATTAAACTAAAAAAAGGAATATTTATAAAAAAGAATATTTCATAGCACCTTGTATTTTTATTATATCACTCTCACAGTCTTCGGGCTGTTACATTACACATATTTCTTTTCTCCTAGCCTGAAAGATCCCAGGAAAAATTCTTATTCCTTTCTCTGGTTCCCCGGTAGGGTGTTTGAAGAATAGATATGTTTTTGAACTGGAGTTGAATTATGACATGTCAAAGGAGAAGCAGCCAGGGATACTTTAGTTCTGCCTGAGGGTCACTATGCTACCTTTTATAAACTTTTAAGGGAATTGCCAGCCATATGAGTGTGAATTTGTCTAGTATGCTACTGTTTATTTCCTGGAGAAATATTTAACACCTTTCCCTCATTGTCTTATTCTGGAAAATCAGGTCCATGTATATAGTATTACTGCAGTGTAAACATGATTGTGTTGAAATTATGACCCGGTTGCTGATTTGAACTGCATGAAATGTTTACTAAATACCTCGGTGTTTGCACAGGTACATTTACTTGCTGGATAAGCGTAGTTGGAAGTGTTTCATTTAAGTGTGATGAGTTGATCATTTTGTGGTGCAGCCGAGGGGCAAGTACTCTCTAACACTACAGCATAATTCAGGTTTTCTGGCCTATTTCTTTTTTTGGACTAAATATCTACAAGACAGGTTGAAGAATCTCTATAGCAAAACTAAGCACAATAGTACCCACGGCACACACCAAATTCAAGTATTTAGATTATTGGCTCAAATTTCAAGTGATGTTGCAAAGTTTTGGCCTTTTGAGCAGTGAGGTAACTGCACACTCTTAGGTTGTTTGAATCATGATTTACTTGGCATGAGGCTTTTAAAACTAGGTCTGATTCTAGGGCTGAGAATGATTGTTTAACACAGAACCAAAAAATGTGCTTGATTAGATTCCTTATTTCCTCCCTCCTTGCCTTTCCTTCCAATAGCAGGTAACCAAAAAATGGCTTTTATTTAGTCTAGTCTCCAGCTGATCAACAGAAGAGTTATGTCTTATCTCCTTGTATGTTGTCCCAGAAAAAAAAGGAGAGAAAAATGTTTGCAAACCTTTAAATTCTGTAGCTGAATCAACTAAGTAGGAGCACTGAGAATCATCTTTTTTTTTTTTTCTTTTTACAGAAGCAAGGATTAAACTCTGGCCCTTGTACTTGCCAGGGAAGCGCTTATTCTACTGAGCCATCTCCCCGGCCATAAGACTCATCTCTTTAAAAATGGTTTCTTTCCCAATCCCACCCAGAGGTATGAAATTGCTGTGAGGTAGGTAAAGTATTTAGTCAAGTGTGTGTATAATTTTAGCACTCAAGCTGTAGCTAATAGATTTTTTAAAAAAGAAAATATATAAGAATAAAGACTCAAAAAGTTAATGGTGGGCTGGGAGTATAGCATAGAGCTTGTATTTAGCACATATAAGGTTCTTGGCCAGCTACATCCCCAGAACCAAAAAGAAAGACACCCCACAAACCAAAATGTTAGTGGGTACAGTTATTATAAGTAATACAGAGGCTGGGGATATAGCTCAGTGGCCCAAAACCTGCCTGGCAAGCAGGACTCTAATCAATATATATATTCAAGCCAGAAAGAGAAAAAGCCAAAAGCCAAATGATAGCAATTAAGACTATCAAGAGCATCAAAATCACTGACAGGGATATTACACTTTAAAAACCTAATAAAGTAGTCTTATAAAGGCTGAATAAGCTAAGGAGCAGCTGCTGTGTTCATAGCGCCACCTTCAGGAAAGAAAAGAATTTATTTAAATTTACTACAAACGCACTCTTCCTGGAGGAGGGATACCCAAAGACAAGTGTCACGATGGCAGCATTTTGGTTTCATTTGTTGTCAAGGCAACGTCTACTCTAATTCTGCAGCCTGGCCATGTTCGGTGCTGAATACCAACCTGTGAACCTTTAACTTTTGAAGTGGGACCCTGAAGAAAATAGATTAGGTATGAAATACAGGTGCTTCTGATTTTACTCTGGAATACAAAATCAGATAACCACATATAAAATACTGGAGTTTTATATATTTGAAGAGATTTAACAGTTTCTCTTGATTTTTTTGACCAATCTCAGGAAGAATATCAAATAAGTAGTGGCATTAACAGTTACTCACTTGTGTTACCTGAAACTGCCCAGTGAATGAGCAAGTGGTTGAGGAGACCCCGGGGAAGGAGGAGAGAGCAGCGCCTTCCCCAGACACTGGTGGCCCTGGAGCGCTTGAGACACCTGGTGACAGTGTTGGAGACACGCTCTGAGTGCTGAGAGATAAGTGTAATATTTTGAACAATACAAAACCAACAAAATATCTCAATACTTTCATAGTGATTAAATGTAGATGTGATAATATATAAAATTAAGTAAAATATATTTAATTTCCCATTTGCTTTTTTCAATTTGCTTTTTTAAATGTGTCTGCTACAAATTTAAAATTGTATATGTGGCTAGAGTTTCATTTTTTTTGGACACCTATGCTGCAGAGCAGTGGGATTATCCTGGGAGCAGTGCTTAGTCACAGTTCCTGTTTTGAGGACGTACCATGTATCTCTACTGAATTACATGCTCACTAGGAGATTTAAAGTTTTTCAATTGTTCCTTCTTGTACGTGGAAATTGAAACAGAAATTAAATAATTGCCTAAGATTATCATTGTTAGTAAGTAGTAAAGGAGATATTTGAATTAATAATCTAACTTTACACTATACTCTCTTCTGGAATAGCCTTTAGTGGAATCATAGAAAGTACAGCAATGAGCAGGGGGAAATGACCTTTATTCAAACAATTCCGAAATCTGAGAGAATAAGGCTGAGAAAAGTAACCAGCCTGAGGTTTACGCAGCCGAGGCCCAGGGCTTACAGGCTCGTGTGGTTTGGGATGACTCATGACACACCTGAAGTGGGGAAAAAAGTAACTGGTATGTAAGGGAATGATCAGGGAATGGAACGATCGGCAGGTCAAGACAGGAAGCGATGTTTGAATTAGGAGCTGGAATAAAAGCAGAAATTAAGGAGGTCAAGGAAGAGGAGCAACAGGAAGCACCAAGGGTGCGAAGATCCCAAGCAAAAGCTGGCTTCTGCAGGGAAAGGAACAGTAACCACAAAGGGAGCCCAAGTATGGCCCCAGGTCAGGCTGGAGCGAGACGCTGAGGCCAGCTCATCACAGGGGCTTTCGAGTCTTGTGAAGATTCTGGTTTTTATTTTCTAAACCATGCTGGTAATCCACCCCAGGCCTCGTACACACCAAGCGTGGGCTCTGCTAAGAATTCTGGCTCTAGGAATCCACAGGAGGCCTTTGAGCAGAGGGGAGGCATGATCTTACCAATCTCCTCTTAAAAGACATCACCTGTAGCTTTATTGTAAAAATATTGATTAGAGAAGAGCTGAGGAGCAGATTTAAGTTAAACCTAGGAGATAAAACTGGCTCTAGTGGTGATGGACTGAACAATGAAGAGTTATGTCAGAGATGAGCCCTAAGCCGCAGCCTGGCATGAGATAGATGGGCGGTGGTGTAGGCGAGGAGCAGTGAATCCTAGCGGGGCCAGAAGGGGGAGAAAGGTGGTTAGTTCACTTTGGGTAGAAGTGTGAGGTACTTGGTGAAATTGACCTGTCTGAGGTAGGCGTGGCTCGCTGACACTTGGACCATGTGAGATTTCTTAGGGGTTACAGCACTAGAAGCCCTTCGTGGGTGAGCTGGTGTGGGCCTGTGCTGACCCGTGAGCCCACTCATTCTTCTCTGCCCTTCCTAACTCTGTGCTCAGTGATGCCATTCATATTTTTTCCCATAATTTTATTGAGAAACAAATAGCAATGAGACAGTTTCAAACCAAATTGGTAGGACAGTTTTAATAATTAACACATTGCATACATTCTTCCTAGTGGTTAATTGCTGTACAAGATGCGGACATGATATCCTATTTACAAACACTATTAGAACAAATCCCTCTATTCATTAAGAGAATGTAACTATATATCTATCCTAACCATTTTGAATATACAGATACAAAATGAACATTCATCTGTATCCCCTTTTATTGTTTAGTTCTGTTATTTGAATATTATAGGTACATTAACTCAGCAAAATATTCTAAAAGAGTCCAGTAGCCCATAATAGTATTGGGTCTTCCGCTTGACTGGCAATGTCAGAAATTGTTGACCTGAGTCCCCTATAGCTCAACATAACACCATGGCTTTACTTCTTATACTTCGTTTTTATACTTTTCTGCTGGATGGTTAAGACCAAGATAAAGCAGGACCTATGCAACAAGAGTTGTATAAATTAAGTTCTTAAGTGGAGTTATATATTGTGGGCTGCCTGCTTAATGACTGGTTCTCTTCTGGAGTTTCTGTGTTGGTGTTTAAAAACTTTTTTCATCTTTCATTTATGTATTTGGTACAGGGTCTTTCTACGCGGCTTGGACTCATAGTGATCCTCCTAGCTCAGCCTCCCCGCGCTGGGGTTACAGGCGAGTGCCACCATGCCGGGTTTCAGAGGCCGGCTCAGCATGCCTGGTTCTGGGGCAGGCACAGCATGCCGTGCAGGGGATGGAACCCAGGTCCTTGTGCTTGCCAGGCAGGTGCTTAGCCCACAGAGCCTTCTCCCCAGCCCGGTGTTGGTGCATTATAGCTCCTTGATGAATCAAATGACGTGCAGGAAGTAGGTAAAGACAAAGATATCAACTGTATTTAGAATTCTAAGAAGAGATAATAGGGTGATATGGCCGCAACTATTGCTTACAGTGAGATTTTAGAATTGTTTCTATGTAAAGTCTAAAGCTGTTTTCCTCTGTTAGTTGTCTTAGTAGGAACTCACTGTATCATGGTATATTGAGCTGATATTTCTCCTTTAAAATCCATGTGTTCATGTGGCAAAAGGAACGGACTGGGAAGAGAATAGGGAGCACCAACCCTAGAGGAAGTCAGCCTGCCGAGGGAGGCACCGCCGCGGGGCGGCTCTGCGCGACCCTCTGGGGCTCTGCGGATGTTCGCAGGACAGTCCGGATGTGGCGCGACACGAGCAGCAGCGTGGGACGCAGAGCCGGCGTGGGCAGTCTTGCAGCGACTCAGCCGCAGTCTTGCCCTGATTCTTCCTTCAGTGCTCTTTGTGCTGAACTGAAAATCAGTATTGAGAGGACGTGTGTGAAGTGTGAGAAGTCACAGAGGCACCGCTAGCTCTGGTGTCGTCGCTAAAAAACTAAACAAAACTAGAGCCCTAATTTTTAGAGCCATAGCTATTTTAGAGCCATACTTTACAAAAAATTAGGTACGCATCATGATCACATTCATCATAGGGAATTTGTACCTGCGTATGATATATCTTGATTCTTCTTTCCCGTCTCCCCTGCCCTCCCTTCGATCCCTCTTCCCCTCCTTATTTACAAAAGCGTTGACTCCAGTCTTTCCTGCTCTTCCCTTCCCTCCTTCCCCCTCCTCTCGCCCTAGTTCCCTTTTCCATTTGAACACTTTTTTTCCTATTTCACAATATCTCTTACATTTTGTTCCTTGTTTACACTTTCAGTTTCTCACATCAGGGAAACAGTGTGACATTTACTCATGTATGTTGATTTATTTCACTTAAGAGCGTGTTCTTAAGGTCCATCCATTTACCTAGAAATGTCTCAAATTATCCTTTTTATGGCTGAGTAGTACTCCATTGTATAAAAGAACCACATCTTTATCCATTTCTTGATTGATGAATGGGGAAACATCTTGGCTGTTTCCAAGATTTAGCCATTACAAATTATGCTGTTATGAACTCAGGTGAGCATATATCTCTGTGGTGTGAGGCTTTTAATCCTTTTGGAAGATTCCATGGAAGGGAATATCTGTGGCTAATGGGACTTCTAGTTCTAGGTTTTTTTTGTTTCTGTTTTGTCTTTTTGAGACAAGATTTCGCTATACAGTTCAGGCTGGCCTTGAACTCACTTTGTAGCCTATGCTGACCTCAAACTCACACCAATCCTCCTGCCTCAACCTCCTGAGTCGGGTACCACCATGCCCAGCCTAGTTCTACTTCTCTGAGGAATCTCCACACTGATTTCCACAGTAGTTGTACCAGTCTACACTCCCACTAATAGTAGAGAAAGGTTCTTTTTTTTCCCACAGCCCCACCAACATTTGTTATTGGTTGATTTGTTGATAATAATCATTCTTTCTGGGGTGAAAATTACAGTGGTTTTTTTTTTATATTAAGAAAGTCTCAGGTTTATTTAGCATTATAGCTGAGGCACTAATGAGAACAAAATAAATTCAAGATGGCTCCCACATTCAATTTCAAGGAGGCTTCAGCAACACGAAAGCACAAAGGCGGTAAGCAGTGTTCAGAGTCGGAAGTGCCATGCATTTAGAACACACAGTGTGTGCCCTATGGAGACTTCCTGGCAAACGAAGGTGGTCTCAGTACAGTATCTGTGGTCTTTCTAATCTGAAGACTCCGGTCTTCATTGTTCTGCTGTTTCTCAATTCCAACCTAGAATTCTGTGAACAAATTAACAATCTGGAAAGGTTTGGGGTTAAAGAGACTGAGAGGCTACAATGTTGGCCCCCAAACAGGTAAAATGGCCTAATGTTCAAGAAATACAATGCTGCCAGAAGCCTGGAAGCCACAGTACTTAATCTTAGATTTGGCCGAGGAGACAATCTCTTTCAGGTACGATTTCATGGTTACATGGAAAGTCAATTCTTCAGACAGTAAGAGGCCAAAATAATAATTAGGATTTTTAGAAACAAAAAACGATGTACTTTCAGAGCTAATAAAATGAATCAATAACCCAACTATATGTATGCCCCAAAGGAGTTCTGCCCATGCTGCCAGGATAAACAAATACAAAAATTAGAAGGTAACATATGAGAAGATATTTTTAAAACTATAGATGTCAACAAAAAGAGCATCAGACATGTTGTGGTATTTCCTCAGAAAAGCCTTTTTTGAAAAGTAGTGCAGGGAAGAAATACAAGGAGAAAGTAACCTAAGGACTGGTATTACATCAGCGGAATCTATTTGGTTTTTTAAAATAATTCCATTATTTCTAATGTCTTCCACAAAAGGGCATTACAACTCTTCAAATTTATTGCAAATATATCTTAAAGAAAAGTCAGCCTTACTACTGAAGCCATGAGACAAATTTTAAACTACTGGCACTATACTCTAAAGCACAATGAACATTGTATTTAAATTAAAAAAGGATAATATTTCACAGGGAGACAGAGCCAACAGATGTTTATCTCCTACCCATATCTAACATGTGGCATCTTACTGGCTAGTTTCTAAACAGACACACATGTTTTTAAAAATGCCAAAAAGCCATGTTTTGCTCAAGAATACTATTAGTCAAATACCACACAGGTTGTTTGACGGCAGATACTTGTTGGCTGGGCTTCAGATGACAAAATGCTAAGCTGGGAATTTGGAACTGTCCAGCCAGTTGTTTTTCCCTGCTCGGGAGACTGGCGGCCTGTGCTGCCGAGCGGTCGCCCTGCTGCCACTGTCTTCTCACGGCTGCACCCACTAGGCAGGAGCACTCGTGTCCTTAAGACGCAAGGCCGAGCCAAAACCCTCCCACAAGCCCACTGGATATCACAATGTTCTGTCTGATAAATTCCGTTGCTGCTTCGATCACGTTATTGATTTCAGGTGCTGCTTTATTTGCTCGTTTCTTAATTTGTCTTTTTGCTTTGTTTACATCTTTTTCAACCCTCTTCCAGTCGATCTGAACACAGCCACTGTGACTGGCAATCTGTAGGACAAGAAAGCCACCACCTACTGCTGTTGCTGCAAGTTTTCCAACTCTCTGGAGTAAAAATCCTGCGCACCAGCCAGTCACGCCACCTGTTACAATCTGGGTAGCTACTGAGTGTTTTTCTTCCATAGGTCCTGATCACTCGATTCCACCAGTGGTGTCTTCTCTCATACTCTGTTAAGTCCAACACTTCGTAGGAGTCGTCATCACTTTCATATTCTTGGGGAGGGGGGTTCCGGGACACCATTATACCACCAGCGGCCAGTTCTGGGGTGGTCCCCGCCCGCCCTCTGCTCCCTAGCACTTTAAGGGTCGCTCTCCACAGCGTTGTTTTAATTTGTATCTCTTGACTGACCAGTAATATTTATATAGAGTAAAACTGACTCTTCTTTTAGTCAATTTTTTTTGAAGTGTTTAGTCCTGTGACACCCCACAGCGAAGAGAAAGAACAGTTTTATCACCTAAAATGTCCTATGCCTTTTGATAGTCAGCTTCTCCTTGGCAACTGCTAATCTATTCTCTGTCCCTATAATTTTGTACATTCCAGAATATTCTATGAGTGGAATCATGTGGTGTATGTAGCCTTTTGAGCCTGGCTTCTTTCCATTAGCATAGTGCATGTGCGAGTTATCCATGATGTTGCTGGTATCAGGAGTTCGCTCCTTTGTCCACTGTGTGGTCATTTGTTTATTCATCAGATGAAGGGCATTTGGGTGGGCTTGTGTACTTTCCAGAGCTGGAAGTTGACTACTGTATTTTACAAAGTTTCCCCTTCACTTTCCTTTTCTTTTTTTTTTTTCTTTTCAAAGTTTTATTGATAAACAGATAGCAATGAGACAGTTTCAAATCAAATCGAAAGTACAGTTTCAACAAATAATA
>NW_004524577.1:38439095-38443602 GCF_000260255.1 Octodon degus
GGACTAAAGCGCCTGCTTAGGCAAGCACAGGGACTGTCGTTCACACGCCTCACCAGCCCTGCCCCCAGGGGCATGGTGGGGCCCAACTGTAATCCCAGCGCTGAGAAGGCTGAAAGGAGGATCACCACGAGTTCGAGCTGTGTAGTGAGACCCTGCAACAACCAAATACATTAGAAATAAATAAGATGCAATTAAGCCCCAGACCCAAAAGTTTGCATCCAAAGTGGTGTTAGTCTTTGGAAAATTTGAATAATGCATAAGAGCAATCAGTTCTCAAGAAATAGAAGACAATCAGTTCTCAAGAAATAGAAGACAAGTATGGAGTTGGTCAGCTTTTTGTATGGATTTATTTAGTGTATTCCTCTGTCCCTTCACCTTCTGGCTTTACAGAAAGCAACCCTGGCTCTAGGGCTTCCAGCTTCAAATTGCCAGCGAGAGGCACTGCAGTGTCCTGCACGTTAACCCTGGAAACCTAACTCCTCACGCGCTGGTTGCTGTTATTCCTGCGGGTTCTAATGGTGCCACAATCAGATCTGTTAAGAGGTGGCCGAGCTTCTAGTTGGGTGCGTCATGGAGAGGTTGCTCTGGTTGGTAATTTGTGAATTACACTGATAGAGATACTGAAAATGTGTTAGAACCACTTCTGTTCACCCCTCACTGTTTTATGAGTAACCAGATATTGGGAAAGGAGCAAGGAGTCCAAAATCACAGTGCAAGTTGCCGGCAGCACAGCCTGTTGCAGAACTCTGCGGCTCCTTCACCGTTTCTGTTTACATATACTTCTCCAGAACTCTTCTCTAATCCTAGTAGTTGCAGAGTGGGAGTACTGCGACAGTGACTGAGCTCGGCCCTGGGGGACAGGCCAGAATCCATCTCATCTACAACCGGACACCTCTCCTTTAGTGGTAAATCTCAGACCTGAGCTTAAGTCGTACATCACAAGGTTGTCTGGTGAGCTCCAACTTGGAACGCATGTGAATGTGCACTCTCCGGTGACTCAACCATCTAATTAGCCAAAAAGCTTTCTTGTGATATAGTATATTTCCACTTGAAGAACTGGGTTCAAAATTGAGAATTTACTCGTATTTATTGATCACCTATGACATGTATATACTAGACCTGAGGATTTGTCTTCTGGAGAAATCTTTTATAAAAACATATTCATTATCCAAATGCTCTTTTTAGCTGGCCATCTAAGTGACATTACTTCATACCCAATGTAGTGGCATGAAGACCCCTCTCTAGGTGTGGAGGTCCTCACTAGCGTGACTCAGCACTTAGTATATAAAGGGGAACTGAAGAAGGGTGGAGAGTACCACTTCCTCGGAGGAGCTCATCTTTGCTGTCAGTGCGGAAGGAAGGGAGAGAAGCTTGCTAAAGCTGCAGCTGGGCTCCTCCCTCTGCTTTGCTGTTTTCCACTGCCATGGAGTGCTGCCCACTGCAATATGCTGCTCTGCCTTGGGGACAGCCCAGGAGGGGCTGACATGTGGACTGAAACCTCCACTAACTGTGAGCTGAATAAACCTTTCCTTCCTTAGTTTTGCATGTCAGGTATTTGGTCCCAGCAACAAGTAAAAAGTAACCGAGACACCCAAAGAAAGACATTTATGCTTTTAGGATTTTGCATTGTCCCTCTTGATTGTTCTCATAAATTTGTATAATAATTACCTCATGTTACCGTTGAGGAACCTAATGTTTAAAGAGGTAAAATAACATATTTCAAGTTACACAGTTAGCAAATGGCAGCCCTGGGAACTACTGAAACAGAAATTCTGACCTAACTGCTGCCATTTTGTCCAGTACGATTACAGCCATTCTGTTCTCTGCCACTAAACTTGGCTAAACTGAAGGATTCATTATCAAACTAAAACTTCATGAATGTTCTGAAAACAACTTTTGCTACATACAGCCATGCTCACCACAAGCGACCTGTTATACTATGGCATTCAATCGTGCTCAGTTTTGCTTCTGTAACTCTCCACTCAGGGCCTGTGAAGACAAACATTTTGTAGGTAGAGACCGGGCTCTTGGGAGTATTCCCCTAGGTCTGTCAGCATCATATAGTTTCCTTGCTTCTCTTTGAGCTTCTGGCTGCTGTTGACTCCCTGGTTCCTGCGACACTACCTTTTTCCAAGAACCTTTGCTTTCCCTACATTTTTTCACTCATAAATCTCTAGCAGTTGAATCGATCACATTCAAAGTGTAGCCCTATTAGGATCTTTCTTTTGCAACTCAATTATCCTAGTTTTATGCATTCAGAAAGGTCCAAGTCTCATCTACAAATTGATTCACTGAACAAATTATTGAGCGTTAAGTGCAAAGCTTACTGTGTGTAAACTCCTAAACCAGCCTCTACAGAGGACCCAATGGGAAAAGATAAGACTTATATTCTTGGACCTTACAATATTGTTGGCAATGGATACACGCGCATGCACTAGATTTGAGAAGACTAGTACAAATAATATGCTATAAGAACATAGATAAAAGGAAGGGGCTGGGGAGATGGCTCAGTGGAATAAATGCTTTCCTGGCAAGCGCAAGGGCCTGAGTTCAATACCTGGTAAAAAAAAAAAAAAAAAAAAAAAAAGAACATAGATAAAAGGAAGATGTTCTAACTAGCACGGCTCCTGAAGGCCTTCTGGAAAGATAGCTGAAACTTGAATAAGAAACATGACAATATAGCAGAAAGATAGACCAGGGCCAGCCAGATAGCTCAGTGGACTAAAGCGCCTGCTTAGGCAGACAAGGGACCGAGGTTCTAGCCCCACGTGCCGTCCCGGCCCCATCACTGGGGTGTGCTGAGACAGTGATTGAGACTGGGTATGGTGGCAGGGGCCTATAATCCCAGCATGTGGGAGGCTGAAAACAGGAGGACCACTACAAGTTTGATCTGTGTAGTGAGACTCTGTAGACCTTGTCCTGAAATACATTTTTAAAAAAAAGAAGAAGAAAAGAAAAAGAAAAAGGAAGACAGACTAAAGGTGAAGCAGCCTCAGCTCATCCGAAGCCAGGAAGATGCTGGGTAGATCATCAGCTCCTTCAGGAGTAGAAGGCATTGGTGGCACGGCAGGAGATGATTCCTGAATGGCCCAGAGAAACTCAGTTACAGAGAGGGCTGTATGTGAACTAGAAATTCCAGGAACAAGAATGGCAGGTGAGAAATAGGATGAGCCCAAGACAGCACCTGCCTCCTACAGCTCTCAGCGGATCTCCACTTATAGTGCGTGGCATTTTCTGGGTGCAAATAAACACCTTGAACAAATGGGTTGGAGGAAGAATAGGGTAGAGGCTGGGTTATTAGGTCACTGCTGTTGTTCAAGAGGACAAATGTAATCAACATTGCTGAAGAGAGAAGGACTGTAGCCGATGGCTGTATCTGGGCCCAGGGAAAGGGGTTAAAGAAGGCGGGTGTCGATTCTGTCGCACCGCCAAAGGCAGTGGCACTGGAGAAGGAGCACACACAGAAGAAACAGGCAATTTTGGTGGAATGGGAATAGGAAAGATTCTTCCTTCTGTGTTGGATTATGTTTTGTTTTGAACTGCTGGTACAGTAGGTAGTGGAAGATTTTCAAGCCTAGAAAATTCCCAGGAATCAGCTTTTCTTTGAGAAGGGTACAACGTTCATCTGCTTCATTTCATCTGTTGTATCGGCAGAGCTATAGTAATTCCAGTTTGATGTTTCCTTTTATCATCTTAAAATTGTGTGGAACTATCTAAACAGAGCTAACAGGAAAAACGTATTTAAGGCATCAAGTGGTTGGAGGTGATCTTGATGTCGACACTTTAAAATAGTGGTTGTGAAGTACGGTGTGTCGTTTTGAGGACAAAAGATGGTAACTTTTTTTTTTCTTTCTAAATTAAAACCTCAGTTTTGAGGCTTAATTGCAGAGTTAGCACTCTGTGTTTTGCTTTGCAGTCCCGGCGCTTCTCTCTCTAAAAAGTTCGCCATCACTGCTTTAAAAGTTGGGCAAACTTCATTCTCCATCTTCCTTAATTGGGTTGTGGATGAAGAAATAAACGTTAAATGATAGGCTCTGTCAGGTATCAGGCGCTAGGAGAAAACATATGCCTGTACGTAAACTGGAAAATGAAAAAGAGACATAACCAGAGGTGCAGGTCTGTCTTTTGTTCACTTTGAACTCAGGACCTTGCACTTGCCAGGCAGGCGCTTATGGCTCTGAGCTACACTCTCCTGCCCTTTTTCTTCACTTAAACAAAAAAAAAAAAAAAAAAAAAAAAAAGGGAGCTCACGATGCAATATGCACATGTACCAATACTCCACGAGTATTGTAAACACATAAGATTACGGGGGGTCGGACGGCTACAGCCTTAGCAAGTCAAATTTGCGGCGCTCCCCAGGGCTGGCCCCCGGGGATCATCCTCACCTCCCGGGCTGGGAGGATTAAGGATTACCTGGGAGCCCGCCGGCGCGAGGACTGCCGCGCTGCGCTTCGGAGCGGCGCTCGCCCCGCCCGGCGGCGCTCTAACCGGCGCTCCGCCCCCCCCC
>NW_004524577.1:38443808-38445852 GCF_000260255.1 Octodon degus
CGCGACGGGCCTGGCGGGCGGCGGGAAGAGCGAGGGCGCCGGCGGGCGCGGGACGCGGGGCGCGGGGGTCGGTCGCTGTCGCTCGAGGGGGTGGCGAGCGGAGCGACTGGTTTGCATTTTCCAGGAGAACGGTTGAGCGCAGCGAAAGGACAGCGCACGCGGGCACCGGCGTGGGGAAGGCGCCCGAGGGCGGCTGGCGGCGCGGGTGGGGAGGGAGGGCGTCTGCTCGGCGCCTCGCGCTTGGCTGAGAGGTGTAACGCTGTCCCTTGGAACCACAGTGTGGTGGTGGCCAGTAATGGGGGGAAAATGTGCCTTCGGGAAGCCTAGATTCCCTCTTGCTCCCCAGCGGCAGGGACCCGCTCGCTCGGACTCTAATGACAAAAAGGATCTTTCGTTTTTGAGTCAGGGTCTCGCTGTGCTCCCAGGCTGGCCTGCAGCCGCTGACGGTCTTCCTGCCTCAGCCTCCCCAGCTGATGACACAGCTGAGAGTCGAGAAAAACGTTCCCACACTTTCTGTCCCCTTCTGACAGCGCCACGTCTTCTCGGTCACCGTCACCCGCTTCCTCCTTACCCCCAGGCTTTCCTGGAGCCGTGTTATCACGCATCCACCCCCTGTAAAACCCTACTCAAAGAGGGTGCATTTTGAAAGTAATTACAGGCACACAAATTAGGCAGTGTTCATAAACAATAAAAATTAAGATGTTTACAGCATGTCCATTTCCCCTGAACAATGGTACCATAGTTTTATTATAATGCCCACACAATATTTGTTTTTCGTTTTGATTATGCGCAGGAAAAAAATAGCACAAAGAATGCCACTATGCCTTCCTCCAGCTTCTCCAAATGCTAACATTTTGTACCACAGTGGTGACCACAGTAACTAGGAAGGCATCACAGGCAGGGCTATTGTCGTAACTGATTTACTAAGTACACGTTTGCACTTAACCAATGTGCTTTTTTCTGGTCATGGATTTAATCTAGAACCTAGCAACATGTAGTTAGTGTGTTTAGTTTTTCCAAATCTGCGACAGTCTTTTTTTTTTTTTTCATGACCCTGATATTGTTGGAAGAGCACTAGCCAATTATCTTATGGAATGTCTTTCTATTTGAGTTTGCCTAGCATTCTTTCATTGGATTCATATTACGGAAGTTGTGCAAGAATATCATGGAAATGAGGTTGTGCCCTCTCAGGGCATTGCATCAGGAGACACTCAGGGTCACACATTAATGGCAATATCTTCGACCACCTTGGGATAAAATGGTGTTTGCCCAGTATGTTCAGTGAAAAATTGTTTTTCTTTTTTATATTTAATCATCAAGGGCAAATATCCTCATCGTATGCACAATAATTTTAGCATTCCTGCTTTTTTATACAACAGTTATTGTGTATGCTAAGTGGTGATTTAACTAGTTCCATCATTTTATACCAAGATTTCATGAGTATTTAAATGAATGACTCTTCAAAGGAAGATATTAGAGTAATACTTTCTACACTAGAAAGAAGTCATTTTAGAGACTACAGACATATTGTGGAACTCACTTGAATTATTGTTGAAAATGGGTGAATGTTTTACATTTAAAGTAGAAAAGCACTGCAAGAAAAGTAGAATTCTTGTGGGCGAAACATTTTAATTGAAGAGCTGATTATCAAACATGTTGGCAAATCTCGTTGGAAGATTAAGTTACCGTGTGCAATGGTACCGTAGTTTTATTATAATGCCATAGTTTTATTGTAATTTAAACCACAGCTGTATTATAGTTTATCATGTGCAACATTTTCCCTGACCTTGGTCATGGTCCTTAAACCTTCCACAGAGGGATCTGGTCGAAAACTGGGGCCTTAACCTCGATGTCATGTGTCTAATTTTCACAAGGCTAGCGTTAGAGTGAGTTTTAATTTTCACCTCTGAATCGCTGACCCTTGCGAGTCTCTGGCGTCCGTGACCCCGTCCTCGGAAAAGTGCGCCGTCACCCCGCGCGGGCACCGAGCCGACCGCGCCCCCGGGGGGCCCAGCGAGCCGCGTCCGGGCAGCCGCGCCCGCGC
>NW_004524577.1:38446320-38454529 GCF_000260255.1 Octodon degus
GCGGGGCGGGGCCGCTGCGGGGAATCCCTCCCGGTGACGTCACGCGAGCTCCTGCCAATGGGAGGGCGGGAGGGGGATTCCCGCTCTGCGGGCCGCCCCGCCGGGTTTTTAAAGGGTACCCGGGGGACCACGTTCAGGGCGGTGGGAAGAGTCGGGGACAGCGGAGGTAGGGCGTGAAGTGTGACGGTTCTGGAGAAGGAGACTGTAGGGCTTTAACGCTTAGACCTTAATTAAATCTGGCCGAGTCGCGGGAGGAAACCGGAAGCGGCCGGGCGTAGTTGCTCTGCAGGTGCGGCGGCTGCTGGGGAGATGGAGTGGAAACTGGAGCTCACCGCTCCGCGGAGGATCCGGACCGAAGAGGAGGCGCGGTGGGTGAGGAGCGCCCTTCTCTTTCTCCTCCCCACTCTCCACCAGGACGTCTTCGGGAAGGCACCCTTTAAGTGCCTGTTTACCCTCGTGTGGTGGCCCAAACACTACACCTTGGTTTTAATTTTGAGTTGTGTAATTGGTTATATTGCGGAGGTGCCTGATTGCTTTAAAAAAGTGAATGTGGTTTGAAAAGCTCAAGATCTAGAAACAGTACACACCTAACGTTATTATTTATTCAATTAGTTTCATTCTCAACGTGTTATCTGTGTTTTCAAAGGAGAATGTTATGCGGGTGCTCGCCCAGAGCATGAAGCTGCAGAGAGGCCGAGGTTGCCCCAAGGTGAGTGTCCAGGCTTGCTCCTGCTTTGTCTTCATTTTGATTTTGAGTAAACTGATAATTGCTTTAAAAAGGCGTGTGCAAGAAGTATGAGCTGGTCTGAAAATAAGTACAGAATCTGATACTAAAACAAAGAAACTGAAGCTCTGACAGATAGTGGTAATCATTTGTGTCCGAATGGTGCTTTCTAGTTTTTGCCTTAAGAGCAACAGATGAGACTTGGGTATGACAGACAGGCAGTGCGTTGCTAGCTGGCTGCTACACCTTCCTCTTAGCAGTTGCTAGTTGCTCCTCTCTGTTGTGGTGCGCTTCCCAAGGAAGTGGAAATGGTGACATCTTGTGGACAGTGTGGAGAAGTGACTTAGTCCAGGGCTCTTAGCAATGTAAATCTTGATCAGGTGTAATAGTAATTCTGCCCTGGAAAGGCCCAACCCAGAGGGCTTTAGTTTCTGTTGTAATCAGTGTAAAAATTTTGAAAATTAAAAATGTCTCCGTATAAACAGCACTTATATGTTTTAAGTTTCTCATTATGAACATACGCCATATTCCTTTGTAGGCGAAGTGGTGCACCTTTAATTTTTTACTCTTAGACTCTGGTTTGAACCCATCAACACTTTTCACAGATTCTTTTCCCCAGGATAATCTTTTTCGACGTTCAAGTGGTGACTGTAAATTGAACACACAGCTAAGCTTTCAGAGTCGTCTTGCTACTGTGTATCCTGTTACAAATGTAGCTTCCAGGAACTTCATGAGAAGCAGCACCCTGCATCAGGGAGGCAGAGTACTCTTAGGAGGCTGCTTTGGGTCAGGTTGGGAGCCAGCTGGCTGCTGTGTGCTTCTGGATACATACTCCTCTTGTTGACGGAGTGTACGGAGTGTACGGTTACCTGTGTGCGATGGGTTGGCAGTGTATTGTTAGCTGGTTGAATATATGTCACCAGCAGCTAACATATAACTGCTACCTTATTGCATATACAATGAACGTCAGAATGTAATCTGTGTGTATGTGTGTATTTTGCAACGAAGCAGGGTACTGTCTACCATCATAGTTGTTAAAGAGACTGAATTAATTATAATGCAATGCACGGCTTTATAATGTTAAAATACTGTAAATGCCTCTGTTTCTTTCTTTTTTTTTTTTTTTTAGAGATTTATTTATTTATTTATTTATTTTGTGTGTGTGTGTGTGTGTGTGGCCAGCTCAGCCCTCCAGGGGGCAGGGCTGGCTGGCATGTGGTGCTGGGGGATTGAACCACGGTCCCTGTGCCTTGTGTAGCTTAGCTTGTTCTAAGCAGGTGCTTTAGACCACTGAGCCATCTCACCAGCCCCCTCTGTTTCTTAATATGGAATATCAAGAACACTGGGGATTGTTTGTGTAGGGGTGGGTTGACCTCTCTATTCCGTTTCCTTGAGGTCACAGACTCATACAATATTTGGAAGAGGACTTAAGATCAGGCTTGTGAGGAGGGAAGAAGAGCTAACAATAAAACGTTACTTAAATGTTTTCTCATCTCCTGGAAGGCCGTTTTGACCGAGGAGCAGGGTTAGATATGCGTGGGTCCCACACACGTGCCGTTCTCCTGCGGCTACTTGCAGCACGTTAGTGAAGCTTGCTGGTCTGGTCTGCCTAGTTAAACACTGAGTGAGATATGGGAGATATATCACGTTCCTTAATGTGGTGGAGGGTAAGTTATTGGTAATTTCTATGCTTATTTAAATGTAAATTTATTTCTAGAACATAGGTTAAACATAATAAAACTTGATTTTCATGGATTTTATTTCAAGTCTCATCTTTTTGTTGTCCAATATTATTCTATTTTTAGAGCTTTTGTGTTGAATCCCTTCTATGTGAATATTGTTTTCATTCTTTTTTAAAGGTTAAAACTTTCAACATGTTATTTACTATAAGGTCACTGTCCTGACAATAAAAATAAAACCTACTAAATTTAGAAGACTTGTCCTTTGTGTTTTTGAACTAAAGAGCAAGGCATAAAACAGTATTTGTTCTCAATAAACTGAGTACATTCTTTATATAGTTGAGATGAGAAAGGAGGTTAGGAGTGAAATCGGGAAGAGGAAAGGAAGAAAATGAGGGAAGCACGCTGCCAAGATGAGGCAGCAGAGGGAGAGACGGGAGAGGCACGGAGACGTGCTCCTTCGCTCTTTTCTCCTGGGGCAGCCGCCCTGGGGCCCGCAGCACCGAGCGCCCGGAAGCTGACTCCCCCGTTCCTGCGCTGGGCAGGCTTCAGTTCCCAACTCCTCCTTGCGCCTCTTTGTGCCCCCAGAAGAGAACGTGTTGCCGTCACCCACAGAGCGGCCTTGACGGTGTGGAGACGGGAGGGGAGGAGGGAAGAGTGGGAAGGACTGGGTTCTGGGCATGACGGCTGTGCTCATTCCCTAGGGAAGAGGACAGAAGCCTGAGGGCTACAGGTAGGCAGCGTGTCCCCTTACCAGGTCCACGAACATGACATTTTTCCCCAAAGGAATGGCACAACAATATTTTGCAGAGGAAGACTTAGTACTGCATCTCACACAAAGCAGTCTTTTGAAACAGTTAATATTTCAAAAGAAAATAGAGAAATAATAGGTTCTCTTCTTGGGCTATCTGTATCTCCTTCTGTTTTCTATCTTACTCTTTTCCTCTCTCCCCCCTCATTTGTTTTTACTGGAGCATATTCTTGAGGTTACCCGATGACAGTGCAGTTAGGTTAATAGATTTTAGTGTGATTAAGAAGGTGGAGTATTGGGGCTGGGGAGATGGTTCAGTAGAATAAGTGCTTCCCTGGCAAATGCAAGGGCCTGAGTTCAATCCCCATTCTGCCAAAAAATAAATAAATAAAAGTGGAGCATTAGCAGCTTTTTATAATTTAGAAGTTGCACATACTTCCACATTTTAAAATAGTATAGTTGCAATAAAAATAGAGTGCTTGCATGTGCATATAGCATGTTTTGTGGTAGATTTTCTCTTTTGAATTCCTTATAATGCCTTGATCAAGTCAAATATTTAGGGATTTTGGTGTGATGGAATCAGTTTGTGTTATTTTTCAAGAACCTAAACTTTTAAAAATGTGTTTGGTTGTTTCAGGGTCTCACTGCACAGCTCGGACTTGTAGTGATCCTCCTGTTTTGGGCCTCCCCAGTGCTGGGATTACAGGCATGCACCACTGCCCCTACTCTGTGGCCAGCTCCGCCCCCTGTGTGCAGAGCTGGTGCTGCATGTGGAGCCAGGGATTGAACCGTGGTCCCTGCACTTGCTTAAGCTTGCCTAAGCAGGTGCTTTAGTCTGATGAGCTATCTCGCCGACACAAGAACCTAAGTTTTTAAAAACTGCAGCTAGTTTTTCATAAAACTTGAAATTGGCATTCACACTGTAGAAATAGGCAAGTGCTATAAGTCACAATTCATTTTCCAAAGAAATTTGTACTAGAATTACTAAGCAATGCATATGTACACATCTACATATTGTAAACACATACTAAACATGTAGAAATAAAGTGATTTCAGGCAAATTCCATTTGTTCTAGTCCCCAGCACTAGTGCTCCGTTTGCTGGGGGATGATGGTTAGGGGCTCATGTGCAGCTGTCTTCCCTGCCCTCCACACAGGCCAAAGCAAACTGCCAGTCAATGGATGATTTATCTCGGCTAAAACGATTTTGCCCCCTCCCTCTGTCAGCAAGACAAGTACCTTTTTATGCAATGTCTGCTATTTTTGTTACATCCCTTAGTTTAAGCATCCTGTAGCTGTCTATGTCCTTGACTTTTTGATGCCAAGATGAGATTGAAGAAAGGCTGTCCAATTCCAGAAAGATGCAGTTTTTCCCAGCGCATTTGTCCGGCAGTGTTTATGGGAGGCGTCTGAGCTGTGGATGGCAGCACGTCGGCACACGCCTCCACTCTGCCGGCACTCACAGCACAGTGGTGAGGGACTCTGGGGATGTGTTCCTGAGCTTTCTGTGCCCAGGAACGCGTAGGATGTCCTTGCAGAGCTCCACCCGCCTGGTCTACACAAAGGCAAGAGGAGGTCGGCTGTTGTGTGGATTGTAGGTTGGATAATACTCCACATTGGGAGATATGATGTGACCAAAAAACATAATGTTTCTATTTAAAAAACTTACTGCAGTAAGAGATACCCGCCATGAATCCCCCTCACAATTCTTCCCTTCAAATACTTAGCCCATTATCCTTGCCGCTTTTGGAAGCAGTTCTGGAAATCCTTTCATGCGTGTCTTTAGTTGTGCTGTTATGGCTGCCTCGATGGCCTGAATCACTTCAAGACATTTACTATTGACATTTGGAGAAAGAGCCAGAAATCCCACAGCCCCCAATCTGATGAATAGGCAGATGAGGGCACATCGATGTCTTTTGAAGGGGCTGCCTTTCCACTGGGTGGCACTCAGCCATGGCACTCACCGTATTTTTGATCACATCCCCCCCCCACAAGACTTCCACAACTACTTCAGAAAGTAGCAAGAAGGGTGGGATAAATATATGCAAACTGGGAGTATTTTGAGGGGTATGAATTTTTTAAAATGTATTTAGTACAGCGTCTACAGGGTCTCACTACGTAGATCGGACTTGTAGTGATTCTCCTGTTTTCAGCCTCCCAAGTGCTGGGATTACAGGCACACGCCACCATGCCCAGTCTCGGTTGATGTCTCAGTGTGCCCTGTGGGCAGGGCCGGCATGGCACGGCAGGGATTGAACCCCGGCCACTGCGCTCTGCCTAAGCAGGAGCTTCAGTCCACTTGAGGTATCAGACTTTTAATTTTTTTTTTCTAAAAATTTTTTGAGGGGGATGAATGTTAATGTGTCTTTTTACTGTAGTAGTTTTTAAAACTTGAAACATTCACTATGTTTTGATCTCACCTTGTATAAGAAACCCATTCTTTCTGGCTTTGGAGACAACTAGTGACTTCTGGCAGGAAGGACATCAGCAGCACATTCACGGGTACAGCCCAGGTCCTCCCTCGCAGCTCTGCTGCCATCCGCCCGTGATTCCTGGGTGGTGCTGGCCCGTCCAGTGTGCTCACACCTCTAACGCAGTGCAGGACAACATCCCTGCAGCGCCACGACTGTCAGAGGCTCACAGAAGGGGGAACCTGGCAAGAGGACTGGGGAGACGGCGCCGAGAGGGTTGCCCTGATCAAAATTTCGTCGAGAGGCTCAGAACTCCAATTGCCTGTAGGCTCTTCAGGGTAAAATTGCGAAGGCTAGGTAGGCTTGTCGGGTGCCTTCTGTTTTTCACTGGTACTGCAGGTTTGTTCTTCCTTTCCTGTTAAGCTTACTGACGTCTAGAGCGGGAAGGGGCTTTTTGTTCCACAAGTCCACTGCCATTACAGGTGAGGAAAATAATGTTAGTGACACCCAAATCCTGCAGCTGATGATGGCAGTGGGTTGTCACATCCTCATGTGATATTCTTGCAGCTCTCACTGTCAGTTGCCGCTGCCAATGAATACTATGCCTCGGACTCCGCCAAGTGCCTCATCAAAGACATCTGGGGCTCTGTGGTTGCATATAGACTTTGAAGCAGGAGGCGCTCTAGGGGACAGCTCAGTCGTCTAAGCACCTGTCTGGCAAGCCCAAGGACGGGGGTTCAATCCCTGGTATCATATGCCATTCGGGCCTGGAACCCCAGGCCCACAGTGCCAGCCACCATGATGGTATACGTGGGTAATCCCAGCACTGGGAAGGCTGAGATAGGAGGATCACTATGAGTCTGAGCTGCATAGTGAGACCCTGTACCAAATAAGTAAATAAAAGATTATCTATCTATCTATCTATCTATCTATCTATCTATCTATCTATCTATCTCAGTCCAACATTTACACAAACTTTATGTATGGTGGTGCCATTACTGAATTTAATGCAAAATATTTTCACTTTCACCCATTAGGTCGGAATTAGGGAGACAAGTCACAGGCTATTTAATTGGATCTTCTCACTTCTTAGCCAAATTTTATGACTATTTACACACATTTGCCTCAGTCTTCATATTTAATTCTTCTATAAAATAAGTAATATATTTCATGGGACAACCTTTACCAAGTTGGCAGGTTTTATTAGCCAATATTTACAAGGTAGATAAATGTAAAAATCCTGACTTTGATAGAAAAAGTATATTGTGTTTCCACTACAAGGCCCACACTTTAGGACACCCTGTGCTTGCAGTCACCCCCTCCCCCTTTTTGCATTAGAGTTTTGTCCATCTGGAGTTGGTCTTTCTGCTTCAGCTGTGGGAATGATGCAGTGCAGAATTCTTTCCAAATGACTGTCTCAGTCTGAATATATTAGCATTGTATTTATAGAATGACTTGCTTCTAGAGCACAAGAGGAAGAAAGGTATTGAATATGAAGACTTTTTCAAATATTATGATAGCAATTTATAAATGACTGTTTGGCCAGATATAGTAAAACACACTAGAAAGCTGTACTTAAAAAAATAATAAAATCCTGTACATGAAGCAAACATATATAAAGACTTGCTGTATGAGTATTTTATATCTTTCATCATTTATTGCGTTTTATTTATATAAACATAGTCGTTACAGTTAGTTACTCTATAAATTGTAGTCACATACCCTGTTCCTGAGTCCAGTGGTATGCCGTATTGGTGTCTCCATAAATCAAAACCCTAGAAAACGTCAGGTTGAACAACAAGATAGTGAAGCACCTTGGTGACTGTCTGTTCTGCATTTTTCAATGTCATCAGATGAAGTAGTTAACATATTTCATTTTAGTTCTTTGGCTATTTTTATTTTGCTTTAGGTAACATGTCCTGGGAACATCATTATCATACCAACTAGGAAGAAAACATTAAAAAGAGTCTTCAATGCCTAATCCGTTTGTCAGACCAAAGCGAGACCTGATTCTCTGGCTGTTTCTCTGTTGTTGCATTAGTGTGGCTCAGTAGCATTTTCATAGATCCTCTTTCTTTTTGACGATGATTTGTCTAATGAGTTCTACGATGTCAGGCTTGATGGCCTCAACTGGCTCTTCCGGCCTAAAGTACTTCACCACTTGGCCCTCAGGATTGACCAGGTACTTCCAAAAATTCCACCTCGGTTCCCTTTTTGAAGAATCTAAAACAGATTCATAAGCACAGTTTTGTTCTTTGTCAAATTTTAATTTCCATTAATATCTGCTTAAGTGACAAGTTTAGAACAGGTTCTAGGATTGCCATAATCTCATGCACAAAACAAAACACCCAAATAAAGCACATCTCAGGCTTTGAATAACCACATTTTGATATATTGTACCTGATAATTCATTGATTATTCATCAGCAATTCACTTAGGTGGCTAAAGCCACTGAGCAAAGCAACAGAGTACCGCTCCTGTACTGCCACTATACCGCACTTTTTTTTTTTTTTTTTTTTTTTATCTTTATGTCTTTATATTTGCCTGCGTAAAAAAGCAAATTATTGAATTTTAGCAAACATTGGAGTATTTATCCTTGAGGAAGCTGAGAATCGTGACATGAAACAAAACAAAAGATGTTTAAA
>NW_004524577.1:38455204-38458110 GCF_000260255.1 Octodon degus
GGTTTTTTCCCCTTTATATCATCTGGTATTTATATATATTCATATTATTGATGCACATAAAATGATTCTAACTGCAATTTATTAATTTGGCTAGTGCGTTACTGCGTGCCTGGTAGACTCAGTGCTTTAAGTGGGTCTGTTCGTCTTTACAGCAGCCCTCTGAGATGAATATGAATATCCTCACTTTATAGGGCAGGAATGGCCACAGCGTGAAGACCCCGGGCTGGGCCGGAGGGCAGCGCGGGCGGGGCTGCGAGCCCTGACCTCCTTCACCAGACTCAGCTGCTGCTCTGGGGTCTGTCGCGCTCCCCACCGAGCTTCAGTGAAACGCTGTGGGCGTGTCACTGTTACCCTTCTTACTGCACAGGATAAGTGGGATTTCACAAGCTTTGTAAGTGACACAGAGGAGTGGCCTGGGATTCCTTGTGCCAGGTGCTTGGCCGCTGTAGCTGGGGAATGAGCAGCACACGGGCACAGCCTGGCTTTTCTCCCCCAAGTGCCTTCTGTGTGTAAAGGGAATGCAGACTTCACTATATTCATGGGTCAGGCATTGATTCAACTTTCCTTAGAAACTGAGTCTTTTTAGAGGATTTTGATTACATGCTGATATAAAATATTACTGAGCATCTCATTTGTTGGATTGCAGTTTAATATGCCTAAGCTGTAGGCTTATTAAAACTCACATTATTTATAGAGAAAACAGATATGAAGATGTCCTCAAAATGAGTTAGATAAGAGCACTGGCTGAGTGAATGTCCTTTACAGTTTGGGACAGAGTAAGGGGTGTGTAAGTATTTTACTTGTCCAATTAACATGCTTAATCCTTCCCCAAATTTCAAGAGGTAGGTATATTTACAGCTGCTTCTTCTTCTTTTTTTTTTTTTTTTTGCAGTTCCAGGGATTGAACTCAGGACCTTGTGCTTGCCAGGAAAGCACTTATTCTTACTTCCCTGGCCAAAATTCAGAGATTTTTTAATTTTTTTTTCCTATGGTAGTGGGGACTGAACTCAGAACCCTGAGCCTGCAAGGCAGGCGCTTATTCTCCTGAGCTATCTCCCCAGCCCCCTACAGCTTCATTTTACAAAAGAGGACACAGGCCCAGAGAAGGTAACTCACGTGCCTAAAGCCACATAGCAAAAACACCTACAGGGTTTGAGGACCATGCTTGGGCTGTCATATACCACACCACCGTTGTGCTAATTAATCTTGGAAAGTCTTTAGATTTCAGTGACTTAATTAAAAAGAAAGACTTACCCTCTTGCCTTCTGAAACTGTCAAGTTACTGAATTTTAGCAAAAGCCTGAGATATTCATCCTGGGAGAAATTGACTTTATCCCAGAAGACACTGTCTCAGATAAGAAAGCATACATTTAATCATGAATATTGCTCAGTTACTAAGTACAGTAATATTCATGAAATGCACACCTTTAATGAGGAGGAGGGCTACTTCCCCAGTGCTAGATAGTGGGAGAATTGAGGTAGTCTGTGAAAATAGCTAGGACCATGATTCATGTAAGTTTTCGGGGGCAGGTCACAAGGAATAAAATACAGAGGGTGGAGAAGTGCTTTTGCTACCTAAGAAGTTGAAACATTACAGGAAATTATAATTTCTAGAAATTTATGAAGGATGAGGTTCTGGTTTTTGGATAATTTTATGAAAATTTCCCAATAAAACATTTCAAATGAAATAGGAAAGTATGGCCCTGGTACTTCATATTTTAATTGAAAAGCAATTTAAAAAGATTATATTGGTAAGGCAAAGTGGATATTTACCAACAAGAAATTTAAAGGCAGGTTCTGCTTCAGATCCTAGAATCTTAATCTTGTGGAAGATGGGGAACGTTACTCCGTAGTTTTGTCTTGCAAAAGATTCTATTTCCTGGCTGGAGCGGGGCTCGGAGTCGCCAAACTGATTGCAGGGAAAAGCCAAGACGCTGAAGTGGAAGGGTCCAAAATCCTTGTACAGTTCCTTGAGGGCTAAGTAATTCTTGTCTGTGAGCTGGCAGTCACTAGCCACGTTTACAACTAGTGTAACCTCCCGGAAAAAGAAAAAAGAAAACCGGAAAGTGAAGCAAAAGATAAAAAAACCCCCCAAAACAAAAAAACAAACAAACCAACTTTCAATTAGATAAAATCCTAAACCGTTTTGCAAGAATATAACCTCTGATAGATGATTATTTCATACTTTATACACATTCAACTGTATTAAAAACCATAGTCTAGGAGATTGACATCTTACTGCCATTAAAAAAGCGTTAGGTATTCATGAAAGTTTTTAAAATAAATGATACTATCATTACTATAGTGCTATAAGATATTAGATTAGAATTTATTAATAAATTTCCACATCTTCATTTACAGACTGTTTTCCAGACAAAATAAGACGACACACAAAGCATTGTTGAAAAAAGTAAGACAATCAGTTCATCCATAAGAAGTTTATAAGCTCTCAGAATTCTGATAACTAAACTGATGTACTAACGAAACTACGTTAAAGGCCACAGTCCAGCTACGACTGCTTCACGGCAAGAACTGATTATTGTAAGACCAAACGGAAAAGCAGCGGAGGTAAAGCCAGAAGATGCAACTTACTTTGCCTCTGAACTTCTCCAGGGAAACGGTTCTCCCTTTGGCATCCTTCACTTCGAAGGCGTAGAAGCTGTTGATTTTCGGTTTCAGGAATTTGAGCTGTAGGAGAAACAGCATGAGGGTGCACAGAAGCATGGACAGCAGCACCGCCAACACCTTCGCCCTGGGCCCGGAGCCCTTCAGCGCGGGCGCAGCCAGAGGCTCCATCTTGGCTGCCTGGTGGGCGGCGGCCGGGGCCGGAACCGAGGAGCAGCCGGAACCCGAAACCCCCTGATTCGGCAGGCAGCCGGGAGAGCGCCTGGGAGCGCTCGGGGGGA
>NW_004524577.1:38462654-38464122 GCF_000260255.1 Octodon degus
AGGCTGGCTTTGAGCTCACTTTGTAGCCCAGGCTGGCCTCAAAGTTGCAAAGATCCTCCTGCCTCAGCCTCCTGAGTGCTGGGATCAGGATGTGTGCCACCTCGCCTGGCCACCTAATTACTTTGTCTTATGTCTTTTTTCTTCTGGCTGTTGCCTGCTAGAGGAGGCTGATTTTGATCTTACTGAAGGTGACGAGTTTTGGGTAGGATTGGGGAGGGCTGCTCGACCTCAAATCCCAAATCCGTGATTGTGTTATCTCAGAATCTATCCTATTTAAGGCAATAAGTTCTAAACCAAGAGGCCTGGGCTTCGATGTCATGAGGCGCTCGTTGGAGCTTCAAAGGGTGAGCTCAGAGGCTGCCCAACTCTTCCCCACATCTTCTGTTGTGTGTGTGTTCAGGACTAATCCAGCAAAGCCCACAGTGTAGGACTCAATCTTTACCTAAAACTTCCAAAGGAAGCCATTTTATTTCCTCCCGCATGATCTGATAAGAATGGGTACAATAGAAAAAGTGGATGTACAGCAGTTAGCCACTAGAAGAATGTATACAACGTGTTAATTATTGAAACTGTCCTACCAATTTGTTTTGTACTGGCATCATCAAAAATCATGATCATATAAATGTTTATTATATACTAACTATAATATGAAAACAGCTATGATAAAATAAACATGTGCTATGGTGTTACCACTTAATACAGGCATGAATGAGGATTACGGTATATAAAAAAAAGAATATGTACACAAGGAAAAAAAAAAAGAAAAAGTGGTTATGCAGAAAGTGTTTCCTTTTAAACGTAATTTTGTGTAGCCAGGCATGGTGGCGCACCTGTAATCCTAGCGCTCAGGAGGCTGAGGCAGGAGGATCATTGTGAGTTCAAGACCAGCCTGGGCTACAGAGTCAGCTCATGGCCAGCCTGAGCTACATAGGCAGACCCTATCTCAAAAATACAAATAAACCCCAAACCCAGAATCATAATTTTGTGCAAAGAACAAAAATGTACACAAAATGTCTAAAGCTGCAGCAAGTTTGCTCTGGTGTTTTCTGGCTGTGTTGCTTAAATAGCGAAAGTCCCCCTGTTTCCATTCTCTGCCAACGTTGCCCCATTACACATGCTGATCTTGCTCTCCAAGGGGCGTCCTGGGCCTGCAGTGTGGCCATCACCTAGACTCTTCCTAGAAACGAGGCGTCGCGGGGTCCACCCAGACCTCCTGCATCAGAATCTGCATTTCACAGGCTTCTTCCCTCGTGACTCACATGCACGTTTAAGTTTGAGAACTTTTAGAATGCATTTAAAACTCCCGAACAGATACTTCATGTCTCCTACACTAGATATTTCAGCTAACTCCTCAGGCTGCCCAAGTTATAGCCCAGAAACTTGCCTTTTAAAAGTTAAGCCCGGGCTGGTGAGATGGCTCAGTGGTCTAAAGCACCTACTTGAAACAAGCTTGGCAAAGCACAGGGAC
>NW_004524577.1:38464512-38465744 GCF_000260255.1 Octodon degus
AAAAAAAAAAGTTAGGCCACAGACTGCTTGCAATAGTGTAAGCCATGTAACTCTATCCCATTATAATTGTGCTGTGAGATGGGGTGACAGAGTGGCTACCTCTGGGAGCAGCTGACCGACCACCCTCAGACACAGCTCCATGGCATGTTATTATTTTGATGACATCATTTTGATAGTTTCCAGCCCATTATAAGTATAGACACTCCCATCAAGTGACCTGGAGCTGAATGGGTGTGAGAAGACCAAAATTATGCTAGACAGATGTCCAAGTGCTTGTTGTATATGCCAGCATGCTGAGTGAGCAAGTATGTGGGTGTGCAGCTTAGGGTGGCTTTTTTTGGGGGTGGTGCACTGGGAATTGAACTCAGGACCTTGTGCTTGCCAGGCAAGTGCTGTGCCACCGAGCTATCTCCCCAGCTCTCAGGGTGATTTTTGATTAGAAGATTCACAATGTATAAACACTACTTTGGAAGCGTTAGTATCCATCTCTTGTCAAGGATGAAATGAGAGGCAATGTGTTAACTTTTTAGTTTTTTGGTGCCAGGCATCACACCTGGGACCTTGTGCTTGTGCTTGCCAGGAAGGTGCTTGCGCCGCTGAGCTATCTCCTCAGCCTGGCACTGTGTGTTAGCTGACTGACCCTGAGGCATAAGTGCTCAAACAAGGAAGGCCTGCTCTACACTTTCCACCCAGGCCCATCAGGCAGACATTTGGGGTGATAGTTTGAAGAACACCTGCTCTGAACAGTGTTGGATGAGCACAGATTTTGGCCTCTTTGTTTCCTTCTCTGGGTCTGTTTTGATGCCTCAGCTTCTGGTAATCTGTCACCATCGCTTCCATGTTCTGTCTGTACAAAGACTAATGTCAGGACTTAGATATGTAGCAATTACAGATCTCTTTGTGTAGTGGCCACGTGCTAAAACAATCACTAGCACGTTTTCAGTAGAGGAAGGAAAGCTGTCGAAAGGGAAGAGATTGATAAGTTGAAGACCAAACAGAGGGGAAGACATTGGGTGGACAATGGGATAAAGCGGCTGATTCAGTTAATCCACTCAGGATGCAAATGGCCGCTCCAAATACACTTAGAATCTCTCACTTCTGGAGATACAAGAACACATAGGAGACGGGAAGAATTATAAGGCGGCAAGTCCTTTTAGCTCTGTACTACACTTTGCATGAAAATGACTTTTGCTTATGAAGCCTACAGTGCATGTGATTCCCTTTATTTTTTT
>NW_004524577.1:38466255-38469668 GCF_000260255.1 Octodon degus
AGTGGCCCGAAAAGGCTTAACTAAACAAGTGAAGAGGTATGATTTTAGGGCTCCAGGAAGATTGACGCCCTCTCACAGAATTTGAGTTTCTCTGGGGCTAAGAAAAAGATCTCTGGTAGGTCCATGTATATTATTTATCAAAACAAAGGATGGGAATACTGAAGAAAGGTGGAACCACTCAAGGACTCCTCCAAGTATAAGACCTCATATTAATTTAGGAGAACAGCGTTGTTTCCAGAAGGCCTCCGCTCTCCACATGGAGGTGCCTGCAGCTACAGCCTGTGTCTAGTTAACTGAGGTTGGAGCCAGGTGTCCTTCGCTGCTGTCGTGGACAGCGGGCCCAAGCGGTGGACAGACTCATACCTCAGCATGAAAAGCCACCCAGTGAATTTAAATCCTGCTGAGAGGCACTTCATAGTGGCCTCCATCAGAGAGACAAGAGTGTTGTAACAGTACTTGGGCAAAGAGGCTTTATTCATCTGAGACATTTCGTTTTGTAAGAAATCACTTATGAGTCCAAAGAGAGAAGAGAGTGGAGAATAACAACAAAGGAGCTTGTTTTTGTGTACGCACTGAAGTTATCTGGAGGCGTCACGGGAAGTCTGCAGAGCAACAAGTCAAGATAAGGGAGGCAGGGAAGCAGCCTTTGCCAGTGGGGTGGAGAAGGGGAGGATGGTGGAGGCTCAGGAGCCGCCAGTGAAGGCGCTGGCAATGGAGCGCAACAGGTAGCGCCTGCCTGAAAGTGCTCTTGGAGGGCAGATTTAGCCTCTAAAACTGATACACAGAAAGAGAAAAATTGTACATATTTATAAAGTACTCATGGGATGTTTTGATACATAAATACATTGTTCAGTGTTTGAATCAGGGTAAACATGTTGATCTCCTTGAACATGTCTTGTTTTTGGTGAAAATAATTTAAAATTCTTTTATTTAACTTGTAAAAATATATGGTACATTATCATTATGTGCAGGAGCGCGATGACTTTGGACTGGGTTGTACTGCCTGCCCCAGCGTGGGAAGGCCCTGGGGCTCCTGCATGGCATGAGCAGGGCATGCCTCGGTGCTCCAGGGCCTGTCTAGTGTGCGCAGTCCCTTGGTTCAATCTGTAGCACAGATGAGGGGGAAGGGAGAGAGAGAAGAGGGAGGGAGATGGGGGAGGGAGAGGGAGAGAGAGCGAGCCTGAAGGCATTATGGACCGAGCACTGCCTAGGGTGGTTGGGGCTAAGGAAAGGCCCGGTGGGCTTGCCTGAGAGCTCTCAGGAGCATCTTATGCTCGCATTGTTGCGAGACTCTTGGAGGACTGGTGTCACCAGCATGTCTTTTCTGGAATGTCCAGGGTTTCCCCACCCACCGAATGTTTGTGTGTCACATTATTTATTACTAGATATATTTATTTCTCTTTTCTCAGTTGTTTCACTTTGTGACTTCCTGACCTTATTTTCAACCTCTGCAGTTCCTTTCTATTTATTTCTTGGCTCTGGAGCTCTGAATCCCTCCTGATACATGTCAATACGATGTGAATTCTTAAGTAAACAGACTGAACCGATGCGCTTGAAGCGTCAGGCCGTTCATCCCTTCCCTTCTTTGTCTTATTTTTCTTACCTTCCTCTTCCTCTCCATTAATAAATACTTGAGTCATTTGAAACTATGCGGCAGGCATTTCCTCAGCGGGAGATAGATCCGGAACAAAAGTTTAAAAACACTGAAGATGAAATAGCAGTTTCTTAAGATCGCAGTCATTTGCATGTCACCTCTGGGATTTTTGCATACCATTTGTTATTAACATTTTTATTTGAATATGTTAATTTTCACACAAATTAATATTCTTTAAGGCAACACTTTATATCAATACTGAAAATTTTTTTTATTTTTTCCATAATTTTATTGAGAAACAAATACCAATGAGACAGTTTCAAATCAAATTGGTAGGACAGTTCCAATAATTAACACATTGCATACATTCTTCCTAGTGGTTATTTGTTGTACAAGATGCAGACATGATATCCTATTTACAAACACTATTAGAACAAATACCTCTATTCATTAAGAGAATGTAACTATATATCTATCCTAACCATTTTGAATACACAGATACAAAATGGATGTTTATCTGTATCCCCTTTTTTGTTTAGTTCCATCATTTGAATATTATAGGTGTGTTAATTCAGCAAAATATTCTAAAAGTCCAGTAGTATATAATAGTGTTGGGTCTTCCGCTTGACAGGCAGTGTCAGAAGTTGTTGACATGAGTCCTGTACAGCTCAAAATAACAGCATGCCTTTACTTCTTTTAGTTCGTTTTTGTACTTTTCTGCTGGTTGGTTAAGACCACGATGAAAATTTTTAAATAGTTAACTTACATTAAAATATTTATTGAAAATGTTTATCTGCACCACTACGAAGTGCACATGTAAGTGATAGTGTGAAATCTCTTGATCATTTTTCTTAGCTGACTTGTTGTAGATTCATTATTTTTCTTCCTGAAAACTCAAGATTAGTTTGATTTTTAAAAATTTGTATATTCAAATTCTAATATGCCAAGGAAATTGTGGAGCAAGTGTCTCCTTCCTCTTATTATTTATTTATTTATTTTTTGGTGTGTGTGTGTGTGTGTGTGGTGTGTGTGAATTAAATGTATCTTCGCACCTGGTGGCTCCAAGCTAAAGGCCACGTGGTAACGCAGAGGCCCAGCACCTGTGCCCTGCAGACTTCTCTGCTTACCCCCACGGTGTTTCAAATTATAGTTACAATCAGCTAAAAACGTTGCTAAGTAGGGAAATCGATACAAACCGTCTAATTTTATTATATTTAATTTAATTATATAAATTTTCATTATATAAATTTAAATATAATTACCCTTAAACTGTTTTGGTACCTCCAAAGACACTTGAGCAGAAGCTCAAAGTTTGTAATAGTGTTTAAAATACATTTGTAATGTTTATTAGGTCATAAAAATTAAAAATTTCATGCATACGTATTGTACATTGTACTAGCCACAACTTAGGGATTTTTTACTTTTGTATCGTGGAAGCGACTGCAGATCTCAAGTCCCTTTGCTGCCCAGCAGGTGCTGGGTTCCGGTACCAGCCCGCGCTCGCTCTTGGAGAGCGCCGCCGCCCGGACGCTGTGCCCGCTCGCCGCCAGGGGGCAGCAACGTCAAGCCGGGGGCTCGGAAGCCGCCTCCGCCGCGGGCCAGCACGCCGCCGCCAGCCCCTCGGAGCCTGCGGGGACAGCGCTGACGAGGACGCCCGAGACCGCTCCTCGGCTCCAGGTGAGCCCGGCTGTGAGGCGCAAAGACCGACGCGCCCCCGGCGATCTTCTGGTGGAACCCTCGGGGTTCGGAGCGCCGCCAGCAGGGTGCGCAGCGCTCACAGGAGAGCAGCCGGCCAGCAGGGCCTGGCGGGGGACAGGGG
>NW_004524577.1:38470408-38471738 GCF_000260255.1 Octodon degus
TGATGTATCTTGATTCTTCTTTTCTTCCGCATTCCGTCCTTTCGTTACATTTTAAATATGGTTCTGAGACTTGTATTGATAGATGATATTTCTGTAGGATTACATGTATTAATATGTGTCTATGTAAATGTTTCTATATATGTTATATACTTTTGCTTTGCAAAGTGTAGGATTTAATGACTCTTTAGTAAGGTTCCTGTTCTATGGCAGTCAGAAAAAATATGATTAGTATTGGTATAATCAGGTGTGAAGTTAGAGAAGAAAAGATGAAAACAGAAGAAGATGAGAGGCAGAGAAAATAAAGGAGAGTAGGGAAGAAGGGAGTGAGGGAAGAATGCTAAGGAGAGGGAAAAAGGGAAGCGGGGGAGAGAGAGAGAGACAGAAACAGAGACAGAGACAGAGACGGAGGGAGGGAGCGGAGAGAGGAGGGTCTCATGCTTGCTGGGACATGAGTGGGGAGGGGAGTGGGCGCCAGAAGCCGCTGTGACGGACGGGGTCACGATCCACCTGTCAGTCCTAGAATACAGCTCTTTCTGAGACACATAACTCTTGTTTGGACACATCCATCAGGAGCCAAATCTGCTACCTGCCATCTGTTGATCTAATTCCTGTCCTTCCCTTTTAAAATTCTAGGCAACATACTGTAATATTTTAACCATTGTGTTTAAGACAACTATTGCAAACAGTGGCAGCTCTTCTTAGTGAAGTGCTGTAGTTATGCAGATTGCTAGGGAGTGCAAATCTTTTCCAGTCAATGAAATTCTCATGTAATAACAAGTTTCAATGCTGACATTAGCTGACTGCAGCTACAGGAGACACAGGAGTGTAAGGAAGATCACTGGCACTGTCTTTTGTATCCCATTGTAGTTGGGGAGGATATCTAACTAAAGCCAAGGGACTTCCTTTTCCTTTGTGGGCCCTAAATTTTTATTTTATTTTTTTAAAGTAAGGCATTGTGTGAGAAATTCGAAATTCCAAAAGATAAATTATTATTATTATTATTATTATTTATGTATTTAGTATTCAGGGTCTACAAGGTCTCAATATGTAGATTGGATCATAGTGATTCTCCTGTTTTCAGCCTCCCAAGCACTAGGATTATAGGTGCGTGCCACCATGCCCAGTCTCATTCACCATCTTAGTGCGATCCAGAGGCGGGCCAGCATGGCACCCCAGGGATCGAAGCCCAGCCGCTGTGCTCTGCTTAAGCAGGAGCTTTAGTCTGCTGAGCTATCTGGCTGGCCCCCAAAAGATAGATTATTAGTCGAAAGGATTTTGTAAGAAAATCCATTTTCTTTAGTGTTTAATACTAGGCATCAACCAGATAGGC
>NW_004524577.1:38472143-38482098 GCF_000260255.1 Octodon degus
TAATTTTTATTTCTTTTTTATTTTTGAGAGAGGTCTTACTGAATTGCTGAGACCAGTGTTGAACTTGAGATCCTCTTGCCTCATAGCTGAACTTGTAGGGATGCACCATCATGCCTGGCTCTGATCTCTGTTTGTAAATGGGTTGACTGTCAGAATTTGTATCCAGGCACAGCTTTTCCCGTCTCACTGGAGGTTCGGAGAGCTGGCTTTTCTGCTGTATACTTTTCTATGACTACAAAGCAACCATGTTCATATCTCAGGACAAGAGCAAAATCTAAAACTTTGAGGAACATCTCATATTTTTGCCACCATTCCTCCTTAAGGGAATATAGTTCTCTTAGATCGTGAATCCCAGGCAGGGTGTGAGGAGCCAGACTCCAGGGACAGTGAGGATGATTTGCTGTGCCCAGCATTGGGGACTGTCGTGTGGCAGAGGCCGAGGTGCCTCGATCCCTCTGAAGAACAATTGCTGTGGCAGGTACTTGGCTTTAGCGGGTGGCTTCACAGGTTTCCAGGGCAGTTAAAAGTCTGATACAGTGGAGTGATCTCTCAATCTTGAGAAGAGAAGATGGAAAGGTATCAACACAAGTAACAGTGGCTTTTATTTTGGCTGGGAAAGTCCTCCCCGGGTGCTGTCTCACGCTAACTTTACAACATCGTTCTACAACAGGCAGGGTGAGAGGCAGAGTGATGCGCTCATCGTCACGTAGTGATGTTAATGGCCAGCAAGCAGCCCGCAGTGGTTTCCCGGCAGGATGAGCGTAGCCTGAGCAGACCAGCCACTCTCTGCACCATCTTTTTTTTTTTTTTTTGGTCTTTTTGAGGTAGGATCTCAGACTTGCTTTGAGTGCACTTTGTAGCCCAGGCAGTTCTAGAATTGGTAATGATCCTCCTGCCTCAGCCCTCTGAGTGCTGGGATTATAGACATGTGCCACCAGGCCTGCCTGCACCCCCACTTTATTTATTTATTTATTTAAAGATCAGAATATTTATTGGGGGAAAGAAAGCTTCTGTCCAAGAGAGGGACAGAGGGTGACCTGAGCAGGCTCTTCCTATCAGAACTTTAAACCGGTGAACTCTTTCTGTCCATTCTCCAAATGTGCAAATCTGTTTTTACCAAGAAGTAAAGCACTTTCTCTGTTGTGGCTCTAGGTAGTCAGATCTTTAATCTCAGCATTTCCTCCCTGTTGTAGAGGCCCTGAGGCAGTTTCTCCTGTATTCAATTATGAATCCAGTGTTCTGGATAGGACCCCATCTCGCTCCCTTCCCCCATGCAAGAATTTAGGCCATCATGGTTTGTTCTGTCAAAGGTGCCATGGCTAGACCTCTGGTCGATGTGATTATCTGGTTTTAAAAATCCAAATCCAAAGCTAAATGTCTCTCTTGTAGGCTCTTACACAGAACTACTGAAGACTCCTGTCAAAGGCAGCTCTGAAGCACATCACTCTGGCCTCCATTTTTGTAAGGCATATCGTGCACTGGATAGGGTGGGAAGGAAAGTATCGCCTTCAAAGGCCAGGTGGGCAGAGAGCATGCTGCAGGTCTCCATCTCGAGAACCAGCAGCAGCTGAGTTCCCAGTGTGAGGCGAGAGCCGCTTAGCTGAGGACGGAAATGATGGGCTCCTGACCAAAAAGTCAAAAACAAAACTAACAGCCATGCAAGCGGAGGATGTAGAAGTACTTCAAAAAAGAGAAATCCCCCAATACATAGGAAAGCATCTTTAGGACCAATCAAAAGTAGAATGGGAATAATTATTAAAGAGGTAAAGATAAAGAACAACAACCTGGTGGCTTCCTTTTGGCCAGGTGCTCTTTCTAGCCATTTCCAACTCACATGGTGATGACTCTGCTGGCCTTTTGGCTATTTTTCTTTAAGTCTTTGTTTTTAAAAATTTTTTTATTTTAGGGAAGGGTCTACAGGATGTTCAGGTTTTCACTGCTAGACTGGACTCGTAGTGATCTGCCTATTTACAGCTTCCCAATAGCTGAGATTACAGGCATGCACCACCATGCCCAGTCTCAATTGCCATCTCAGTGCGCCCTAGGGGTGGGGCTGGCATGGCAGGCCTGGGGATCGAACCTCCAGACCCTGTGCCTGCTTGCAGGTGCTCTAATCTGCTAAGTTATTTGGCAGGCCCCCAAGTCTTTGTTGTTTTTGTCTCTTGGTTAAGTTCATTTATTCTTTTAGACATCTCTTACCATTTAAGACCTTAGGAGTACAGTCTGAGTATGTGGGTACATTATACCAATAGCATGTTTTCAGGTTTATGAAATGTAGTAAAGAGTGTCTAAAGGAATCAATGTTTCATTTTAAAACTTCTTAACTAGAAAAGTCATAATTTCTCGACTCAGGCTAAATTATTCTTCCAGGGTATGCCTCTGTGTGGGTTTGCCATATATAACATTCTGGAGGAACAATCAGATCTTAGGAGTATAAATCTTGATTACTGAACTCCTAACCACTGGGAATGAATGTATTGGAGCAAGTCTCTTGTGGTGGCCTGTTGCTGGGTGTGCATTTAGGGGTAGAGGATCACTCGGGAATTTTACTGAGATGATTCTGGGTACAATTTGCCGCATCGCGGGGTCAGCTTTCCACTCGCTACTGCGGACTGGAGATGTACTACCGTGACCTTCAGGGCTCCCCTTTTCCTTCCCCTGAACCCCTCTAGTAACTGGAAGCAGCAGGGTTGGTGGCTCTGTCTGTGAGATTATGTGGTACCTCTTAGAGCAGTTGTTACACAGATAGACCATTGTCCCAGCATCACGGAATGACCCTGGGATGGGACAGTGGAAGCTATTGTCATGGTTAAATGTCAGGTAGCATTGAACGAGGTGGAAATACCTTTTCACAAAGCTTTGCAGTCTCTGTCGGTCCTCACCAGTCATCTGGAGAGTGTTTCTACAGTGAGGGCTTGCAGAGCTATGAGCCCTTCAGAAATCATGCTCAGGAGCTCTGTGCTGAGGCAGATAAAAGGTAAGTAGATCTCACGTAGACGAGAGCGTCCCTGGGTGTGTGGAGTACAGCATGTACTGGACAGTGCTTCATCTAGCTTTGTGGGATTCTACGGGACTCTGAAGGTGTGAACCTGTGAAAATGAAATTGAACATCTGATCAGCAGGCAGTTAAACAAGCCATCTTTTACACCAGTGGTTTTCAACTGAGGGTGATTTTTATGTCCCAGTTCACATTTGGCAATGTTTGAAAATGTTTTCGGTTTTTGCAATCAGGAAGGCGGCTAGTAGGGCGATCCAGGGACGCCGCTGAATGTTGGGCGGTGCGCAGGACAGCTCTCCTGAAGGTGAATCATCTGACCCCAAGTGCAGCAGTGCTGAGGCTGGGCAACTGCACTTTATAGTTACTTTTTTTGTGTTCAAAACTTAAAACCTCAATTCATGGACAGGAAGTGTTTGTAATGTAACAGAAAGAAGAGGGAGAAACCAAAACCCTAAACAGTGCTGTCAGAGAGACATCCGTGTGAACTTCAGAGATCCGGTGATTGTCCTATACTTGAGATTAAGTACTGTGTATTGTGAATGAGTGAAGGAAAAAGGATCTTTTCAGCCTTACTTACATATATCAGTGCTTTTGGGAAATTCCAGTGGGAACTTTTCTTTTTCTTTATTATGAATTTTTCCAACTGGTTTTGATCAAAGTTGATGACAGACTGTCAGGAGTACATTTTATCTACTGGCCCAATTGAGACAGCAATCATATTTTTGTGCCTGTGGAAACAGAGGCGAGTTACTTGAGATTTCTGTGACTCGCTGTTCCCATTTCTAGCGAGTGATGTTGGTAATAGGCGAAATAGAATTTTAAGTTAGAAGAATAATAGGATTTTAGCTTAGCGAGGTAATACCTGCTATATGCAGTTGTTGCAGAGATTATAAATAACATATGCAAAATATTTATCACTGTTAATTATACAGCAATTAATAAATTATAGCTATTATGGTAGTGCTGGCTTTGACAGTATGGAATCCATAAACTTCCTAGTAAATTTTAAGTAACTCTTTGTCATACACCCTATCTGAAATGTACACGTATGTTTCTAAAGAAGCATCTTCTTTATGTGTGTTTATTTTCAGAAATGCCTAAAGCAGCTCCTTGCAGCCCAGAAGGTGGTCCAGCAACTCAGGGGAACATGCAGCTTTGTGAGGACTCCCAGTGTGCTTGGGAAGGTATGGGGCGGAGGCTGTGCGTTTACCCCTCCTTCCTACCCTCCTCGCCTGCCTACTTCATTTTTTCCTTACTTTAGACTATATTAATATTTATACTCTTAAATGCAGTTAGCCCGAGGGTAAGATTCTAGCAGTTCTCCTCATCCTGCGCCGTAACCAGCTCCACTTCCAAGTCCTGCCTTCTGCGGAGGCAGCCGTCGCCGCAGCTCTTCCTGCTCCTCCCCTACAGTTACACCGACTCTCCACATAATGTCGGTACACTGCTACTTCTTACATTTTAGACATAGCCACGATTCGCTAGTTTAGTAGCTAAGAACTTAGTTTTCCTCCTGCTTCATTGTTACTTCAGTCTCTGGACATGCTTATAGCGTACTTTAAAAAACAAGAATTCATAGTATTTTTATGGTCCTACTATACAGCTGTCTTCACCACTGAGCCAAGTAGCCACAGAGAGCGCGCTTCTCTTCTAGGATACCTGTCCAGTGCACCCTGTGCAAGGAACTGTTCATGTTTCCCCTAATTGTCTCAGTGCTTGGTTCCACAGCTAATGGTGACATTTCCACGAACCTTCGATCTGGTTCCCCGTTTCCTTGGTGACCTCCTGACAAGCCTGCTGAATAGGCTGGTCTAGTTGTGCTATTGTCATTCCAGGACTTCTCTGATGTTAGAGACACTATTTCTGAAAATGTCTTTCTGGTTTCATGCTTGAGCCAAAATGTTGTCATAAGTTCTACCTCCACTCAGAATTTTGAAGATATTAACTCATTACATGAGTTCATTTTATGGATTTTGAAAATGGATTTTTTGTATTTTATGGATTTTGATGAATATATAATGACATGATTCAATATTACAGCATCATACCAAATAGTTTCACTGCCCTAAAAATCCTCTGTGCTTTGCCAATTCATTCTTCTGTTCCCTTTGGCAATCTTTGTTTTGTATTTCTAGGTTTTCTTTTTCCATGATATTGTGTAGTTGGAATCATCCAATATTTAACCTTTTCAAACTTGCTTTTTAATCTGCATGTCAGCTTCTTTTGTGCTTTGTCATGTCTTGAAAGCTCATTTGTGTTCGGTGCTGAATATCGGTATGAGGCATGATCAGTAATTAAAACAGCTATTACAGTAAATGGCACATTGGCAGTAATCCTTCTCAGAGACTCCCCCTGCGTCCGATACGCTTATACTCTCATTGCTGCTGCTTTGTGAAGCCGTTCTGGAACCCTCTGTCACGATTGTCTCTATGAGGTGTGATAAAAATTATGGTGAACACAGCTTCTAAGTGCATCCAGTGGAAAAGCAGGCTTGCAATATGGTGGGTCTTTATCCATCTGACTCTTGAGCTCCGGCACCATGTGACTTCTGGCTCTTTCCAAAGTCAAAATGACGAGGAAAGGTAAACATTTTGAACCAATATAGGGTGTGAGGCAGCCATGACCACACGCTAAAGACACTCATGAAGGAGGACTTCAGAGCTGCTTCAGAAAGCAGCAAGAGTGTGGGATGGGTGTGTTTTAAATGGCATTTTTCAGGGTGCAATGTATCTTTTGCTGTAGTACATTCTACTGTAATTTTTCATCACATCTTGTACATATCTTGTGGTACCAGATTTTATCCATTCACTTCCTGAAGGACTGATGTCTTGGTTTCTTCCAAGTCTTAGAATAAAAGCTGTTATGAATAAACTTGTTATAAACACTAAACATGCTCTTTTTTTTTTCAGCCCTAGAAACTGAACCCAGGGCCTTCTCACTGAGTTACCTCCCATCTCTTTATTTTGAGACAGGATCTCACTAAATTGCTAAGTTGCTGAGGCTCTGTTCAAACTTGGAATCCTCCTGTCTCAGCCTCTGTAGTGTTGGGATTAAAAGGCATGTGCCACCATGCCTGGCTCATGTTCAGGATTTTTGTGTAGACCTCAGTTTCCAACTCATCTAAGTAAAAAGCAGAGCACAGCTGCTAGATTGTATGATGAGAGTGTGTTGAGTTTTCTTGGGAAGTGCCGAGGTGTGTCCCAAAGTGACCACCTTCTGCATTCCAGTAGCAACGAGTGAGGGAGTTTCAGTGACTCGTGTCTTTGCAGTCAGTGTTTTGGAGGCTAGCTGTTGTGGAGCAGGGTAGTATTTTTTTGTCTCGGTTTGCAGATCCCTAGTGGCAGATCCTCTTGGGGATCTTCACGTGCTCCAGATGCCCTCACTGTATCTTTGTTGGTAAATTGGCAGATCTTTTGCTCATCTCATGTGTCATTTGAAAATAGTTTTCACTGCTGTGTAGCTCGTCTTCTCATTCTCTTGACAGTATCTTTAGAGAGCAGAAGTTTTTAATTTAGTTAAGTCCAGCTTATCAATGATTTCTTTCATGGGTTATGCCTCTGGTGTTGTAGCTAAAAATTTACAGTCAAGCTCTATTCATGTAGGGTTTCTCCTATATTATCTTCTAGGAAATTTACGGCTATGTCCATGATCCATTTTGAGTTAATTTTTGTAAAGTGGTAGGGTCTCTGTCTAGATTAATTTTTTTTTTACACGTGGATGTCCAGTTATCCTGGCACCACTGTTGAAGAAATTTTCTTTTATGTACTGTATTGACCTTGCCCCTTTGTCAATAATCAGTTGATGGTGTTCTTGTGTCTCTAGTTGTAGGTTCTCTATTCTGTTATATTGATCTATTTGTTTACTCTCTCGCCAATACCATAATGTCATGATTACTGTAGCTTTATAGTACAGAAGTTGGATAGAGGCAATGTTTTCCCTTTGTTGTTCTATTTCAGTATTCAGTTCCTTATTTGGAGTCTTTGCATCTCAATATAATGTTTAGGATTAGTCCGTCAGTGCTCACAAAATAATTTCCTGGGCTTTGATTGGGAGTGTGTTGAATCTATATATCAAACTGGGAACAAGTGATACCTTAATAGTATAGAGCATTTTCATCCTGGTAAGTGGAAATATCTGTCCACGTACTTAGATCCTCTTTGATTTCTTTCTTCAGAGTATTTAGTTTTCTTTATATATATCTTATAAATATTTTTGAGATTTATACCAAAGCATTGTATATTTTGAGTAATATTATAAGAGATATTTTTAAAATTTTACATTTCAGTTGTTCATTGATGATATAAAAGAATAAAATTGACTCCTATATATTAACTTTTGTATCTTCAACCTTAGTTAATTCTAGGAGAGCTTTTTGATTCCTTGGGTAATGACTTTTAAAAACTTTTCACGATACGTTATTAACAGGCCTGAACATTTCTAGTGAGCTTGTGGCTCTGTCCACAACTGCAGGAATTTGTTGCTAACACTGAGGCAGGAATTTATGAGTAACAATTTGGTTTCTCAGTTTCTTCATTGTGTGATACTGTCATGCTTTTTATCAGAAACCATTGGTCACAGAGACCACAATCACCTAAGCTGTTTTGCTTTTTGTTAATATTATCGTCAGTTTGATCATAAATGGTAGGGGTGGTTGGGGATGAAAAGGCAGTGGGCTGTGGTCGGGCTTCGTGGGGTCTTTTGGTGAGAACTTAAAACGAAAGGCATGATCTTGATCTTAGATGGTCTTAGGTAAAATTTACCAGAAGTAGTAACCTGGAGTCTTTTCATACACAAGTAATGAGAGAAAAAGCTAGAATCAATGAACTGACAACTATTTATTGACAAAGACTTAGGAGAAGCCTATGTCTGTAATGCATGTGGGCATGTGAGGTACACATAGGTAGGTAAAACTCACTTTGACCTTAAAATCTCAAATGATTGAATAAATACTCAAAGGGTAGTATAATAGCTCTCTGTTTCCCATAAGGCCTGTGATCTATATTTAGGACTAACACTCACGTATTTTTAATTAAAAATCAATTAAGTGACTACAGTACAGTGAGCCTGCAGCTAGCCTGTAATCTATGCAGTTAGGACAACAGGACTAACTCACGTGACACGGACACCAACATGCCAACGTAGAGCCTAAATAATGAATTATGGAGTATCACAAACTGTAAGGAATATAAGAAGCTCTGTAGTTGTCTACAAAGACTTTGTCAAGCTTATGCTGGATCTCAGAAGATGAATAGGACTTGGAAGGGCAGAGGGACAATGGAGAGCTTCTCTGGTTGTGTGAATGCCATGCACAGAGGCAGGGTGCTGGTAATTAATAACTAACAATAGGGAGAAGATGCCCTGGGGACTGGCCTGTGGCCAGGTAGGCGCAGAGAAACTTGGTTAGGTGTAGAAATTTAGGTTTAGAGAGTTGTTGACTAGGAGACAGATCTAAGGAAGATTCACAGCAAATTATGCAGAATGCCAACAGGGAAGAACTATCAGAGACTGATGTCCCGTTTCACCTCCACAGCTCTATGTTCAAAGGGATGAATTTAAGATTATTACATGCTTTAAAAATCATATGACATGTTTTTGAGGCAGTAGAAAGTTGGCATCACTGGGAAGGTAGATTGGTTGGGAGTGACTTGGAGAGGGAAGACTGCTCTTGGGCTGTCACATCAGGGGAAGCCACCAGGCAAGTTCAGGAGATCACTAGAGACCAAGCTGGCGGCTGACACGGCCGGCCTGTCTGGCCTTTCTGGTTGAGGAAGAGAAGAGCAGAAGGAAAGCAAACTTCTGTGAAGGAATGAGCAGAGGCAGAATCAGCGCAGCGAGTGATTCTGTACCTGCTACTCCTTTCATTTTTGTCTTTCTGAGACAGAGTTTCACTGTGTAGTTCAGTCTGGCCTTAAACTTGCTGTGTAGCCCAGGCTGACCTTGAACTCATGGTGACCCTCCTGCCTCAGCCTCCAGAGTTCTGGGATTCCAGGAGCGGCCAACACACCCGGCTACCTGCCTACTCCTGAAACTCCTTCTCCAAGAGAACTTATTGTCACTGCCAAATAAAGAGGATAGGTTTCCAGAAGCCTTAAAGGCCATAGCGCTCAGATGGAAAAGGAACATCTGTTTCTGCTTTTTCTTCACGCTGCAGCTCCCTTTTCCTTTCCTTGCCAGCAAACATCAAAAATGTTTATACTCACAGTTTCCCATTTCTCTTCCCACATTACATTTGTTCTGTTTGGTTTTCGAGACAGTCTTACCATGTAGCCCTGGCTGGCCTCGAACTCATGGCCTCCTCCTGCCTCAGCCTCCCAAGCGCTAGGATTACTGGAGTGGCCATCAGGCCCGCCCAACCTTCTCCTCATTGTCGTGAGCCCATTGTAGTTACGTTATCTCACTATTCCTTTATTTATTTTAAAAAATTAAAAGAATAAAAAATAGAAGTGATACAGAGGTAATAGGAGCTCCTTGTCATTCCTTTGAAACTGCTTATGCAAACGTCACCAAACAAACCCTTCATTGTAAAGTCTATCAGCTGCTTCTTAGATCTCAGGTGTCTAACTCTGTTGCCCACATTGACAAAGCTCCCTGTTCCTCCTCGTGATATTCTATTCTTAGGGTCTTGTGGGTTAGTTCAGTTGTTTAAGGGCCTGCTTGGGCAAACCCAGTCAGGTGCAGGGGACTGCGGTTCAATCCCCAGCTCCATTTGCCTTACTAGACCTGCCCTTAAGGCAGCCTGAGCCAGTCCAAAAAAAAAAAAAAAAAATTCCTTACTATTCCATTCTCTTGTTTATTTTAATTGACATGTAAATCTTAAATCTTTTTTTTTTAACTTTTTAAAGTTTCTAATACTAGGAGAAGATATCATACAATGTCTTTTAAATAAACTGTAAACCAAAGATACAGTATAGATTTTAGAACAAAAATTAAGATTAAGCAATATTCCGAAAATTGAAT
>NW_004524577.1:38483540-38486818 GCF_000260255.1 Octodon degus
GAAGTTCAGATTCCTCCAGGTGGGTGTTGCTTGGATCTGGCTGCTGTGCTCCACTTCTTTCTGCTGCAGCCCTTAGAGTTGAACCCTTTGTGTCACTCTGTCAAGATGTTCTGCTCCAGAATAAGCTGGGTGGGTCTTGCTTCTAGCCTCTTTGCAGGGAGTTCTGCTGAAGGGTTTTGTGCTGGGCCTGCACTCTGGGTCTATTCAGGATCCTGTGGCCCTCGGTCGTCTCACTCACTCACCGGGCCTGCGCTCTAGGTCTGTTCAGGATCCCACAGCCCGGGTCCTCTCACTCACTCGCAGGGGACATGTAAATCTTTTTAATTAAAAAATCATTTACTTATTTATTTATTTAGTGCAGGATCTCACTATGCAGCTCTGACTCCTAGTGATCCTCCTGTCTCAGCCTCCCCAGTGCTAGGATTACAGGTGCGTGCCTCTACACCCAGTTTGGGTGGTTGGTACGGCATGCCTGGAGCTGGGGCTGGCACCTCATGTGGTACTGGGGATCGAACCCGGGTCGTTGTGGTTGCCAAGCAGGTGCTTAGACCACTGAGCTGTCTCCCCAGCACTCCTAGTTTTGTATTCACTTCATTTTGCTGATCTTTTAGTTGGTGTGCCTGAGGCTTATTCTTGCACATCTCTTCTACTTCTGTTATATTGTTTTTGGCTAATTTTTGTACTGTGTTTTTAGTTGTTGGTATAGACATTACAATGTTTCTCAAGTGTGCTTAATTACTGTTGTACTTTTCACACATAAGAATCTTGTGGTTACATAGTTCTCTCCAACTTCATGACTTTTTTTGGTTAACTGTAGTTATTAAGTGCTGTACCTCAAAACCCCCACCATTGTTATAACTTTTACTTTAAAAAGGAAAACTTTAAAAGCATTTTAAATTTCCTTAAAAGGATAGTACTTTATATTTGCCCAGCTGCTTACCAATGTGAGTGCTCTGCTCCACGTTCAAGAGCGCAGTTTCTCTCTTGCATAATTTCTCCTCAGCCTGCGGAGCTTCCTTTACCATTTCTTGCTGCTCAGGACTGCTGGCCAAGACTTTGCTTAGATTTTTTTTTTTTTTTTTTTTTTGGAACCGCGGGGATTGAACTCAGGCCCTTGCACTTGCCAGGGAAGCGCTTATTCCACTGAGCCACCTCCCCGGCCCTTGCTTGATTTTTCATCTTCCATGTAACGTTGCTTTTGTTGGGTGTGGAATTGGAGTTTGGAAGATTTTCCTTCCCAGTTTTTTTCAGATGTTTTTCTAATGACTTCTGTCTGTTATTTTTTCTTGTACCAGGAATTGAACATAGGACCTTGTACTTGTGGAGCAAGCGCTGTGCTGCTGAGCTATGTCCCTGACTCCATTGACTTCTGATCTCCGTGTTTTCTAGTGAGAACTCCATGGTCACATGAAGCCTTGCTCTTCTTACTTCTAGGACTTGCTCCCATTAGACTTATATAAGCTCTTCTGATATTATTCTACATGTACCTGGGTGCTCTGTTCTTTTTTACTTCTTCTCTATGTTAAGATTGAATAATTTCTGTTGATCTGTACTCTAGTTCGCTGACTCTTGTCTGTCATTTGCATTTTGCTACAGAGGATTTTTCAGATGTTCTATTTTTAGTTTTAAAACTTTGAGTTTATGATTTTTACAACTTCTGATTTAACATTTTGCTTTATGATTTCTACTTTATCTATATGGAAAATTTGCTTATTTAATGGCACTGGGGATTGAACTCAGGACCTTGTGCTTGCCAGGCAGGTACTTATGCCACTGAGCTATCTCCCTGGCCCTGGAAAATTAAATTTTTATTTTTTCCTCTGAGATTTCCATCTTTTCATTAATTCAAGTGTGTTTTTCCTTTTCTCATGGAGAATTAATAGCTGCCTTAATATCTTTGTCTGATAATTCTTATAGCTAGTTAATCATGTAATTATAATCTATTGATTAAGCTTTCCCATTGCACATATTTGATTGTGTTCTAGAAATTACACATGCTATGCTGTATTCCCTCCGGAGCCTATGGAGTTGAAGCTTTGGTCCTAGTTGGGCTCACCTTTTAGCTTTGGCTTGTGATCTCTGGGTCATGTTTTAAATCTCTGATCCATTTCTTGAGCTTAGACTATGCTGACGTTGGTCTGTCTTTCCTGTGTGTGGATCTGAGTCTAGGCTGAGGTTCATCGGGTGTTTCAAGATTCAGCTTGCTTCTCAAAGCCTTTTCTGGGCTACTTCGAGCCTCTCCTGCACGTACATGTTTGAGGGGCTGGGCTGAAACACGTGGGCTCAGATGCTCATGGTAAGAGGACGTCTCTCTGTGGAGCTCTTGCCTCATGGCTTGGCCACCCCAGCCCCCTTTCCATGATTATTCTGGCTGCAGAGATGGTTTGCCTTCTGCTCATGTCTTGACTGTGGTGGCACTCAGTGACAGGTATCTCTTCGGGCAAAGCTAGGAAGGAAAAAAGGTAGGACACTCACTCCTGGGCAGATTGCTTCTCCGTGTTTTAATGCCCTGCTTTGGTTTACCCCTTTACTTATGTCCAGGGTTTTCAGGTGTTTGCTTTTTATATTTAATATTGTTATTCATGAGAAGGATGCATTCTAGGGGTTTAAGTCAATATAATGCAATTGGTGTGTGTCATAGCATTGTACTGGTAGGTATCATTTGGAAGGTAGGGCAGATTTTAATAAGTGGTCATGCAATCATGATTTCTCTTAGCAATCAGTGTCCCTATTATGGCAAAGTAGAGAAAATCATTAACTTCTGTGTAACATAAACAAGGCACCATACTTTCTAGATTTACTGGAGTATTTTTTGGTTACAAGTGATATTTGTATATTCATAACCTAAGATGTTTCTATAGTAATTATGTACCTTTACTATTTAATAATTTATTAGATAAATTCCCTGTGTTCTAATAATGGTAGATGAACACATCAAGCTTTTTTTTAATGGTAAAATAATAGAGTAGCAGTTCTTTTTTTTCTTTTTGTGGCTGAGTTGGCATGTAGTGCCAGGGATCAAACTGTGATTCCTGTGTTTGCCTAAGCTTGCCTAAGCAGGTGATTTAGTCTGCTGAGCTATCTCACTGGCCCCTCATCAAGCTTTTTTAAAAAAATAGTTTATTTATTTATTTTGACAACTCATACAGAATTTTACTTAACAAAGTAATATGAATTTCACAGTATTTGTTGTAATACATGGTATTGTCTTACAACCAGCTATTCATATTACCAGATATTGGAAGAAGAAAAAACTGGAGCAATGTATAAGAAATTAA
>NW_004524577.1:38486918-38490460 GCF_000260255.1 Octodon degus
TTATTTATTTATTTATTTATTTGTCCTGTCAGAGGTGAATATTCTATTGGCATCTAAATACTATAAGTGTTTGAATTCAACTAAACATCTAATACTGTCTAGCAGTCTATAATATTAGTGGGTTATCCTCAGAAGTATTGACTTGAGCCTTTTACAATCAAGCTTTTTAATACCTCTAGATAAGTATATTTTGAGCATAAATGATAAACATTATTGCTTATTAGACTGTGAGCCTGCAATCTGGTTTGTTCTAGGTTTTTTTTTTTTTTTTTCGGAACTGGGGATTGAACTCAGACCATTGCGCTTGCCAGGGAAGTGCTTATTCCACTGAGCCATCTCCCCAGCCCCATTAGTTTTATTTTTGAATGTCTGCTGATGATCTATTTGGATTGGTGATTCTATTTTCCAGCCAACTGTGGGCAAGAGGTTGACTTTCCCTTACCTATGAATAAGTAAAAGGTTTTATCAAAAAATGTTTCTCATAAAAAAGAAAAAAGTGGTATGAAAAAAATGTGTCTCTTTGGCCATATAATCCTCCTAATTTGAAGTACTTTTCTTGTAGTTCTGAATATTCTAGATTGGAGTTTTCAAAATCTTGTTGCCATCGCCCTTGGCTCTACTGTATGCATCTGGAATGGAGAAGACCACAGTGGGGTTGAAAACGTAGACTTAAGTCTCACTTGTAGTTATATATCTTCTGTGTCCTGGATCAGACAGGGAACGCCTGGCGGTGGGCACCAGCGAGGGAGAAGTGCGGGTACGGGACAGCTCTCCTTTTCAGAATGTCCTCTGTGTAGTTAGCAGATGACGAAGACTGACTTCTAGTGATATACTAATGTGTAACAGAGAAACTGGGTGAGCTGTGCCACCGACCCCACGGGAAGCCAGGAGAGCGCGCTCGGCCCCCTTTGTCCCCCCCGGTGGTTTGGGAGGAGTTACGGATATAGTGCTGCGTGGGTTTTCCTCACAATCTTAGCTTTTCACAGTAATTTCATTTGTTGTTGTTTAAAAAATTCTTTTGCTCTGAAGTAACACTGGGTTTGTAGACACCCTAGCTTTGGCTGCTTGCAGAGAGGCGGATGCCGCACGGTTCCTTTCCAGCCAGAGCTGTGGTTAGGAGTAAAGCTATAGAAATAGGCAAATGGATCTTTTGCAAATAGGAAGGGAACAAAGAAATGGAGGGAGGGATGAAAGAAGGGAGAGAAAGGAAGTGAGGAAGGAATTGAGACAAGTTATATGCAGGTGCCAGCTCCTCAGGAGGAACATAATCATTATATATTACAAACATATACAGTACCAATAAAGAATAGAAACTGAGAAAAGACAACAAAAGTGTGATTGTGCAAAATGAGTGGATTTCTTTCAGATAGTTTCTTTGAGATAAGGATTTATCAAGTTTTCACCAATGTATCTGATTTCCTATGTATCATTTTTATTACCAACATTTATTAGCAACAGTGAAGACAGTATTGTCATGTATCAGGTGATTTAGAGGATTCTAGATGGTTCTCACTGCTTTCTTATGTCTGCCAAGAATACTTAGTACTGTGAAAGGAATCTCATGATTTCTTTTCATACCATTCTTCTTCATATAGGTAATATAGGTCAGAATATAATCGCTAGCTAGTAGGAATGGGGTCCCTTAGCAGTGATTTGAATTTCTGACTTCTGGAAATGTTCAAGTACTTAAATTTTATTCCTAGAGATTAATACAAAAATTTCAGATATTGGAGTATTTTGTTCTGGGAATGCACAACTGGTAAAAATTCTACATAAACATTCCAAAATCTGAAGAACTCCAAATTGGAAGCATTTCTGGTCCTGGCATTTCAGATAAGAAATATTCAACCTGTTTGTTTATTGGCAATTTAAGTGGGTTTCCAAGCTCGAAATTCTCACAGTTTACAAGGATCTAGAAGTTTGATAATGATTCTCAGGCCTTAGTTGTATGTTGAATTCATCTGGGAAGCTTGAAAATAAAAGCTTTATTTGTGCAGCAGAACCAGCATTCGTACACCAATTAATTAGAATTGTCAGCATCCATGGTGTTTGATAAACCCCCGCCCGGGGATCCTAACATATAGCAGAATTGGGACCTGCTGGTTAGAGTTAAAGGTTCTGAGTCTTCACTTAGCTGATAACAAGCTGGCTACATCAAAAGTAATCAGCAGCCAAACCTCTGAGAATGTAGTGGATTATGAAAATGCCAACCTACATGACCCTGCTTGTTGGCTTTTTTCAGTTATGGGACGTGGTAACTAAGAAGCGTCTGTGCAATCTGCGGGGTCACCTGTCGGTAGTTGGGGCACTGAGCTGGAATTACCGTGTCCTCAGGAGGTGAGGAGCTTCTCAGTTGAGCCAGTTGTGTTTGTATCACCAACCAATTAGGGGACTGAGTGAGCAGAACTGTAATGTTTAAAAACAATAGCAAAATGAAAGAAAATAGGAGTTAGAGTTTCATTAGGTGTGACTGTCCACTCCCAGGTATGCTCATCTTTTGGTGACGTACGTGTTCTAGTACATATGCCACGGACATGTACTGTGGCTGAGACGGGGCTTTCACATGGGATTCTGAGGAGCTCAGGTGAAACACAAGATTCCCCTCGAGTAAAAGCCTTCTCTGTACCAGGTGATACCCAATAAAAGGATATTTTGCTGCAACAAAATGGTTACTGCCATTGGTATCAACACTATATGTTAAACTTTTGGGGCCAGTTTTCCAATTTGAAGACTTACCAAAGTCAGAGTTGGAAGGAACCTCATGGGTTATCTTATTCAATGGTTCCTAAAAGTGTATCAGTATCACTTGTAAGGCCACTTAGAACACAGAGCCCTGGCCGTACTCTAGGATTTCCTGATCCACAAGGCCTTAGGGAGGCTGCTACGGTAACCTGCATTTCTAATCTCTCAAGTGATGCTAACAATGTATCACTTGGAGAATTACTGGTATAATTTTACTGCTTTTTAAGCAAATGACTTAGTTCTACAATCCTATCTAATTTATTTAAATGCTTATTGCTTTTAAGAAGCTGTTTATATCCGTATTGTATTTCCTAAGACAGACTTCAGTTAGATAAATGCCAAAGCCTTCCACAATTTAAGTAGCTATAAATTGGGAAATTTATTTATTTATTATTTTTGTATTTAGGACAGGGTCTACGGGGTCTCACTACACAGATTGGACGTGTAGTGATCCACCTGTTTTCACCCTCTCAAGCTGTGGGATTACAGGCACGCACCACCTTGCGCAGTCTTAGTCATTGTCGCAGTGCATCCCGGGGGCGGGGCTGGCACAGCATGCCTGGGATCAATTAAATAGGGAATTTTAATTCTTGTATTTATAGGACAAACTTACCACTTAGTTCTTTTTTTTTTAATTTTATTTTTTTTCAAAGTTTTATTGACAAACAGATAGCAATGAGACAGTTTCAAATCATATCGGAAGGATAGTTTCAACAAATAATACACTGCATATATTCTTCTTAGTGGTTAATTGCTGTACAAGATGCGGACTTGTGATCCCATTTACAAACACCATTAGA
>NW_004524577.1:38496495-38498296 GCF_000260255.1 Octodon degus
TCCGGCCCACGCTGCGCCTGGGCTGGGACTGGTCCCCACCGCTTAGTTCTTGTGGTCAGTTCCGTACCCAACTTCTTTTTACAGTCTGCACTATTAGAGATTAGTTTCATTATCCATGAAGAACAGGAGCAGATACCTGGGAGTGCTCTGTGCCAGGCATTGAGCGATGTTTTTATATGCGCATCTTCTTTTAATCCCTGCCAAAACACTAAAATGTGGTCTGCCTCCATTTTTTCCCAGATGAGTAAACTGAGACACTAAACTGAAGTTGCATGGTTAGTGAGGGACAGAGGCAGGATTTAAACCCAGGGAGTCTGGTTCCAGGACCCATGTTGTTAGAGTGCTATTCAGTATTGTGCTTAGTCTAAAAATGACACTGGACTTCAAGAAGATTCATAATTTTTTATAGAAAGTTATTCCATAGAGGACATCAAATTGTTGGTTAATATATTTGAAGTGTTAGTTATCTTTAAGGAAGTCCTAGGATCTTCATTGGTTTTTGAATTTATGTATGTATGTATGTATGTATGTATGTATGTATGTATTTGGTACAGGGTCTCACTACACAGCTCAGACTTGTAGTGACACTCCTGTTTTCAGCCTCCCCAGTGCTGGGATTACAGGTGTACCACCATGTGCCAGAGTGAGGCAGGCGCATCATGTGGTGCTGGGGATTGAACCCCTGTCCCTGCGCTTGCCTAAGCAGGTGCTTAGTCTGCTAAGCTGTCTCGCTGGCCCATGGGTTTTGAATTTAAATCATTGAGAGTATACAGAAATCTTATCCAAGGGCTGGGGAGATAGCTCAGTGTCATAAGCACCTGCCTGGCAAGCACAAGGCCATGAACTCGGTCCCTGGTACCAAAAAGAAAAACCCCAAAACCTTATCCATAGATTTTTTTGAATCCTATTTCAATTTTTTGTGACAGTTTTAAATTTCTTTTACATATTAGTAACATTGGCTAAACTAAGAATGGACCTATAATTTAATAGGAACATACCTGTTAAAAAGGAGATAATGAATTTTGTCTAATATTTGCTATAAATATACACCAGAACCACTTCATTGAGATAAAATGAAGCATTCCAGAAAAAATAATATTTCCTGGTTCCAGTACATAAATTACTACCTGAGACAATCTGGTAGTCTTCTAAATTTATCTTTTCCATGCCTATCTATATCTTGTTATGGCCTTAGGGAGATATGTCAAAGAATAATTTTATTTCCAAGTTTGAAATTCTGCTAGACAAATCGATTTCACTTATGCAATGAATCCAAAGATAGAATATTCCATTTTTATTAACCCAAAGGGTTTCTACCTGTATTTGGGTTCTTTAGTAGTTTTCCTTTGAACTGTGCCTTCCTCCAAGTTGTCAATGCTTGTGTAGAAGCAGGGTTTCTCCTTTTTGTTGTTGTTGTTATTATTATTGTGATTTTGTCACACAAGCCTGCCCCTTTACTCCCATGCAGTGGCTCGGGACTGGGTCGTGTTTATCACCATGAAGTCCGGGCAGCCCAGCATCGAGTAAGCCCTTTGCCTCCAGCAGGCCGTGTGTGCTCTGAAGTGGTCTCCAGATGGAAGGCTGCTCTCCAGTGGCTGCAGTGGTGGGCTGCTGCAGTACGTGTGGCCCCAGGATCCGGGCTGCAGTGGTGGGCTGCTGCAGTATGTGTGGGCCCAGGATCCGGGCTGCAGTGGTGGGCTGCTGCAGTACGTGTGGCCCCAGGATCCGGGCTGCAGTGGTGGGCTGCTGCACGTGTGGCCCCAGGATCCGGGCTGCAGTGGTGGGCTGCTGCAGTACGTGT
>NW_004524577.1:38498843-38501775 GCF_000260255.1 Octodon degus
TGTGTGTGTGTGTGTGTGTGTGTGTGTGTGGCCAGCTCAGCCCACCAGGGGGCGGGGCTGGCTGGCATGTGGGGCTGGGGGATCGAACCGTGGTCCCCGTGCTTTGCCAAGCTTGTTCCAAGTAGGTGCTTTAGACCACTGAGCCATCTCTCCAGTCCCCAGTGGCTTTGTTTTTTAATATTTGTAGCACATTGAGAATCACACTAGGTCCAAATTCCTATTAGTAAGGACTTAAAAATTGGGGAAAATGTACATAAAATATTCTGTCTGCACAAAATAAAACAAAAACAATAAGTAGAGGAAAAACCCAAAATAAGCAAAGGTAGTTATATTATTAAATGCCAGGTTGTTATTGTTTTTCTTTTCTTCAACTTTGACTTTTTACTAGTACAAGTTTGTAGGAATACTGTTTACATTCAGAGGGGGGTTGGTACATGTACATTTTGGTACATGTAATACATTTTCATGCTTTTAAAAACCCTTCTTCCCTCCTCCCCTCTCCCCCTGACTCTTGATCTCTTTCTGAGTTGTAAAAAATCTATCTCTTTATTTGCTATTATATATATTTTGCAGTGGAACCTTCGTTCACAAACTTAATGTTTTCAACAATTTGGTTGAGAACCAAATCAGATTTCCCCATAAGGTCAACTTTGAACCTAAGCACTGAATTTGATTTTTTTGGCAGAACTAGGGATTGAACTCAGTCCCTTGTGCTTGCCAGGAAAGTGCTTATTCTATTGAGCCGTTTCCCTAGCCCCATTGATTTGGTTCTTATCCAATTCCAGTTGTTACCAGAATTGGGAAAGAATTAAGCTTGTAAGCTGAGGTACCATTGTTTTTTGTTTTTTTTTAAACTTTTATTTGTTTATTTATTTATTGTGTGTGTGTGGCCAGCTCAGCTCACAAGGGGGCAGTGCTGGCTGGCATGCTGGCTGGCATGTGGTGCTGGGGGATTGAACCGCGGTCCCTGTGCTTTGCTTAGCTTAGCTTGTTCTAAGTTGGTGCTTTAGACCACTGAGCCATCTCACCAGCCCCTGAGGTACCATTGTAATTTGCTCTTTAAATATATATTTTGGGGGGTGTTCTGATATGAGAGACCAATGCAATACTTAAGCTAGTGTTCTAATTTATTTTATATGATGGTATGGTCTCAGTTCATCTATTGTCCTACAAATGACTCAAGTTTATTCTTCTTTATAGAGTAATAATCATCTATTATATATAGATAAATACCATGTTTTTACATTTATTCATTTGTTGACAGGCATAGGCCATTTCCATGATTTAACTATTATAAATTGTGCTGCTATAAGCATAGGTATACGTGTTATCACAGCAGCATGATGCCTTTAACTCTAGCAGAGATACAATGAAGTGTAATAGCTGAGCCAAATTGAATTTCTTGTTTTTGTTTTTTGAAGGAATCCCCATACTCATTTACTGGTGGTTGTGTTAATTTATATCCCAACAACAATGTAGAAAGGTTCATTTTTCCTCCACAGCTTTATCAACATTTGTTGTTATTTGATTTCTTGGTGATAGCCATTCTTTGTGGAGTAAGATAGAATCTCAGTATTGCTCTAATTTTCACTTCTCTAGTGGCCAGAGACATTAAACATTTTTTTCTGTGTATTTATTGTCCATTTATTTGTACTTCTTTTCTTCTGAGAAGTTGGTAATTTTTTGATTGCATCTTTATTTTTGGGAGTCTAATTTTTAAAAATTTTTTAAAGAGGATACAAAGTAGTATTAAAACAGAAAAATTACAAATGATGCAAAATTTCACTAAACAAAATAATATGAATTTCACAGTATTTGTTGTATTGCATAGTGTTGTCTTCAAATTAGTTGTTCATATTACCAGATATATGCATGCAAAATTGGAAGAAGAAAGAAAAAAAAATGTAAGTAAGGAGACAGAAAAATGAAAAATAATTGAAAAAAGAAGGCAAAACAAATTAAGGTTTAACACTCCTTCCCATTGACCAGCAGAAATTCACAGTACAGTTTTCCAAACTATCCTGCTTCCATACATAGATATATCTCTTTCCCGCACTCCCTTTCCTGTCCTTCTCTTTAACTCGGTGACTCCTTCCTTTTGATCATGTTCATTCCCTTTTCCCAGTATGTACTGATTCTGCTAGCACTTCCCTGTGCTGTGCAGAACATTTTCACTTTATATGACCCCAGTTGTTGGTTAATGATGTTATTTCTTGTGTAACTGGGGTTCTGTTCACAAAGTCCTTGCCTGCCCTTATGTCTTCAAGAATTTTGCCTATTTTATCTTTCAGCAGAACAAGTGTTTCTGCTTCAACATGTAAATCTTTGACCTGTTTTGACCTTAGTTTAGTATATGGTGATAAATACGGATCTGGATTTAGTCTTCTGCATGTGGATAGCCAGTTTTCCTAGCACCATTTGTTAAAGAGGCAATCTTTTCTCCAGGAGATATTTTGGCCCCTTGGTCAAAGATTCAATGGCTGAATATGCCTGCAGTTGTTTCTTTTTCTTTTCCTAGTTTATTTTTTTATTTTTTTGCCATAATTTTATTGATAAACAAATAACAATGAGACAGTTTCAAATCAAATCAGTAGGACAGTTTCAATAATTAACACACTGCACACATTCTTCTTAGTGGTTAATTGCTGTACAAGATGCGGACTTGAGATCCTATTTACAAACACCATTAGAACAAATCATTCTCTTCATTAAGAGAATATAACTATATATCTATCTTAACCTCTTTGAATACACAGATACAAAATGGACATTCATCTGTATACCCTTTTTTGGTTCAGTTCCGTTATTTGAATATTACAAGTGTGTAAACTCCGCAAAATATTCTAAAAGAGTCCAGTAGCCCATAATAGTATTGGGTCTTCCCCTTAACTGGCAATGTCAGAAATTGTTGACCTGAGTCCCCCACAGCTCA
>NW_004524577.1:38505060-38512635 GCF_000260255.1 Octodon degus
TTCAGGAATTTCTTTTTTTATTTCCAATCTGAGTTCCTCTATACCTTTCTGCAGCTATTTCTTTATTTCAGAAGCCGTTGATTCATTGCTTTCAGCTGTGTGATTCCCAATTTGTTCTATGTTAGTGTCCTCTGCACTTGTTACGGGTGGGCTTGGGTTCTGAGGTTGCATTTTGTTCCTTCTCGTCATTTTGTGTAGCACTGTCTTCCGACCTTTGTTGTAGATCTTCGTTGTAGTTATAACCTTAGCACTTACTGAAATTCAGGTGCTGATCTACAAAGTCTGGATTTATCCAGCTGTGCCTGGCTTGGGTCTGGCTGCTGTGCTGAGCTCCTTTCTGCTGCTGCCCTTGAGGGTGAACCTGTTGTGCCTCTGTTGCAAGATGTTCTGCTCCTGGACTAGCTGGGTGATTCTATCCTCTACTCTCTCTGTAAGGATTGTAGCTGCAGGGTTACACCCCAGGCTTGTATGCCAGGCTTGAGCTGAGCCTGGGGGGGACAAAGTGTAGTAGGGGGGAGAGGCAGCTCTCCCACACACTCACTGGGTCTGGGTGTTCCCGAAATGTGGCAGAAATTCCTACTCAGCGGGTGGGGTGGGTGAGGTGCTGCGGAGTGGTAGGGGGCGTCCCAAGGGGGTGGAAGATGGTCTCACCCACACAGTGCCTGTGCTGGGACTAGGAGTTGGTCCTGCTGGCGCAGGGTAGCTGGAAGCTCTCCCACACCCTCACCGGACCTGGGCTAGGACTGGGTCTGGTGGGTTTCCGGAACACGGCAGAAATTCCTACTAGGTGGGTGAGGAAGGTACTGCGGAGTGGTGTGGGGCATCCCAAGGGGGTGGAAGAGGGTCTCACCCACGCTGCGCCTGGGCTGGGACCAGGAGTCAGTCCCGCTGACACAGAGTAGCCGGAAGCTCTCCCACACACTCACCAGACCTGGGCTAGGACTGGGTCTGGGGGTTCCAGGAACACGGCAGAAATTGCTACTTGGTGGGCAGGGTGTGGGAGGTGCTGCGGAGTGGTGGGGGGCGTCCCAAGGGGGTGGAAGACGGTCTCACCCATGCTGCACCTGGGCTGGGACCAGGAGTTGGTCCTGCCGGCACAGGGTAGCCGGAAGCGCTCCCACACACTCACTGGACCTGGGCTAGGACTGGGTCTCTGCAGTTGTTTCTGCACCCTATTTTTTCCATTTATCTACATGTCTGCTTTTGTGCCAATACCTTGTTTTCTTTCTTTTTTTTTTTTTATCATTGCAGCTTTGTAATATATAGCAAATAAAAATACAGGATTATGATGTTTCATGCTTTGTTTTTGTTGCCCAGGATTACTTTTGCTATTTTGGGTTTCTTTGTTTCCATATTAATTGTAGTATTGTTTTCTCTAGTTTTGTGAGGAATAATGTTCATATTTTAATTGATTTGAGTTAAAACTGTATATCAGTATTATGGCTTGTGTCAAGATGCCCTCCTAGAGCTCATGTTGCCATATATGGGGTTTTTCTAGAGGTGGTTGGATCTAGAGTGTGTGATTGATTCATAGTGCTAGAATTAAGAGTGCTGGGATTAGGGGCCAGGGAGATGGCTCAGTAGAAGAAGTGCTTGCCTGGCAAGTGCAATCCCCGGTTCCACACACACAAAAAAAGAAAAAAAATGTATAATTTATGGGCTGGTGAGATGGCTCAGTGGTCTAAAGCACCTACTTAGAACAAGCTTAGCAAAGCACAGGGACTGCGGTTCAATCCCCCAGCACCACATGCCAGCTAGCCCCGCCCCCTGGTGGGCTGAGCTAGCCACACACACACACACACACACACACACACACACACACAAATAAATAAAAATTAAAAAAAAAGAGTGCTGGGATTAAAGGTGTATGATTACTAAATTAGTGTACTGATTGGTTTGGAACCCTCCCTAAGCCTGGTATACTGGCCAGAATAAGGAAGAAAGAAGATGTGGTTACTTGGACTTGTTTGCTGTCTTCTGTCTAGCCTGCTTTGCCATGAACTGTTTATCCTCTGTGATGCCCATCTACCATGCCACCCTGCCTTGGAGCCAGCTAACTATGGACTGAAACCTGTACAAACTGTGAGCCAAATAAACCTTTCCTCTTTTAGCTTTGTGTGTCAAATATTTTGTCTTAGCAATGAGTAGTGACTAAGAATTTTGTACCAGGAGTGGGGTTTTTGCTATGATTGTACCTTGATCATGTGGTTCAGTAGTCTTTGGAACTGGCTTGTGGAAAAAAAAATAAAGATTCAGAGATGCTGGCTTTAAGGTTTTAGTGATAGGAGAGTTTGGTCAAAGTTTAAAAGATCAGAATGGTGACAGAAGTGATGCCAGGCTAGGGGTTGGGGTGTGGTAGCTCAAGCCTATAATCTCAATATTCAGGAGGCTGAGGCCAGAGGATTGCTGCAAATTTGAGGCCAGCCTGGGCTACAAAGTGAGCTCCAGGCCAGCCTGGACTACATACTGAGACCCTGTCTCATAAAAGACAACAAACAAACAAACAAACAAACAAACAAACAAACAAACAAAAGTGATGCCATGCTCAGGAGGTTTCTGCTGGGAAGGACTTCTATTGATGTGTGTTATACCTTGGCAGAAAATTTGCCTGCATTTTGTTCATGTCTAGAGACTTTGTGTAAGACTGAGATTAAGAGTAGTAGACTAATTAATCTTGCAGAGGAAATTTCAAGGTAGTCTAATGTTGAAGCCTTGGCATGGCTATTCTTGGGGCTTTAAGCCAAGTCTGCATTGAGAATCAAGAGTAAAGCACTCAGCAGATTGATTTAAAATGTTTTTAATTCAGTCAGAAAGGAAGCTCTGTTTCCTGAATTTGAATGTTTTGAATTCAGTCAGTAAAGTTAAGGCCTAAAAAAATGGAACAGAGGAACAATTGGTCACTGAAAAGATTAGATTAGCAAGAAAAATCCAAGTATTTCAGAACAAAAAAATAGAAAAAATGGCCTGAGAGCATTGCAAGAACCAGTGAGCCTCCACTCTTTAGTGCCTCAAAATTGCATAAGTGAAAGGCTTTGCTTTGAGAAGATATACCATGTTCAAGAATGGAAGTATCCTGGGGAAAATGTTTCTCAGGATTTGGGCCTTAGGCACTTGACCCCTATAGCCGAGGAAGAAGGGATCCTGGGTACTTGTCCATCTGGTGGGTAGAGTTTAGTGTCATCCACATTGTGCTGGTTTTAGTTGCATGCAGAATGCAAAAGTAGTAGGGTCATAATGTCTTCCACCCAGATTTCAAGAGAAGGCCTGCCGGGCAAGGCAGGTTTTCCCATGAGAGGGCAGCATATGAAGCTGTGAGTGTGGAGGTAAAGATGTGGTAGAGACCCTAGAACTTTGGAGAAGCCAGGAACATGGATCATCTGAGAAAACTACAAGCACAAGCAGTGCCAGTGGGGCAGAGCCCTCCAAGCCTTTTGAAGTTTTCATCTTCCCAGGGAAGATTAACATGGAGCTACTGGACTTAATGTTTACCCTACTGAATTTTGGTCTTGCTTTGGTCCCAAATGCTTTATAGTTTTCTATTTGTATCCTTTCTAATAGTAGTGTCTGTCTTGTGCCATTGAATATTGGAAGTGTTTAACTTTTTTCTCATTTGTACAGGGGATTGTTGCTACACATTTGCCTTAAATTTCAGATAAGGCTTTGGACTTGGACTTTTTTGTAAATTGGTAATCAAACTCAGGACCTTGTGCTTGTCAGGCAGGTACGTGTGCCACTGAGCTATATCCCCAGTCCTGGATTTGGATTTTTCATCAATATTGAAGTTGTTAAGACTTTAGAAGCTCTTGGAGATGGACTAAATGGCTTTTGCATAAAAGGATATGCATGAGTCTTTGGGGGGCACATGGGCAGATTGTTGTGGCTATGTCTAGATAGTCCCCCAAAGCCTCATGTGGTTGTAGATGGGGTTTTTAAAGAAGTGGGCGGGACCTAGAGTGTGTGACATTGGTACTGATTCATGGTGCTGTGCTAGAATGAAGGGCGCTAAGATGAAGAGAGTGAGTACTGCTCTACCTAAGGCTGGGTGGCCTGGATGAGACAGGGACAGGAAGAGGCTTGTGGCCTGCCGGTTGCTTGCTTGTGCTGCTTTCTCCCTGCCATGAACTGTTTCTTCTGTGCAGTGCCTCTTTTGCCATGGCCCTCTGCCTGGGAGCCCACCCGCTGTGGTCTGGAACTTCTACAGCTGGGAGCTCAGTAAACCTTTCTTCCTTTAACTCTGAGTGTCAGGTATTTTCAGCAATGAGAAAAGTAAGATAATTAATTAGTTTTTGGAAATATAGCCATTTTCACAATATCTACAAAGAGTAGATATCTGTACATTTTCTGATTCCTTTTTGATCTTTTTTTTTCAGAGTGCTGTAGTTTATTTATTTATTTATTTTTCAAAATTTTATTGATAAACAGATAGCAATGAGACAGTTTCAAATCAAATCAGAAGTACAGTTTCAACAAATAACACACTGCATATATTCTTCTTACTGGTTAATTGCTGTACAAGATGCGGACTTGAGATTCCTATTTACAAACACCACTAGAACAAATCATTCTATTCATTAAGAGAATGCAACTACACATCTATCGTAACCACTCTGAACACACAGACACAAAATGGGCATTCATCGGTATACCCCATGTTTTCTAAGTTCCGTTATTGAATATTATAGGTGTGTAAACTCAGCAAAATATTCTAAAAGAGTCCAGTAGCCCATAATAGCATTGGGTCTTCTGTTGAACTGGCAATGTCAGAAATTATTGACCTGAGTCCCCCACAGCTCAATATAACAGCATGGCTTTACTTCCTATATTTCGTCTTCATACTTTTCTAATGGATGGTTAAGACCAAGGTAAAGCAAGACCTATGCAACAAGAGTTGTAGCTTTTGTTGATAACGTAAATCGTTTGATAATAACAATAAGCTTGTCTTCTGGATGGTTAACAACCTAAGTTTGCAGACCAAAATTAGAGAAAAAGGAGGGCTACAAGGAAAGCCAATATTTTGGCCCTACCCTTCTAAGGTCAATTAAGACTCAGGACATATGAGAACTTGTACTGTAACGTCATGTACCTCGGTAGTGTCCCAGATTTTCTGATCAAGAAGGTTATGGGGCCAAAGAGGAAATTGATCGATGACGTGGAGTGTGCCTAAGGAGAGTCACATGAGGAGAAGACACTCTCTCAGGCTTTCACAGAGAGCACATTGGCCAAGCAATGGCCATGACTCATCCACATGGCTGCACTGACAAAGGTTCTACAATCTGAGGTACAGGATCTCAGGATAAATCCTGAGGGCATTTCACTGACCTTCTCAAACCAAAAAGCTACAACTCTTGTTGCATAGGTTCTGCTTTACCTTGGTCTTAACCATCCAGTAGAAAAGTATGAAGATGAAATATAGGAAGTAAAGCCATGTTGTTATGTTGAGCTGTGGGGGACTCACGTCAATAATTTCTGACATTGCCAATTAAACAGAAGACCCAATGCTATTATGGGCTTCTGTACTCTTTTAGAATATTTTGCTGAGTTTACACACCTATAATATTCAACAACGGAACTTAAAAAAAAATTGGGGTATAACTATGAATGTCCATTTTGTATCTGTGTATTCAAAGTGGTTGGGATAGATATATAGTTGCATTCTCTTAATGAATAGAATGATTTTTTCTAATGGTGTTTGTAAATAGGATCACAAGTCTGCATCTTGTACAGCAATTAACCACTAAGAAGAATATATGCAGTGTATTATTTGTTGAAACTGTACTTTCGATTTGATTTGAAACTGTCTCATTGCTATATGTTTATCAATAAAACTTTGAAAAGAAAAAAAAAAAGAGTTGTAGCTTTTGGGTCTGATAAGGTCAGTGAAATGCCCTCAGGATTTATCCTGAGATCCTGTACCTCAGATTGTGGAACCTTTGTCAGTGTTAGCCATGTGGATGAGTCACGGCCATTGCTTGGCCAATGTGCCAGAATGCTGAAGTTTTTGTTGTAGAAGTCTTTCACTTTATTGGTTAGGTTAATTGCTAATTGTTGAATTTTTCTTGATGCTGTTGTGAATAGTGTTGATATTATTGTGAACTGTATTTTCTTGATGCTATTGTGAATAGTATCCTAATTTCTTTCTTTCTTTCTTTTCTTTTTTTTTTGGTGGTGGGGGGGCAGAACTGGGGATTGAACTCAGGCCCTTGCGCTTGCCAGGGAAGCGCTTATTCCACCAAGCCATCTCCCTGGCCCCCGTAATTTATTTCTTGGTGAGTTTATTAGTATTGGTATAGAGGAACACTAGTGACTTTTGTGTGTTGATTTTGTACTGTACTACATTGCTGAATTTGGCTATTTCATGGACTATTTGGGACATCTATGTAGAGGATCATGTTATCTGCAAATAATAATAATTTGACTTATTTTTGTATATGCATCCTTTTTATTTCTTTCTCTTGTCTCGTTGCTCTGGGTAATGTTTCAAGTACTATATTGATCAGGAGTGGTGACTGTGGACATCTCTTTTTTTTTTTTTGAGGTGCCAGGGATTGAACTTGGGATGTTGTGCTTGCCAGGCAGGCTCTTATGCCACTGTGCTATATCCCAGGCCCCCATTGTTTATTCTTGATTTTAGAAAGAAAACTTTTAGCTTTTCCTCATTCAATATGATGTTGACATATTTGTTATTAATTGCTGTATCAAATTGAGATAAGATCCTGCTGTACTTTTTCTTTAGGTTTTTGACATAAAAGGATGTTGGATTTTGTCAGAGGTACTTTCTGTGTCTATTCAGATAATCATATGATTTTGGCTCTTTGTTTATGTGATATATTTTATTTATTGATTTGTATATGTTGAACCATTCTTGTATTCTGGGTTAAAGCCTATTGAGTCATGCTTATTGTCTCTGATGATTTTTTGCATTCTGTTTGCTAGTGTCTTGTTTAGGAATTTTGTTTTTGTTTTTGGCTTTTTTAGCCAGGGTCTCACTATACGGTTTAGGCTGCCCTTGAGCTCACTTTGTAGCCCGGGCTGGTCCCAACTTTTAAACATCCTCCTACCTCAGCCTCCGAAGTGTTGGGATTACAGGGGTGCATCACCATACTTGACTTTGTTTAGGATTTTAACATCTATTTTCATTAGAGATTGGCTACATAGTTTTCTTTTTAGTTGAGTTATTGTTTGGCTTTGGAATCAAGATAATGCTAGCTTCCAGGAATGATTTTGGGAATACTCCTTCCTTCATTAAAAAGTTTTAGAAGTATTGGTATTAGATAGTTCTTCACTGAAGTTCTTGTAGAATCCAACAATGAATCCATCAGGACATGGGAATTTCTTAGTTGGTAGGTTTATTTTTGTTTTTTGTTAAATTACTGCTTTAATTTCATTGCCTACTTTTGATTTTGCAAGGTTTTATATCTTGTTGGTTAATTCATATGTATCTGGGAGTCTATCCATGTCTCTGAATTCTCCAGTTTATTACAGTACAGATTTTCAAAGTAGTTGCAAATGATTTTTTGGATTTTCTGGTAGTGACTGCTGTGGTTTTACCTTTTTCGTTTCTAACTGCATTGTTGT
>NW_004524577.1:38513295-38523756 GCF_000260255.1 Octodon degus
TCTCTCTCTCTCTCTCTCTGATTCTTTGTAATTTTTAGTCTCAGTTTCATTAATTTCTGTGCTGATGCTCATAATTTCCTTTTTGTACTAGCTTTGGATTTGGATTGCTCTTGTTCTTCTCAGATCTTGAGTATATTCCTAGGTTATATTTTGGCTTGCTCTGTTTTTCTGATGTGGAGCCATAGATTTCCCTCTTAGGACTCCATTCATTGTGTCTCATAAATTCTGGTATGTTATACTGACATTGCCATTTGATTGTAGGAATTGTCTAATTTCTTTCTAGGTTTCTTTTGTAATCCATTGACTATTCAAGAGTGTATTGTTGGGCTGGCCAGATACCTCAGCAGACGAAAGCATATGCTTAGGCAGAGCGCAGCCACCAGAGTTCGATCGCTGGCTTGCTATGCCATGCTGGCTCAGCCCCTGAGGTGCTGAGCTGGCGATTGAGACTGGGCATGGTGGCGGACGCCTGTAATCCCAGCACTTGTGAGACTGAAAACAGGAGAACCACTATGAGTCCAATCTACATAGTGAGACCCTGTTGACCCTGCAGACCCTGTACCAAATACTAAAAAAAAAAAAGTGTATTGTTTAATTTCCATGCATTTGAATAATTTTTGTGGTTTCTTCTCAACTGATTTCAAGTTTCATTATGCTGTAATCTGTTAACATGCTTGTGATAAGTTTGATTTTTGTTCCCATGTACTTAACCATGCTTTGTTGGCCAATATGAGATCTATTTTGGAGAAAAGTCCATGTGCTACTGAAGAGAATGTGTATTGTGTTGTTTTGGGGTGGAACACTATCGATATATAGACATCAAGCTCCCTTATTCAAGGCTTCACTCGCTTCTAATATTTCTTAGTTGATTTTGTGTCTAGTTGATCTATCTTTTTTTTTTTTTTTGATCTATCTTCTTGTGACAGTGGGATACTGAGGTCCTCTACTACACTGTGTTGATTTGTTTCAGATCTTTTGTCTCTAGTGGATTTTGTTTTATGAAGTTGGGTATGGTATGATGGTGCTTGCTTCACCCCTGTTTAAAATTGTCATCTCCACCTGTCGAATCAATCACCTATCCAATGTCTAATGACCTTCTTTGTCTTTTCTGATCACTTTTAGCTTGAAGTTCATTTTATCTGAAAACAGAGCAGCTACTCGTGCATGTTTTTGGGTTTCCATTATATGGCGTATTTTTTTCCATCCTTTTATTCCTAGTGTATGAATTTTTTTTGGTTAAATGTGTTTCTTTTAGACAGCCTATCATTGGATTTTATTTCTTGACCTATCCTGCAAATTGTGTCTTTTGAATGGGCAATAGAGACCATTGATTTATTTTTATTTTTACTTTTTCATTTATTTGTTTTATTATCTAAGTTTTCTATTCCTCATTTATCTGTATGGTATATTATTTCCCCATATTTGCAAAGTTTCATGCTATTATTTCTGTAAACAGCATTTTTAAAAATGTGGCAATTTTGCTGTCTTTTAATTTTTCACTAATTTCAGTTAATCTCCAAGTAATTTGTGTCATCTAGCAGCGTTGGATGAATTTTTCATGTTCTCAAGCTAACTGTATAAATGGTCACTGACTTGAGATCTCTATCTTCTAGTTCTTTCTTTTTTAGGCAGGGTTTTGCTATATGGTTCAGGTTGGCCTAGAACTCGCGGCGACCTTCCTGCCTCAGCCTCCCTCCAGAGTGCTGGGACTTACATCGTGCACCACCATGCCCAGCTCTGTCTTCTAGTTCTGATACTTTGTTTTCACAAGGATGCTTCAACTGCCCATATTCACTAGAATTTGTAATCTCCTGAATTTCTGTTTGATAATCTTTTCATAGACTCTAATTCCTTGTTAAACTGGTCATTCATGCTTATATAATTATGTTTAGTTCAGTAGACTTTTTGTTAGTATTTTCTGTAAACTGATTGTTTTATGTGTTATGTCCATTTTCTGTTAAGGAATATCTTCCTTGAGCTTGTTGACCACCTTATTGACCTTTTAAAAACATCTTTTCTGTTACCTTTCTGAATGATTTGGCCCCCCAGCATTTGACTTCTTTCCCTTCAGTGTTCCATGGGTTAACTTTGAAGAAGTCAGGAGTTTTTGGAAGCCTTTTGTTAGTTTCTCTTCTAGTGTTCCTAGTGTTTTTCTTTGTTTCCTTGAAGTTTGGGGCTAATTGTGTGGGAGACTTTGTTGCTAGTATGGGGCTCTCTGTAGTTAGCATCTGCTTTTCTGTGCTGCACTCGGGCCTGGGTGACTGTAGGCCGTTGCCTCTGTCCCAAGATCCAGGCGCCTTCATGTGTTTGGGAGGATGCAGTGTATTTGTCCCAGAACCCAATTTTCTGGGAATGCGCCATGGTATTGTTAAGGCTCAAAGGCTATCCAGATATCGGCACAGAGAAAAATAAAACAATTAATGGGAACAAATATGCCACCTTGGCAATGACAATAATTGAGCAACAATAATATTATCAGAAACAAACTAGAGATTGACATACCCTGAAAACCAATAATATACCACACCACCGAACAAAATGTATAACCGTCGAACAAAAATGTATAATTATAGTATAAACCAGTGATCGTGAATATTTTAGAGACTGATTCTCCAAATTACAACTCCTTGCTTGTTTATTACAAAGTTGTACTACTACAATTAAATATGAATACTGAGGTTTTAGTTTAGAAAAAACAACATTTTTTGACTTAAAAGAAAAACAATAATAGAGTTTTCAACAATATAAAATGCTTTTATTGAAAGGTCAACGTTTCCATTTGGCGTGCTTTCGCACAGTTGATGTGATCTTTGATGCTGTAGGCATGCTTGTAATTTGTCAGATCTTGGCTTGCGCAGCTTGGTATCCAGGCCAACGGAGGAGGCTCTGTGCCTGCTTTGGTAAGCAGATGATACGTCTGCCACCCCTGGTACAAACACTGAAACCAAGTGTTAACATACAGCAAATATGCACTGAAAGCAGCTATACCTCTACCAACAGTGGAACAGTATTCTACAGTAACAGCATAGAATCAACAACCTAACGATTCATAAAGCTTAATGGTTACACTAGTAGTTATAGAGGGATAGGGAGTGGCAGAATGAAAGAAGCCAAATTTGAAAAAATTAATGGAAGACATGAAGGAGGAGAGAAAAGTGAAACAGAGGATTCTATTGAGGGGTAAAAGGAAATTGATAGTATAAAATTAAAATGACAGAAAAGAATAAACTAGAAAAAGAAAAAAGAAAACATAAAGCACAATAGAAGAAAAAAGAAAAATAAGAGGAAAGTTAAAAGAAGAAAATACAAAAAGAAAAGGAGATAAAAGTCCTAACCCACCCCCCAAGGAAACCAATAAAGAAAAACGAGAGAAAAAACAGAATGAAATAACATTCCCGTGTATTTTCATGTATGTGCTGCTGAAGCAAGAGTTTTCTTTGTGTTTCTGAGGGGTAGTTTCTTCACAGGATTTGCACTTGTGGAATCCAGCAAGTCATGATTTTCTTCTCCTAGCATTAAGGCCTGTGAGTTTTTTATGCATTCTGTGTAAGCTGCACTCACTTGGGCTATTTTCTTACTGTGGAAGGCAAGGATTTTGTCCTTCCCAGCCGGAGCTTAACCTCTTAGGGGGTCTACGTCTAGCCTGTGTCCAACCCATGGCTATTGCGAATGCAGTCTCTTATGCAGTCACTGTGGGAAGGAACCACTGAGAACACTGGAATTGACTTGTTCTGTGGCTCCGTCTTCATTAGCCCCTTCCCAGAAGAGCACCTGATCAAGCAATCTGGAAAATACCAAGCACTGCGCTGGGTTTCTCTTCCATTTCTAGCCTGCTGTGAAGGGGTCACTTTCAGGGTAAAATCCTATGCTAGTTTTGTGGTGTACAGTTGGTGTGGGCCTTCTGTGGGGCTACTGCTGCTGGCCAGGTTAATACTTTCTCCCTGGATCTGCCGGCTTCCCAAGATTGCCTTCTCTTCCAGAGCACTGGTCTTATTGATGGCCAGACTGGTCAGCCGATGCCACTCCTCTCCCATGTTGCAGGGGAACAAGATGAGCGGGCAGGTGGTTGCACCTGGGCATGGAACCCTTGGGTGCGAAGTTGGCCGGGGACCAGTGCGTGGCTCCATTGGCCAAGCATATGGCTTTGTGGTCCAGATAATTCTCGTTGGAAAACAGTAAACTGATTCACTATATGAAAGTTCTCTTCACTAGGAGTCCCTGGAAACCAGAGCAGGCCAAGCCTCCAGGCAGGTAAATACATGAAGAATCACAAGAGCAGTCACTTTGTGTGTCTCCTCACCTTCACCATTAACTGGCTAATTCATGGAGCTAAAGTAGACTTCAGAGGCTGGCGTCTGTATTAGTCTTCTCAAGTGTGGCTTTTAGTTTTGCCTAAACTGCCTGCTTCTAGTAAGAGCTGGTTGGAAATAGAGTATTTAAGAAACTGATTCTTAATAAACATAGCAAATACTAATCTCTATCATATAAAGAAATCAGGGTCCTGGACTCGGGAATTTCTGAGCCTTCTGACACTGAATGAAAGGTTTTATGTTTCATAACCTCCTTTCCAGCTTAGCCCAAGGTGTTGGTGAATGGCTACTTGAAAAAGACAAAGCAAGTTTAATTCATATATAAGTACTTTATTTTGACTGAAAACATTATATTTATCATATCTCTTAGACTGTATATTCATTCACCATATAAAGGCAACTCTTTTACTTTGAATGTAGTTGGCTGACTAGAGATCCTTGTCTTTCTGGTGTACACTATAACCATATTTAATTGTTCGTTCCAGGTTTTATTTATGGTACCTGTGAGGCTCACCTATTGCTGTGTAATAGGTTACTCCAAAACTTAGTAGATTAAAACGAAATTATTTCAAATTTTTTTTATGGCTTCTTTAGGTCAGCAACTCAGGAAAGGCCTGAATGAATAGCTCTAGTCCAGGGTTTCTCCCGAGATTGCAGTCAGCCATGGAAGCTGAGAGGGCGGGGTTGGACTACTTGTTGGCCAGCCAAGTGTTCTTCCCTCTTTGTGTAACTTCAGAGCTTCTCCAAATTTCTTGGGTTTGGTTGGGGCTTTTTTCAACATGGTTCCCTTAAACAATTGGCTTAGTGCTTCAGAGAGCCAGGCGAGAGGTGGTCATTGATAACCGAATACAAAATTCACATAGTGCCACTCTCACCACGTTCTGTCAGCTAAAAGCTAGTGGCAGTGTCCCCAAGTTGAAAGGAGAGGAATTATATTCTACTACTTGATAGAGAAAATAGCAAAGTCCTGGAAGTATGGCTGGATGGGGGATAATGTTGCAGCTGACATTGGAAAATACAGTTTGCTACAGTCTGCTTCCTGGAGTGCATCACAGTCACGAACCCATCTTCCCCAAGGCTGACCTGTCTATGCTGTTATCTGAAACTTTGAAGGCTCTAGACTGGTGTCCCTGGAAGCCTGAGGTCCTTGCTGTTGGAGGAGGGATGGAGGATGGGTGCCTGCATGTTTTGGATATAAGTAGCGGGAAGAGCATGCAGACTCCAAGCACAAACTCACAGGTAAGCTTCTCCTCTGAAGTCTACCTTCATCCTGGTCTTCTAGAATCTTAGAAAAATAATTCATGACAGAACATATTACCCAAACATTCTTACCCTTCTGATGCTATAAAGAATTTCAGTTCTCAAGAGTTTCTTTTTCTTGGGTAAAAAAAAAATCTCTTAATCTGTGTTTCCAAAATTTTCTCCCTCTCTCCTCCTCTCTCCTCCCCTCCCTTCCTCCCCCTTCTCTTCTGCATTTGTCCCCTTACTACTGCTTCAACTGTAAAACCCAAGAGCAGTCTGGCTGTCTCTGGCCCATGACCCCAGTTCACTTAAATTTGCTTGTTACACCTATACCTATTTGTTTATTTCTTCCTTTGTTGACTTGGGATAAGTATTATCAAAACTAGTATCATTCTTCTAAACCTTCATTCCAGCTGTGACTAGAGGATGAGTAGTGGACTGGGTGTAATTTCTGGAATCAGTTTATATTTATTTATTTTTATTTATTTTGTACAGGGTCTCACTACACAGCTCAGACTTGTAGTGATCCTCCTGTTTTCAGCCTCCCCAGAACTGGGATTTCACGTGTGCACCACCATGCCTGGTCTTGGTGGCTGGCTCAGTGCACCCTGGAGTGGGGCTGGCATGGCATGTGGTGCCAGGGATTGAATCTCAGTCCCAGTGCTTGGTTAAGCAGGTGCTTACTCCAGTGAGCTGTCTTACCGGCCCTCTAGAAACAGTTTAAATACATTCATAATGAATCTGAAATTGCTAAAATTCTCTATTCTATGGTCATCATTACAGATCTGTTCCTTAATCTGTTACCTAAGACCATGGAGATTGCAACTGGCCAAGGTGCTCCATGGAATGACGTGGCTCTGTGGACCTGCCCCACTCTTTGCAGGTCCAGTGGGTTCCTGAGTAAGTGGGGACAAAGGCCTGTTACCTAGGGTAAAGCAGGCTGCCATTCATAGAAAAGTCCCTAAGTGAAAGAATTTTCTTTTGCTGCCCTATACCCTCCCCTCCTCAGCGAGTATCTGGACAGTGTTTCTGAATTTGACTACAATTGCATATCATCTAAAATTGTCAAATCTTCTTCCCCATGTATCTGTGTATGTGTATACAGGGGTGATCTTGGGCAGTTTTGAAATCCAATTCAGTTTTGAGCTCATCTTGTAAAAAAACATACAGCAACACAGAGGATAAGGAGGCAGGTTAGACAATGTTATATGTGACAAGGTCACTAAAAGTCACGAGGCTTCCTGTGAACGTCTGTCCTTTGAGAGTATTGTGACTGAATTCAGGGCCTCGTGATTGCTAAGCCTGTGTTCTACCACCGAGCCTGGATCGCTATTCTCTGTCAGTTTAGTTCTACAAACTTTTTGGAATTCTCCTTGAAATTAAGGCCAGTGATGGATAAAGAGAACCAAGCCCTTTCCCCAGGACCTTAAATTTGGAGTGGTTGATAATAATAATAATAATAATAATAATAATAATAATAACAACAACAATAATAATAATGGGTTGGGAAGATGGCTCCATAGAATAAGCACTTCCCTGGCAAGTGCAAGGGTCTGAGTTCAATCCCTGGTTCCACCAAAACAAAAAACAAAACAACAACAACAACAACAACAACAATTATATATATATATTTAAATGAAAAAACAGGTGTTACTTTGTGAGACTTTTGTTATTTATATGTGGTATGTTTATGTGCCTAGCTATAGGGCTGCAGCATAAAATACAACTTTCTCTTTTTTATGTGTTTTGTACAGGGTGTCACTATGCAGCTCAGACTTGTAGTGATCCCCCTGTCTCAGCCTCCCCAGTGCTGGGGTTACAGGAGTGCACCACCATGTCTGGACTTGGTGGCTAGCTCAGTGTGTCCGGGGACAGGACCAGCATGGCATGTGGGGCCAGGGATCGAACCCTGGTCCCTGTGCTTGCCTAATCAGGCCCTTAGTCTGCTGAGCTGTCTCACTGGCCCTCATAAAATACAACTTTGACTGTGGGTTGTGGTGAGAGAGTTTGGAAAAAGCTATCCTAGAGACAAAGTGCAGTGGTTACAAAGCAGGGACTGTCAACAACTGCTAGAGACCAGGAGAGGCAAAGCTTCCTGTTGTCCCATCTCCACACTGGGAAAGAATCAGTGGCTGTTTTCAGCCACGTACCTCACAGCCATTTGTCATGGTGGCCACAGGTGCTGATGTGGGGCAAGAGCCCTGGGGGAGACACTGAGTGCAAGGCAGCCACTGAGAGTGGCGCCTCGGCCCACCTGGGGTGCAGGCCCACAGTGGGCCACCGTCCGGCTGCCTGTGCTCCTCAGCAACAGCCCCCACTGTTCTTCCTACGTGAGAACGGGCATCAGATGCGAGGAAGTGCCTTCCCGGTGCGCACGGCTGCTCTCAGACCCTTTTGCTAAGGCTGCTTTATTCACTGCCTTCTCTCACTGCATTTCCCAGAGATGGTCTTCGGCTTCTCTCTTCCTCCTCCTTGTCCCTTCCCTTCTCTACCTCCTCCTCTTCTACCTTTTGCTCCTTTCCCTTTTAAAGATTCACTGTTTTAATCAGAATAATGTCTATAGCAAAGAATTTTGAATATCTTTCTCATAGCTGATTCTTCTAAATTCTAGTCTCAAATTTCTGACTGCCTCTGGATCCTTTCTTTTTCAGATTCTCTAACTTGAAAACCCAACTCATTAACTTGAGAGACACTTATTGAAGTCCTCCTATGTGCTGTGTGTTCCGTAAGCATGCTTATTCTTTTCTCTTTAAATTAGCTATTCTGTCAGTTGCCTTTCCCTGTCTTAGTCTGTTTTCTGCTGCTATAACAGAATCCCTGAGACTGGATGAAATGCAAGCAATAAAAGTTTATTTAACTCTTGCAGGCCGAGATGTCCAAGAGCATGGCACTGACATGCGGTGGGGCCTCTGTGCTGTGCCGTCCTCTGCAGAAGGCAGAAGCGCTGGGGACACATTTGAGCTGCCGCACTCTCGGTGGTCTCGTCCTCATCCTGGTCGCCCCGCTTCCCGAGTGTTCCACCGCATTCTGCCTTGGTTTACTCCTTGTTCTCTTTTGCCTACGCATACCTGCGTATATGCCGGCCAGTGCACTGTGAAGGCGCTCTCAATTCTCTGTCTGTAGGCTTCTTGAGTCTGCACTCAACTGCTAGGTTACGCTTCTGAAAGCGCTGTGCGAATGCCTTTGGTCCCTGCTCATAAACTCTCGGCGACACTGTATTACTGAACCCCTGTGCACCATCCTCCAGAGCCCTGATCCTCCTGACCCCATGAAGTTGGGGCTCCTATCCTGTCTCAGCTCCATACTAAACAGGTCACAGCATCTTCAAGAACAAGACTTGTGTGGGCCAGGGAGATGGCTCAGTAGAGTAAGTGCTTGCCTGGCAAGCACAAGGGCCTGAGTTCAACCCCTGGGTCTGCCAAAAAAAAAAAGAAGACTTGTGCTTGATCCCTGCTAAGGCTTCTACATATTTGCTGCCCACTACTCTGTCTGTTTAATACCAATTTCCACTCATTGTCTACATTAATTCTTGGCTATATCTTTAAAAAATTTTTTTTATTATTATTTTTTGCTATATCTTTTGATTTTCTGCCTTGGTGCCTTTGGAGGGGATTTTCCTGGATCCTGCTCCTTTCCCCCTTTTCTTTACATATCTTTGCAAATCTTATCCTCTCCAGGAAGTATTTAAAGATAATTGCTGGGCGTGGTGGTGCACACCTGTAATCCCAGCACTTGGGAGGCCGAGGCAAGAGAATTGTTGCGAGTTTGAGACCAGCCTGGGCTACAAAGTGAGCTCATGGCCAGTCTGAAATGCATAGTGAGACCCTATCTCAAAAACAAAATAATGTTGCCTGGTTTTGACATCTTGCCATTAGTCTGTATTGCCTATTTAATATTAGTGTGTTATACTGTTTTCTAAGTCTTGTATTCCTATGTGAATATTTGATTACTTTAGTCTTAATGTGCTTATTTGTTCCCTGGACAATTAAATTGAGGTGAAGAGTAATATTAGAATGTTATTATGTGTATCCCAGCTAACACGTATTGATTCATTTGCTTTATCATGAAACTTTTAAAAATAAATGTATATCTTCTCCTTTGTCTCCTCAAAAATCCATAAGTTTGATAATTGAAAGGTGCAATAATATATGCAAGGGGAATTGGGACTCTCGTGGCAAGTTAGTATTAATTTGCCAATAAACTTTTCTTTCCTGTTTTTTAACTCAAAATATACATGCTAGTAATTCTTTTTTATGAATTTTCAAGCCACTGAATGATTCAAATATCATATATTTTACAGTGTGCACTGTTTTTTAAAATTTTTACTTTATTTTTATTTATTTTTTTGTGGCACTGGGTATTGAACTCAGGCCCTTGCACTTGGCAGGCAAGCACTTATTCTACTGAGCCATCTCCCTAGCTCCACACACTTTTTTTTTTTAAGCTAATGGTTTTTTGTGGTGCCAAAGATTGAGTCTAGGGCCTTGCACTTGCTAGGTGAACGTCCTACCATCACCCCAGTGTGAACTAGCGGCTTCAATATGACCTTAATTAGCTGGTGTAAGGTGTGAGAACATGTTTAGCTGAGGAATAAGCAAAATGATGAGTAAATATCCAGTATTCCGCCCCAGTCGGTTTTGGGGTATGTCTGTTTTAACAGTAATATGATATTACATCATGGCCAACAGGCTGTCATTTAAGAAAAATACAGCTAGATCTTTTACCTGCTATTAGGTTCAGTAGGAAGTTTGGGATAGTTATTTTGTAAAGAAAAAAGTCAACTTGTAGGTAATATACCAATAGAATCCTTGGCTACAACTAATTTTTAACTGTGTAATTAAACTTTTTTTGAGTAGCAATAAACATATAGCACAGAGTGAAATACTGAGGTACAAAGTGTAGAACTTTG
>NW_004524577.1:38524122-38546915 GCF_000260255.1 Octodon degus
TGAAATCAACCCTGTGTATCCCTCGCCCGAGTTTCATATTGAGTGAATGAAAACGAGAACACGTGTGTTTGTGTGTGTTACAGAATGTCAAGTTTGTGTGCGCAGCTATCGTGTGCTCTTTTTCATTTCTGGGTAAAAGTGTGTACTTTTTAAACCATTTTATTGTGAAAGGATATTCGAGAGGTTTTTTTCTTTCTTTGACTTTTTAGAAGCTCTTGTACTTTATTCTGAACACACCTCTGGTGGACAACACAGTTCGTTTCAGTTTGGCACATACCCAAGAGTAGAATGGCTAGATCATTAGGAAATGTATATTTGAGTTTTAATAGATAAATTAATTTTCCTAAGAAGAGCCCTTTAGTATTTCTACCAGCAATAAATGAGGGCTCCATGTAACTACTTTAAAAATAAATTTAAAAATCTATAATAATTATTGTTAGTAGGGAATAATACATTTTCTTTGCTTCTTTTTCTTTTTTTTTGAGACATGGTCTCATGGTGAAGTGCAGGGTGGCCTTGACCTTGTGGTGATCCTCCCGCCTCAGGCCCCCAGTGCTGGGATTATAGGCATGCATCGTCATGCCCAGCTGTTTTCTGTTGTTGTTCGAGAAGGAGTTTAGGCCAGCCCTGAACTCACTGCGTAGCCCAGACTGCAACAATCCTTCTGCCTCGGTCTCCTGAGTGCTGGAAGTGCAGGTAGGTGCCGCCATACCTTGGTTCCTTGTGCTTATTGCAGTTAAAATCCTTCCTAGGAATAGATGATTTAAGCAAGTGTCTAAAAATCAGCCTACTGACTCTTGAGTCCCTTCTTTTAGAGTTTAGCGCCAGGTTTCACTGATGACTGTGGGGCTTCTCCCTGGCTGCGTATTGGCACCACTGGGGAAGCTCATATACAGAAGTCTGGGTACAATCAAAGGTCCATTAAATCAGATTTCCCCAGAGCTCATCTGGGACATTGGTAATTGTAGGGTCTGGGAGTCGAATGGCAGCTATAATTGAAAGCAAGAGACTGGTATTTTAGTCAGCCTAAGCTCTGCTCTTCTTTTTCGGAGCTATCTCCTTGTGAGTCCCTGTGAGCACCCCCCCCCCCAACTAGAAAGGACCTGCTGGAGGGACGGGGCATGGTCATGTGGTCTCACCTCACAGTGGCTGCTGAGGTCACTCCCTGCTGAACTCAGAAATCCTGAATGGACATCACATGACTTTTTCCAAAGAAAACTTCCAGGTTCAGCACGCCTTCCCCGCTGCGCGAGGCAGCCAGTAGAACCGCTGTTAGTTAGACCCGCTGGGGGCAAGGGAGATGGAACCCGAGAAATAACGTGGGTCATCCATGACTTAAATGCAGACTCCTAAGGAACGTGACTGCCTTTTGTTTCCTTTTCTTGCTTGGCAAAATGCTTCATTTACATCCCCTAGAATTTCTATTCCTCATCAGGTGGCTTTGGAAAATATTGAGAGACATTATATATTTCTGTTTCTCCCACAGACTCAACTTATTGGAAATAAATAAAAATAGCAATTGTTGTTGTATAACAATGGCCTTCAAGGCAGACCTGCTTCCTTTTGTCCACATGCTCCAGACTGTCTGTTTCCTGAAGGATTACAGAGCCTTCCACTGTGTTTGTTATTAAAAGGACCTGATCTTAGTGTCATTCCTGCTGGGTCCCGCTGGGACACTGCAGTGAGTAATTCAGGAGAAAATTCCCGTGGCACTTGGCACACATGACACTGGTGACATTGTTTCCATCAGCCCCCCCTCCTCAACCCACAAGCTGCCATCTGATTCTTTCACTTTGGAGACTGATCTCCGCTCAGGGTTATTAGTGGGCAGAAACAGATCCAGCGATACAGCTTGATTTTATTTGTGATCAGATTAAGACATGACAACAAATGAAATACAGTTATCTAAAGTGTGCCCTTCATAGTCTTATGTATCCAGTGAATGGAGTTCTTTGAGAGACGCGTGTAGACACCAGGCGCTTGAGGCACTCCACATCTCCCTGTGAGACCGAAGGAAGTGATGCCGCGGAAAACACCTCCACAGCGCAGAGGGCTTCCAGAATCTCCCTGGGGAAAAGCAGAGGGGAGGACATGAGGTGGGACCCTTGTCAACCATGGCCAATAGCAAAATGTGAGAAATTGTACAGTGTTTAATATGAAATTAATACCAACCATGACTTAGCTAAAAACTAGTACTTAAGCAATCAAAATACTTTGATTGAAATACTTTAGTGTTTTAAAATAGGTTCAAAAAATTAGGCTTACTGGTTTTAATACACTACTGAGAATTGAAGTGAAACTTTTATGGTTTATGTTATATACTAATTTTTGGATTGCTCACTGCTTCCAAGAAAGAGATCCTTGTGTTTGTCATTTTCTCAGAAGGCTTAACAACTGAAGGAGTAAAATAGTCAAATGAAGATTGGTCCTTCCAGCAAGTATTTGTCATTCCAGAGAAACAAAACCAAAGCAAACCCTCTTAGGGAAAAGTTGGTTTACGATGTGATAAACTTGGGGTCCTCCTTAGGTAGATACATTTCTCCTGCCTGTCATGGTATCTAACATCTGTAGAGTTAGACTATTGGGTTTCATTTATCAATAGCCACTGTGATCACTGAGAAAATGGGTGAGGACTGTGAAGCTGCAGTGGTACAAGGTGCCTGGTGGCAGGGGGCTCGTGTTCGGGGATGTGGGCACGGCCTCAAGGTATTGCATATGGGTTCCCCAAACAGGAAGTTCTAGGTTCCTGGGTGCCTACACTGGAAGGAATAGGTTAGAGAAAAGGTGCCAAAGACAATGCCTTCTTTGCCTGAGACTTGGCCAGCCTTGGTCCTGAAGGTAAGATAGAATTCCTGTATAGGGTCTTTGGAAAAGGTGAAGAATTATAGGTACTCGGAATTTAGAAGTCTGTAAAGTGTTTTATCTACTTTAGTCTTTCAGCAGGGCACTGTCTTCATCCTTTTCAGGGACCCCAAGATGGAGGTTTACATATTCTTTGGCATGGGGGTCATGCTTGGAAGGGGTCTTCTGGGGCCTGAGCTCAGGTCTAGGAAGTCATGGGGGCGAGCCCAAGGCCTTCGGGCAGAGTGGGAATGACAGGTGCTTTAAATATGCCCGGGTGAAGTGGCAGAGATGGAAGGGAAGCCAAGCTCCCTTGAGGAGCCCTGGCCAAAGGTCTCCTGCCTTTTGTATACACAGTATCGTCAAGTTTAGATCTACAAATGATAATAAGAAAAATTAGGAAAAAATGGTTTCTTGTGGTATTTGATGTGAAATCAAGCTGTAGTGGATCAATCCCTGTACTATCGGTAAACTTTTATTTTTACTGACTCCCCTAAGCAGAGCTTATTAACTTATTTTGCCTGGGATTTTACCAAACTTCTTACATAACCACTGTAGAAGCCAATGCCAGGACAAAGCCACACAGCGTGTTTCAATGTCTTACTCTAATAGCCAACATGGGAAGCTCTTCTGTTACTTACATTGCATGAGTCTTTCCCACCATGAGGGTTTCCGGCACAAATCATATTGAGTCCAATCACAGGATTAAAATTGTAGTGGTCTGCATTATTGCAGATTTTTCTATCTATGATGGTGATGTTGACTTCTCTCAGAAGATCAGACAGAGGTGACTTATTGCCAGTCAGCCCCCACCCTGCAATTTGACATGAACTTCCTGGTTTTACATCATCCCCATTGGCAGGCAGTTGAAGGATAGCCACGTTTTTGTTAAGTTTTGCTTTTTTGTTCAGCTGTCAAAAGACAAACACAGGGAGTTATCAGAAGGAGATAAATACTAACATTTTTATTTAAATTCTCATTCAACCTACTGGGACCTCCTTATATGAATTTGTTCCTTTAGAGGCACAGGGGATTCCATGTTGCCAAGTTTAGGAGTTTTTGTAAGTCAAGACCTCAAAGGTACATACCTGAAGAAGTTTAAGATCATTTTCATGTGTGTCCGGGTCATAGCATGGGTGAGGAAAGTCCTTCTGAATTGAGAATATCTGTTTTTCTGGCTCGTCCTTGGTTATTGAGTGAGCTCCAAGAATGACCTCGGACTTTCTGTCCCTAGAATAGACACAACACAGTTTACTGAGTTTATTCTTTAATTAGAAACTGATTGTATAATGAATTGATCCTTTTCATTTCATCATTTGTAAATGTGCTTTTTATGGAGATACTTTGTGGCTTGAAGAATGTGTATGCCTTAAAGGGCGAACGTGAGCTCATTTGGGATCGATTATCATCATCCCCTGGAATACCAGAGACTGGGCATCTTACGAAGAACAGAAAGTGTCTTTGGCTGGTGATTTGGGACTTCAAGAACCTGGTGTCGGCTACAGCTTGGCTTCTGGGGAGGGCGTCATGCTGTCGGCTTGTGGAAGAAAGTGTGTGTGTGTGTAGGGGCGGGCAGAGGTCCAGGCTGCTTATTATGTCCCTGAAGCTTTGCAGCAAACTAATGCTTTTGTTGCCTTTCTCTGCTGTACAGCTGACACTAGTCTCATTTATGACATTAGAACTGTACTTTTCAGTAGAGCATATTTTATTTTTTAATTATTTTTTTATTGGTATGTATTGGCAGTAGAGAATGATTACAATCATCATGAGAAGTTGGCACACATACATAACCCATCTGAATTCTTTTGTCCAGACAATAAAATGTTCTATAAATCTGCATGGTCCAGTGTGGTAGCCCCTCACCATATGAGGCCACTAAGGACTTGAAATATGGCCAGTGTATCACTGAGGAAGTAAATTTATAATGTCATTTGGTTTTTTTTTTTTTAATTTTTTTTTAAATTTTTTATTTATTTGAGAGAGAGAGAGAGAGAGAGAGAGAGAGAGAGAGAGAGTGTGGTGTGTGTGTGTGGCCAGCTCAGCCCACCAGGGGGCGGGGCTGGCTGGCATGTGGTGCTGGGGGATTGAACCGCGGTCCCTGATGCCTTGCCAAGCTTGTTCTAAGTAGGTGCCTTAGACCACTGAGCCATCTCTCCAGCCCCCTTATTTTTTTTTTTAATTTTTTTTTTAATTTTTTATTTATTTGTTGGTTTTTAAAAAATTATTATTCTTATTATTTTGTACTGAGGATTGAACTCAGGACCTCGTGCCTGCCAGGCAGGCACTAGTGTCACTGAACTATCTTCCTAGCCTTTCTAATTAAATTTGTATAGCCCAAGTGGCTATGCTATCAGATAGCTCAGGTTTAGAGGCCTGGGGAGAGGGCTCAAGGAAGTGCCGTAGGTGATAGAAACTAGGGGGTGGCGGAAGGTGTGAGTGCTTCTGCAAAGAGCACAGAAGGCACTGGGAGCAAGCTTTCTCTGCCTGGTGGCTGTGCCTGGGTCCAGAGTGAGCCCAGAAAGTTGACCTTTCCATGCTGAAGTGACTCTGTTCCAGCACCTGTACCTGGATAGTCCTCAGAATGAGCTTGGAGCTGCTGCTTCCTCATTGCCCTGATTGTGGGTTTAACTTCATTTGGGCTAAATCGAGTTCCTTCAGACTCAAGTAACATGAAAACACGTAGGGTCTCCACACACTGCCTTTTAGGATGTGAACACTTACACGGCACAGTGGGCTGCAGTCAACACCCACATTTTTCCAATCAAAGCACCAGCACAGATATTTCCTTTGTTGAGTTTAAGCAGGACCATGTAGGGTCTTGAGTGAGGAGCTACTTCATGGCCTCCAATAATTCTTACACAGCCATCTGTTCAGCAGGAAAAAGAAACTCAGTTTGCCTGAAAAAGTTCTTCATAAAGCCATGGCTCTAAGGCCAGATATGCTTTTCCCTCCAAGAGAAAGATCGTGGATGAAAGTGTTTCCCTTTGCGTTTACTCTGTGTGGACCTACAGACATCTTTTGTAAGTCCCATCCCTGTTGGACTCTGCAACAGAGGTCACAGCTGTTGTACTCACAGACTGAAGGTTGTATTCCAGGGTCATCAGCCTGGAAATCTGTCACAAAGCTTTAACCCCAGGCCTTGGGCTTTGGAAAGGGCAGAGAGCCCTAGGTTGGTCTACACCAGCAGCAGTTGCTGCAGGAGATGTTGATGACCACAAGTGCCCCCAACCCCCTTCTGGCTTATAATTAATTTGGGGAAGTAGAGGGGATTTTAGAAGTCTGCAAATTTCTCTTTTTACCCCAAACCCTTGTAGAAGTGTAACTTACAAACTGACATTAGTACTTCCTAGTAATGACCCTCTGGGAGTCTTTTGGTGATTGAGGTGTTCTAGTATTGAATTGCACTGTTCTTCCTCAAGCTTTGAGAGAATAAGCGTATCACACCTGAGGCTCACCTTCCCTTTCCAGGCCTAACTGCATGGTTTAACCTAAGGCCTCTGCAGTAAGGTAAGGAAAAGAACTAAGGAGAGGATTCTGTCTTAGAAAAGTTTCCTTCATGATAAGCTGGGATTAGCTTGTTAGAGAACAGGGAGACCTAAGCCCCCACACACTGTATTTCTGGCTGAGAGGACCTGTGTGTCCTGGTGGTGACTCTCGGCTACCTTCTCCAGCACACGCTCTTGGGTTCTCCTAAAGTAGTTCTCCTGCGAGAGGGCTGAGATTCATGGTTTCTGCAGTAGACGGCAATGCTTCTCATTCCATCATTAAAGTACTGAACTCACAGTAAGTTATCAGTGATGGAGACAAGCTTTTAAACATAAGGATTGATGTGGGTGAGGGTAAGAGGAAGAGGATGACCACAGCCCTGCACTTCTAAGGGGAGTTGGCAGGCAACATTCTAGGCTCTAGAGAGAAGAGGGTAAGGGACTTAAAGAAACCAAAAGAACTTCAGCCACATTCCCATTTTTCGTGGGGTGACTCATATTCAGATATTTCTACAGATCCATTTTTGGGCTTTGTGGAATGCGGAAAACAAACTCAGCAGAACACTTGTAGAGCACTCCATGCTTTCAGTGGAGCATGTATATCAGCTTCAGGGGTTAGTCTGCATCTGCCTTCAACCACTCTTAGAGTCTCGGGGAGGGGTTGGAGGAGTGAGGGCATTTAAAAAATTGGTATTTTCTGGTCCTTATGCTAAATTTAATCAGAATTTCTGAGGCTAGAACAGGATGTCAATATTTAAAAAAAAATCTTGCAACTATTCTAAGGAGTAGGATGGTTGAGCCCGTTAGCTCAGGGTCTCAGGTCTTTTTTTGTGTGTGTGGTACTGGAAAGTGAACTCAGGACATTGTGCTTGCCAGGCAGGCGCTGATGCCACTGAGCTGGGCCCCAAGGGCCTGAGGTCTTGCTTTGCTGCCTGTTCTCCTTGCGGGCTCACATTGCTCTCTGTGAAAACAGGAAACAAAGTGGAGCAGAGCAAAGAGCCTTTGCTGCTGCTTTTGAGGATAAAATAAGATTTTTAAGACAATCTGTCTCCTTTTCAGGAGGATTTTACATGCCTTAGTATGTTAAATACTCAGTTGTCTGCTGTGCTTGTAATATGCCCATCCTTTAGTCTCAAATGTCCTGCAAGCTTGTTTCCTTTTATACTTTCCTTTTAGTTTTGGATGCAAGGTAACCCAGAGAGGTTCCTTGGAAATTCCCAGCATTTATGTTATCCCCTGGGGAAGAAGCCCTGGCTCTCTCCATATTTATCAGCTGATTTTGCCCCATCCCTAGGTTCTTCAAAGAAGATATAGAACTACTCAGAAGCCACTGTGCTTCCCTCCAGTGACAATATTACAAATGTTACAGCACTTCAACCCCTACAGGCAGAGGTCATACCAAAGCAGGTATGAGTTCTGTATTGGTTACACTCAGTGACTTCACAGAAAATCCTGTAGCTCTCCCGGAGAGGCCATGTGCGGACTTTCCCAGTGTCCGGAGGTTCCCCCAAGGAGAGGCTAGAGAAAGACGGTAGTTACTAAGATTCTAATAGATCCCGATTCCGGTGGCCAGGTCAGCTTTGTCTTATTATTATTATTTTTTGCTGTAAAACTATCTGTGCATTTCTGCAGAAAGAAAGGCTGAGTTTGTAACTGATGCTGCAAAAGGGAGCTTTGAAAGTTAATATTTTTTTCCTTTAGGACAGGTGGCTTCTCCAGACTTCTTCAGTCCTAGAACATAAACCATCCTTCGCACCTCTCCTCGGCCCAGAGGAGTGGGGCTTGCAGAAGCTGGCACCAGGAGGCTAAAGTCCACTGCCTTTCCTTAGGAAGGGAGGGAGCATGCCTGAACGGGCGCATTCTCACTACCTCCCGCCCCGACCTTGTTATAAAAGACTCCAACACCTGCCTATGATAAGGTGGTGATTTGAGGCAAATGGGTCCCTTCCATGTCCTTGGAGGTAGCTGTGAATAAATCCCTTTAAAAAAAATTCTTCCTTGACTTGGTCCGAGGTGGGCAAATGAACCCAAGCTATGAAGCTTTGGCACTGGTAACCAGCTAGGGCACCACTATTCTTTTTCTGACAGGGAACTTGTTTCCCCAACTCAAACATATTTTGCATGTTTTGTAGTTCATTTTTTATTTTTGTGAGATAGGGTCTTGCAATGTAGTTCAGGCTGACCTTGAACTCATGCTGTAGCCTACACTGTACTTAAACTCTTGGTGATCCTCCTGCCTCAGGCTCCTGAGTGCTGAGATTACACCCTTGCTTCACCATGCCTGGCTGTTTGCTCATCTTTACATTGTTCTTTTTGGAAATTTTCAACTTACAAATTGGCAGCAATAAGCGTTAGCAGTTCTGTTATCTTTTGGAAAGATAATATGAAGAAAAAGGAAGGATTTTTCTTTTAAAATAAAGAATTCAGAAAGGTAATTGAAAAAAGATTGCTAAACCTTTTAAAACTTGGGGGAGATAACTCTTTTGGCACAATAAGGTGTTATTATCAAATAGTCACTGAAAGTTAGCTCCACTTTGCTTAGTGATCATAAAAATAACAAGAATCAGCCTTACCTTCAGGAATGAGTAGAAGAAAAACAGCTATCGAGAGAGAAGATGCCAGAAATGCATAGGAGTTGCTCATTGTGGCTGGCTGCTGTCCCTGCATCAATCAACAGGAAGGCCACTTGTCATTCTCAGCTGGGTCCCCCTATATAGGAGGGTCAGAGGATGTGGCTCCCTCTCTTACCTTTCTTTCACACGTCAGAGCTTTGCACTGGGAGACGAACCCCAAGCGAGAGCAGCGCATGACCGCTCAGCGCCCGGGGCACCATCTACTTCCTGGGGACGTTCAGGGAGAGCACTGCCAGTCTGCAGGGCTGATTGCCCACAAGAAGAGGCGGACGCAGCACACAAGAAGAGACTGCACATGTCTCAGCCAAGATGTTTTCATCAACAACAATATTACTTTCAGTATCCAGGAATGGAAGTTCTTTGAAGATTCAAAACTCAAAGCTTTCAGAAAAGACCTAAAATTGGTCATCAATCAAGCGACTTTCTGGCTGTCTCCTTGGGTTATTTACTTATTTAAAAGAGAATGAAAAAAGAATAAAAATGATACAGAACTTCAAAACAAGATGATAGGAAACTAGTAATGGTTATTATATTGCATATTATTATCTTCAAAGTAGTCGCTCACAAAATAGGACAGATATACAGCTACTTTCTCTTAGTCAATGAGAAGAAAAATTTATACTAGTAGTGTTTAGACAAGATATCATGTTTGCATCTTGTACTCTGAATACTATGAAGACAATGATATGCAATGTGTTAATTATTGTAACTGTCCTACTAACCTGCTTTGAAACTGTCTCATTGTGATTTATTTCTCAATGAAATTAATAAAAAACAAAAACAAAGTAGTTGCTCAGATTACTAGTATAAGCATGTAAAACTGATCAAGCAATATAAGCCCTAATTGTTCCTTTTAATGAACTAATAGAAATTAGTGATACAGTTATCTTAGCTGTCTTACGTGTATGCATATATATTTAATAATAAGCTGAGCACAGGTGGAGATCAGGAAGGAAAGAGGTGCACAAAATTTCTGCCTCTACTTTCCAGCTTTGTGGAGAAGGGTTTGTTGTGATACCGCCTGGAACCTGGGGATGGTGTGGGGATATGAGTTGGTGAGGTGGGTACTGTTGGCCCTGCTCAGTCCTGTTATTGTGCCTCTTCTGATGGTTTAATGTCACAGCTCTAGATACTGCAAGTGTCCTTCTTTAGCTGAGAAAGTGTGAATAAGGCAGGACTGATGTTTCAGTGTTGGGGAATGTCTCACTAAGAAGAATCAACCTCAGTTCCTGGAGGAAGAGAATGAAGAAAGGCTTCTATCAGAAGTGTTTTCAGTCCTTTTTAGAGGTCAGGATGTGGTCTTTGTTGTGATATATATGGTCATACATTTTGTCAGGATGTTTGGTTGTGAGCCACCCATCCCCATGGTTGACACACTGATGACTTCAGACCTAGTGGTTTCTTTTTTAGAAGTCAACAACCTCATACTTTTAGAACTAGCGGTTACATTTTTAGGAATCATATAACTTTAGAAGGAAATCCTGAGACCCCTGTGTTTCTTTGATGTAGGTCTCATTAGTGTATCCTTCTCATCATTTTTGGTAATAGTGGTCGGATACTCTGCTTCTGGTTTTGATGAGTAATTTTAGTGCAGACTTAGAAAAAGTCAAATTTTAATTGACAGCACCTACTGAAAACATTTGAAGGAAACAATGACAATATTATTTCAATATGACTGTAGCTGCTATTTATACTGACTTTTAGCAGATTTATAGGATATAATTGGTATGCCATCAGGTTCACTCATTTAAAAGCGCACAACCCAATAGATTTGAAGATATTTATAGGGTTCTGTAGTCATTATACTTTAATTCTAGAATATTTTCATCACCCCCAAGAAGCTTATAACCGTTACTGTCACTCTAAATAGGAAACCTCTAAATTTTCTTTCTATTTCATTAGATTTACCTATTAGGGACATCTCAGATAAACAGATCATATAATATGTAGTTGTTTTGTGACTGATTTTTTTTCACTTAAAAAGTTTTTAAGGTTTTTACATATTGTAACATGTAGCAGCATTATAGTCCTTTTATTGTCAGAGAAGGTTCCATTATGTGAATATAGTGCATTTTGGTTTTTCATTGGTGAGTTGATGGGTATTTGGCTTATTTCTTATCTTTAGCTATTCAAATATGCCTCTGTGAACAGTCTTCTGTAAATTTTTATCAGAACTTTCATTTTCTCTGACTTTACATCTAAAAGTGAAATTACCAAATAACTTGGTAGTTACATAGTAACTATGTGTTTAACATTTTGAGGAGCTTCTAAACCATTTTCCAATGTAGCTACATTTCCACTAACAATCTGTAAGACTGCAAATTTTTTCTAAATTACTGCCAATATTAATATTATGTCTTTTGATAATAGTCATTTTAGAAGGTGTGAAATAGCATCTCACTGTAGTTTTAATTTGTGTGTCTCTAATGACTAATGATGTTGAGTTTCTTATGTACTTATTTTCCATCCATATCTCTTTGGTGAAATACCTTTCTACTTTTAAGTTGAGTCATTTGTCTTTTGCATTGAGTTATAACTTTTAAAATATGCTAGACACAAGTCCCCTGTTACATAAATAATTTATAAACATTTTCTCCAACTCTGTGGGTTTTCTTCTCTCTTTGTTGGTGATATCTTTTGAAGGATGAAATGAAAAAAATTTTTTTTAAATGTATTTAGGGCAGGGTCTACAGGGTCTCACTACACAGATCAGACCTGTAGTGATCCTCCTATTTTTCAGCCTCCCAAGTGCTGAGATTACAGGTGCATGCCACTGTGCCCAGTCTTAGGCCCCGGTCCAGTGCACTCCAGGGGAGGGCCTGGCACGGCATGCCAGAAATTTTTTTAAAAATTAATTTTATTGAGAAAGAAATAGCAATGAGACAGTTTCAAAACCAATTAGAGGGACAGTTTCAATAATTAATACATTGCATATTGTTGACTTCATTGTGGTTATTCATAGTATAAGATGCAGACATGATATCCTGTCCAAACACTATTAGTTCAAATCTTTTTTCTCACTGAATTAAGAGAAAGTAGCTGTATATGTATCCTAACTATTTTGTATATACAGATACAAAATGGTCCTTCATTTATATCCCCTTTTTTTGTTTAGTTTTGTCAGAGATGGGTACTCCATTGCCATTTAAATATTGTAGGCGCGTGAATTCAGCAAAATAATCCAATATAGTCCAGTAGTCCATAATAATAGTGGGTTATCTATAGGACTGGCAATGTCAGAAGTTATTGACTTGAACATTTTACAGTCTAGCATATTAATATGGCTTTACTTTTTATACTTCATTTTTATACTTTTCTGCTGGATGGTTAAGACCAAGATAAAGTGAGACCTATATAACAAGAAATGTAACTTTTGTATGTGATAAGGTTAGTCAAATCCCCTCAGAATTTACCCTGAAACCCTGTACTGCAATTTGTAGATCCTTTGTCAGTGTCAGCCATGTGGATGAGTCATGGCTGTTGCTTGACCAATTTCAGTGAAAGCCTGAGAGAATGTTTTCTCTCCATGTGACTCTCCTTTGGCACACTCTGCATCATTGATCATTTTCCTGATGGAAGTTTTTAAACTTTGATGAATGCTAACTTCTCAGTTTCCCTGTCACTGGGAAATAAGAGCTAACACCTAAAAAGAAACTGACCAACATATTCTCCATGAACTTAGGTATCTTAAAAAAAAGTTCCGGCTTTTTGCTGGTGGACACCGCGGTGGAGGCATCATCAGGCTGTCTTCCGACTGCCGTCTTGTCTAAGTCAGAGTCTCCCAAGGAGCCGGAACAGCTACAGAAGCTCTTCATCGGAGGGCTGAACTTTGAAACAACTGAGGAGAGTCTGAGGAGCCATTTTGAGCAATGGGGAACACTCATGGACTGCGTGGTAATGAGAGACCCGAACACTGAGCGTTCCAGGGGTTTTGGGTTTGTCACTTATGCCACTGTGGAGGAGGTGGATGCAGCCATGAATGCAAGGCCACACAAAGTGGACGGAAGAGTTGTGGAACCAAAGAGAGCTGTCTCAAGAGAAGATTCTCAAAGACCAGGTGCCCACTTAACGGTGAAGAAGATCTCTGTTGGTGGCATTAAAGAAGATACTGAAGAACATCACCTACGAGATTATTTTGAGCAATATGGAAAAATCGAAGTAATTGAAGTTATGACTGACCGAGGCAGTGGAAAAAAGAGAGGCTTTGCTTTTGTAACCTTTGATGACCATGACTCTGTGGATAAGATTGTCATTCAAAATACAACACTGTGAACGGCCACAACTGTGAAGTGAGGAAAGCCCTGTCCAAGCAGGAGATGGCTAGTGCTTCATCTAGCCAAAGAGGTCGAAGTGGTTCTGGAAATTTGGTGGTGGTCGTGGAGGTGGTTTTGGTGGCAATGACAGTTTCGGTCACAGAGGAAACTTGAGTGGTCGAGGTGGCTTTGGTGGCAGCCATGGTGGGGGTGGATATGGTGGCAGTGGAGATGGCTACAATGGATTTGGTAATGATGGAAGCAATTATGGAGGTGGTGGAAGCTATAATGAATTTGACAATTACAACAGTCAGTCTTCAGATTTTGGACCCATGAAGGGAGGAAACTTTGGAGGCAGAAGCTCTGGGCCCTATGGTGGTGGAGGCCAATATTTTACCTAACCACGAAATTAAGGTGGCTATGGTGGCTCCAGCAGCAGCAGTAGCTATGACAGTGGCAGAAGGTTTTAAACACTTCCAGGAAACAAAACTTAGCAGGAGAGGAGAGCCAGAGAAGTGACAGGGAAGCTACAGGTTACAACAGATTTGTGAACTCAGCCAAGCACAGTGGTAGCAGGGCCTAGCTGCTACAAAGAAACAATACTCATGCATATGGGCAAAAAACTCGAGGACTGTATTTGAGACTAATTGTATAACAGGTTATTTTAGTTTCTGTCCTGGTCTTCCTTCGCCTCCAGTGTGCAGGTGTGGAGCTTCTGCTGGTCCAAGTCTAACCTATTAAGAACTTAACAGGGAGACTCCAAGTAGCCTGCGGGATGCATGAAAGCTGCGATCTGTGGGTATAGTGCAAGCAGGTGAGGAACCTTCCTGGACCCATTTAAGAACTTTGGTGGACTTGGGAGGACTGAGAGAGAGACTCCATCTTGGTGATTACTGGGAGCTTCAAAAATGCCAAAATGCAGGAGCAAAAGGCAATCTCAATCCTCCAGCCCACACAGAACAAAGCCAGGATACAAAGACATACAATAACTTGAAAATCTAACACCTGGAATTTCTGAAATGATAGCAACTGGAGAAAAGAAACAACTCTGTCAGGCTATAGAAGAAAGAAGATGAGAAATAGTCTCTCAGCTCAAAAGAGAAATGACAACAATTGCAAAAGAATGGCTCAGCACAGCTAAAGAAGACATAGATTGAAAAAAAGAGAGAATAGAAAAATGATGGGAACACTGAATGACTAATACAGGAAAGAATTTGAATACATGAAACATTCAAACAGATATCCAGGAAATTAAGAACTCCATTAAAAGCTGGCAAAACCACTTGCCTGAAACTGAAGATAGACTTTCAGGCCTCGAAGATAGTGGTGCAGCCAATGAATGTGAAAGGAAAGCTCTCTTAAAACTAACAAGGAACCAGGAAATAACAACTCAGCAGTTACAAGATGACACAAAGAAAAATAATGTAAGAGTAGTAGTTGTCCATGAAGTAGTGGAAGAGAGCACAAATGACATAAAAAGACTATTTGCAGAAGTATTAGCACAAAATTTTCCAAACATGAGAAAAAAACCTGACATGCAGATAAGCGAGGCATATAGAGCTCCACACAGGCATAACCACAATAAGTCTACATGTAGACACATAATAATCAAGATCCAGAAATTCAGCAAAAGAATAGAATATTAGAAGTGGTAGAGAGAAGAAACAGTGGAATGGAAAATCCATTCAGAATCACAGCAAATTTCTCAACACAAATCATCAAATCAAGAAGAGCATGGAGTGAAGTATTTCAGGTCCTGAAATAACATCCAATCTAGGTCGATGTACCCTGCAAAACTATCCATAAAATTCACTGGGGAAATAAGATCCTTCCATGACAAAGAACAGTGGAAGAAATTCATGACCATCAAACCAAACCTATGAAGAATCCTGACAGATATTCTAAAAGAGAAAGAAGTGACCACAGCTTCAAGAACAACAAAAAGGAACCACCAAAAAGAGCAAGTAATTAAAAAGAGAGAAAAAGTATAGAACCTGTAGCAGGAAAATAACGTGACAAAGATAAGCCAATATATATCAGTTATAACCATCAATGTAAATGTCCTCAGTTCACCAATCAAAAGAAACAGACTAGCAGAAACAAAATCCAAAAATATAGTGCACATATGAAACACATTTAACTCAAAAGGAAATTCTCAGACTAAAAGTCAAAGGATGGAAAACAATCCTCCATGCCACAGGAAATCAGAAAGAAAAGCATGGGTAGCTATCCTGGTTGCTGACAATATCAACTTCAAAATCATTCAAAGAGATAAAGAAGGTCACTACATACTTGTTAAGGGACAACTGTAAGGGAAGAGATAACAATTAAATCTATATGCACCCAAAAAAGAAATATCCACCTACATAACACAAATTCAAACAGACATAAAAAATCAAATGAGCAATAAGGCAATAGTAATGGGGGAAATTAACACACCACTGTCACAAAGAGATAGAGCAACTAGGCAAAAAAAAAAAAATCAGCAAAAAAATAACAGAACTAAACGAAACTTGTAAAGAAATTGACTTGGTAGACCTTATAGAGAGTTTCAACCAGCAACAACAGAATACACATTCATTTCAGTTGCACATGGGACATTCTCCAAAATAAACAATGTACTAGCACACAGAGCATTCTTAAATAAATGCAAAGAAATTGAAATTATCCAATGCATACTATCTGACCATAGTGCAATAAAACTGGAAATTATTATTATTATCATTATTATTTTTGTGGTACTAGGGATTGAATTTAGGACCTTGCACATGCCAGGCAGATGCTTATGCTGCTGAGCTATCTCCCCAGCCCCCAAACTGGAAATTATTGACAAAAGAAACTCTAAAAACACTATACACACATGGCAATTAAATAAGAACCTCCTAAACAACCAGTGGGTCACAGATGAAATTAAAGAAGAAATTAAAAATATTTACAGTCAAAGGAAAATGCAGGTACAACCTAGCAAAATCTGTGGGATGCAATGAAAGCTGTTTTAAGAGGAAAATTTATAGCATTAAGTTCACACATTAGGAAAACAGGAAAATCCCAAATAAATAATCTTATGCTACACCGCAAGCTCCTGGAAAAAGAGTAAGTCAAGCCCAAAACCCAAAGAAAGCAGGAAATTATAATGATTAGAGCAGAAATTAATGCATTGGAGATGAAGAAAAAATGCAAAGAATAAATGAATCAAAGAGTTCGTTCTTTGAAAGAATAAAATTGGTAAATCCATAGCCAACCTGATAAAAACAAAAAATAAAAAAACCCCAAAAAACTCCAAAGTCATGCAATAAAGAATGAAAAGGGTGAAATCACCATAGACCTTAGAGAAATTGAGAATATCATCAATACTTAATTCCAAAATCTTTACTCTCATAGGATGGAAAACACAGGAAATGGAAGTTTTCCACATACATATGAAATGCCAAAGGTGAGTCAAGAAGACGTGCAAAGTCTAAATAATCCAATAATAAGAAACGAAATTGTAATGTAATAAAAAACCTACCAACAAAGAAAGGCCCAGGTCCTAATGGGTTAACAGAAGAATTCTACAAGCAATTTAGAGAAAATTTAATGCCAACTTTCTCAAACTCTTCAATGAAATTCAAAGGGATTTGAGGCAAGTATTATTTCAAAACCAGAGAAAAATCCAACTAAAAAAGACAACTATAGGCCTATCTCGCTCATGAATGTAGATGCAAAAATCCTCAATAAAATACTAACAAACAGAAGAAGATTATACATGACCAAGTGGGATTCGTTCCAGCAATGGAGGGATGGTTCAACATATACAAATCCATAAATGTAATACACCACATCAATAGAATCAAGAAAAAAAAAACCCACATGATCATCTCAATAGAGGCAGAAAAAGCTTTTGACAAAGTCCAACACTCATTCCTGATAAAAACTCTACAGAGAATCAGAATTGAAGGTCTATATCTCAACCTGATAAAAGCCATCTATGAGAAACCAATGGCCAACATCATATTAAATGGGCAAAAACTTAAGGCCTTCACTTTAAAATCAGGAACAAGACAAGGATGTCTACTGTTTCTACTCCTATTCAATATAGGTTTTTTTTTTTTTTATGCTCCTGAAACTCCTTCCAGTGTGTTCCTATTTATTCATTTTCAGAACACAAACTTAAACTTGGATAGGCTGAATTAACCCAACCCACCAATGGCAGGTATGCTCAACATGCTGTATAAAGTATAACATTCAATTTATTATTTCTTTCTCAAGAGACTTTTCTTCAGTCCATTAAGACATAGCTCCCTTTCCATAGGCTTTGGTGGAGGTTGTGGGGCAGCAGGTCTAAATCGGGGTGCAGGAGTTCGGTCCTTACAGGCTTCATGAGTTTGATTTCTGACCACTTTGCTGTGAATGGCACAACTCACACAGTCATGCAGCTTCACATACAGCTTGAGAAGCACATAACCATCACAGACACTCGCTTCAGCATTGTCCCCAATGGTGGCGGCCTCTACTATGTTCCTAATGACAAACTTCTTAATGGCCTTATCCTTGGGTATGCACTGGGTGCAGTACGTGCAGCAAATAGGCTGCACATGACCACGGCCCTTTTTGGCACGACCGTTGTTCCTTCATTTTTTTTGTCATCTTGGAAAGGAGGACCCAAAAGAGCTCAATATAGTTCTGGAAACATTAGCCAGAGCAATTACATAGGAGAGAGAAATGAAAGAAATACAGGTTAGAAAATAAGTGAAATTACCATTATTGGCAGATGACTTGATACTCTACATAGAGGACCCTCAAAACTCCTCCAAAAGTCTTTTATATTTAATCACCAAATTCAGCAATGAAGAAGGATACAAAGTTATTAGCCAAAAATCAGTAGTATTTTTATACACAAACAATGAACACACTGAGAGAGAAATTAGGGAAACCATGCCTTTCACAACATCCAAAAAGAATGAAATACATAGGCATTAATCTCACAAAGAAAGTAAAAGATTTATGCAGTGAAAATTATGTTATTCTGAGAAAAGAGATTGGAGAAGATTTGAGAAAAGGGAAAGATAGTCCATTTTCCTGGATAGGGAGAAGCAATATTGTGAAAATGGCCATACTCCCAAATTTTTATACAGATTTAATGCAATCCTGATTAAAAGACCATTAATATAACTCACAGAGCTTGCGAAAATGTTCCTCCAATTCATCTGCAACCAGAAGAGAGCCAGAATATCCAAAGCAATCCTGGGCGACCAAGGAAATACAGGAAGTATCACAGTACCTGACCTGAAATAACATTATAAAGCTACTGTAACAAAATCAGCATAGTACTGGCATAGAGACAGATCTGAGAGTCAGTGGAACAGATTAGAAGATGAACACACAACTGCAAACACACTCAGCCACCTTATCTTTGACAAAAAGGCCAAGCATGCTAATTGAAGAAAGATAGCTTTTTAAAAAATAAATAGTGGTGGAAAAGCTGCTTTCCACATGCCAAAGACTAAAACTAGACCCATGCCTATCACTATAAACAAACCTGCAGTCAAAATGGATCAAAGATTTAAATATTAAAAGAAAAACACTAAATCTTCTGGAGGAAAATGTAGGTAGAAATCTTTTTTTTTCTTTTTTAAATTATTTATTTTTATTTATTACATTTATTTATTGTATGTGTGTGTGGCCAGCTCAGCCCACCAGGGGGCGGGGCTGGCTGGCATGTGGTGCTGGGGGATCGAACTGCGGTCCCTGTGCTTTGCCAAGCTTGTTTCAAGTAGGTGCTTTAGACCACTGAGCCATCTCTCCAGCCCCTGTAGGTAGAAATCTTAAAGACATAAGAATACATAGAGAGTTCATGAACAAAAACCAAATGACACAGGAAATACTTCAAAGAATCAACAACTTGTATCTTTTTGAAAAGTTTCTGCACTTCAAAGCAAATCTCCAACAGAGTAGAAAGAATACCCACAAACTGGAAAAAATTATACTCAACTCTCCCTCTAACAAAGGCCTTCTATCTAGAACATATAAAGAATTTTAAAAAATCATGCACCCCAAATTCAAAGACCCAACCCAAAAATGGGTATCTGAGATGAATATACACTTCTCAGATGAAGAAATACAAATGGCAAGTAAATATATGAGAAAATATTCAATATCATTGATCATTAAATAAATGCAAATTAAAACAACACTGAGATTTCATCTCACTCCAGGAAGAATGGCTATCATCAAGAAATCAGCCAGTAACAAATGACGGAGGGACAAAAAGGATCTCTTCTTCACTGTTGGTGGGAGTGCAGACTCATACAACCACTATGGAAATCAGTGTGGATTTAAAAAGCTAGGACTAAAGATCCCATTCAAGCCGGCTATTCCCCTCCTGGGTATTTTTCCAGAAGAATTGAAAACTTCATCCCATGTATGTGTGCCCAAGTTTATAGCAGCACACTTCGCCATAGCTCAGTCTTGGAAACAACCCAGATGCCCATCAACTGAAGAATGAATAAAGAAGATGGGATATTTGTATATAATGGAGTGTTATTCAGCTATAAAACAGGATAAATCTGAGGCTTTTGTCAGTAATTGGGTGCAACTAGAGAACATACTCTCCAATGAAATAAATCAGACCCACATGTGCAAACATTGTAGTAAGTGATCTATCTATGTATGTGTTTGAACAACTATACTGTGCATTTGTGCTGGTCTATGGAAAGGAGCAGATAATAATTTTTTGTCTCCATTTTCAGTTGTTTGTACTTTTTCTCTTCTTAATTTCTTACACACTTCTTTCTGCTTTTCTTTCTTCCTCCAATTTCACATGCGTAAATCTGGTAACATGAATAACTGGTTGAAAGGCAACATTATGTATTACAATAAATACTGTGAAATTCATATTACTTTGTTAAGTGAAATTCTGTATCACTTGTAATTTTTTCTGTTTTAATACTATTTTGTGCTCTATAAAAAAAGAAAATGGCATTCATTTTTTTTCTGTTTTTTGTTTTTTTGAGGCATGGTCTGTCTGTGTAGTTCTCTCTGTGTAGTTGTACTCACTATGTAGCCTAGGCTAGCCTTCAACTCACAATGGTACTCTTGCCTCAGCCTCCTGAGGGCTGGGATTACAGGGGTATGATGCTGTGTCTTGCCCTAATTCATTTTAATCTTATTCTATAGAATCTTGCCTCTGTTTATACAGGTAAGTAATATATGTTATAATAGCAAGTACTTACCTGCTTTCCTCTCCATCCCAACCTCATTTTGGTTTTTATCCTTTGAACTTATCCATTTTCACTTCTCTGAATTATATTGGGGCTGAATTACTTACTGGTCACAAGGAGCAGCTGTCAACACTAAAGTTTTGTTTGACCAAAGCCCCCATGCATATTTCCAACCCTTTGATTAGAGCGATGTAGTGTCTTGCATGAAGTCGTGCTTCGTTCCCTTTCATAATTCTCTCAGAGGACTCTGGAGAAACCAACAGAATAACCCAGAGTAGGTAATCCCAGTGTAATGGTTGAGACATTGTGTCAATTTGAGAAATTTAAGTGACTCAGCAGGGGGCTAGGGTCCTTACTTTGTAATCATTCTGAGCTTGTTTAGGAGCTGAGCATGGAGATGGTGTAGGTGTAGAGGACCCACCCTAGGGCAGGTAGCCTGCTTACAATATAAGGAAGGACCAAAAGCTTGCTCTCACTCCTTTTGCTCTGGCTGCTTCTGCTGTCTTTTGCCACTTTACACCGTTGCCTGTGCATGCCACCCTGCCTTGAATCCAGTTGATTGTGGACTAAAGCCTTCATAAACTGTGAGCTAAATAAACCTTTCCTTCCTTCATTTTGGGCATCAGAGTATTTTGTCTCAGCAGTGAGAGAAAAGAAACTAAGACATCTATCTTATGTCGTCCTCCTTTGCTTTAAGGAAGCTACTTGGGAGGCTGAGGCAGGATTGCCAAAAGTTTGAGGCCAGTCTGCTATATAGTGAGTTCAGGGTCAGCCTGAACTACATAGTGAGACCCTGTTTTAAAGAAAGGGGAGGAAAAGGAAAGAGTAGAAAAGAAAGAAAAGAGAAAGCTTGGCTATTACAAAGAGGTCTGGAGCCAAATGTTCTGTGCAGGGTGGGGGAAACATGATTGTTTCCTGCAACACTTGCATGCTTGATGTTTTACTACACCTAATTTAGTGCTTGTAGTGCTTGTTTTTGGGGGAGTTTTATTATAAGTAAGCATTTCTATTATATTGAACTTATTTTTTCTGTCATATCTCTAAATTGGCCTTTCATTCCAGATATGATAAAAGTGATAAATATGTAGAAATTATTTAACATGCGGATTCCCTAGACCTGCCCTAGAGCATTTGGCTCCTAGCAATGAAGCTTGCAGTTTGAGTGGTAGCAGCCCAGGTGACTCTGCTGCAGGTGCTGGGGTCCCAGAGGAGCTGTGGGGGTGATAAGGCCAATGGCTAGGAGAGCCTCTTTGTGCTGTCACTGTTAGGAGCAGGCATTTCACAGGAGAGCTGCTTGTGTAGTGGAGAGCCCAGAGGACCAGTCGGTCCAAGGCTGGAAGGTTGGTAGATAGCAAGGTGACCTGGGTCTGCAGTCGGTAGGGAGTCTGCAGCCTGGCCCTGGCCCAGAATGAAGCCTTTTTGCTTTTCAGTTTGGATAGAACTAATTTTCTAAACAAGGCCAAATATTGAGTGCTTTCTTGGGTGGTGACAACAGTCCTTAATGGTGAATAGGTACCTGGGTAAGAAAAGCAACCTTGTGTCTTAATGCTTGAAAAGGAAAAAATGTGGGCTGGGGAAATCCATCTATACTGAAACTAAACTCATTGTCTTGTTTTGCTGAATTCCAGTGAGTCCAGCTGCCCGAACAAACTGGATCTGTACTGTGCACAGCAGCTCACTTTATAATATGAAGGTGTGAGTTTTAATGGCTCTTAGTTATTTTTGTTCTATTCTTTTTATTTATTATTTATGCAGGAAGTGGGCAAGACAGCTGAGCTAAAAAAAGAGATAAAGCTATAGAAAACAAGCAAAGCTGTAGAAAACATGAATAATTGATAGCGAATGTTACCCACAGGAAAAGACAGTTAACAAAGTCTTTACTTGTACTTCTGTTTCAACTTCTAATCCAGGTTAAGACTCACTCTAGGCCCTCTTTTCTAAGCAGTTTACACTCTTCATTCATTTCTTCTCCCAGGCAATTATTCCACACCTGTTTTGGGGCACCTACTGCTAAAATAAATGGGTGTAGACATGAATGAAGCACAATTCTTGCCACTAAAGGGCTTTAGTAGTAGGAAACAAAAAGAACAAAGCTTTGGACATATTGGTGGAGGATGAGAATGCTCAAAAATTCTTCAAGCAGGTTAAATGAGGAGCTGAAGGGACCCAGAGGTGTGGGAAAATTCTACGGGCAGGAGGTTGTGAAGTCTGCATGAAAGTCTTTCTTTCCCCCGAAGGATGTTGGAAGTTACATAAAGTGTCAGTGGTGTCTGAAGAGATTTCAAGTTAGGTCTAATGTCACTAAAAGGAAGAATGATTAGAAATTATGAGAATAGAACAGGTCATCCACATTCCTTTGAGATACAGACTCTATGTGTCTTA
>NW_004524577.1:38547115-38550639 GCF_000260255.1 Octodon degus
ATGTGGTGCTGGGGGATTGAACTGCGGTCCCTGATGCTTTGCTAAGCTTGTTCTAAGTAGGTGCTTTAGACCACTGAGCCATCTCTCCAGCCCAGTAAAATGATTTTTTAAAAAGCTCTGGTTTGATCTGCTATTGTTCTGTTAATTGTTCAGGTTACGTTTACTCCAGTTTTTACAACTTTCTATATTTCAGAAACATTGTACTTTGAATTCTTCCCTAATAATTCAAGTCACTTTGAACATAATATCTATTTCCTATCCTTCCTATCTACATTTAAAATGCAAGTCTTAGGAAGTATTAGACACTTTCTCAAAGTTTAGTAAGCAAAAAGATGAAAGGCCAGCTCTCACAGTCAGGACCATGGGAAGGCGCCCTTATTCTTGACCTTCTGTCATACATAGATTGCCCACTTTCTGGTGAATCTTAGTTCTCCATCTCAGGTTAAATGTGGTGTTATTGGCCTTAAATCTCACAATATTCCATCCCAAGGTTATTATGTAGAATAATGGGTTAGTAAGTCACATTAATATCAATGAGAAAACAATCGACAACTTCAGTAACAACAATAATGTAAGCATCTATGATTTACCAGGCATCCTTTGTGTCAGACACTGGCTGTAGTATTTATTACAACTACAGGTGGGTGTTAGAATGTCAAACTGAAAAGAAAAGTTAGTGTAGACTGGCCAGTTACATTCCCAGGTCCATGCAGCTAGTAATGGCAAAGCAGAATTCTAACTCAGATGCATAAAAAGCAAAATCCACATTTTTCCTATTGTAAAGCACTATCCCCTAAAGTAGTAGCTCTTTGCTTTTTTATTTGACGTAGTTATGAGACTCTAATAACACAAGATACATATATGCAAATGAATATTTACAAACAGTTTTAGGAGATTCGCAGACTTTCTGGTGCATAAGTATGGCTTTAAGTGAGCTCATAGGTTCCATGTGAAGAAGCCAGCTTTGAAGGAGTCATAGACATATATCATAGTATGTGGTTAAGAACACAAATGCTACAGAAGGCTTGACCCAGACACAATGCTTCTAACACCCAACCTGTCTCAACTCAGCACCAGTGCCCTTGGCAGACACAAGATGTCATAAAAGAGATGAAACAAGAACTACATCTAAAGACACCCAAGCGTTCAAGGACTCTGTCCCCTTAGACATGAAACATTCAGAGCACTTTGACCACTGAGCTTACTAAGATATTCCCTCCTAATGTCCTTTGTCTTCTTTCAAACTCACCTTTCTTTGTTCCTACAGGTGGTCTCTTTGTCCTCTATCTGCCTGCACCCAGACGTAATAAATTCCACGCCATATTGCCTTTACACAAGCCTGATGGTCTTGACTGACTGCTGCCTCGTGCTGTTCCTTACGCTCTGTTCTCAAACTCCAGCCCTATTATTTGCTAGCTGATAAATCTTAGTATGTGGCTCCTCTGGTCTTAGATTCCTCATATGTAAAATAGAGCTGATAACAATGATACTTCAGAAGATTAAAAGGATTAATATATGTAAAGCAGTTAGGATATTGCTATTTGTATTTCATTAAGCAATGGTGTGTGTGTGTGTGTGTGTGTGTGTGTGTGTGTGTCTATGTGTGTATTGTTCAGTGGATTATTTTACATGGATACTATTATTTTTTACCTGTCTCCCTCATTGGAAATGGATATACCTACAGACAAATCCTAATGCTAAAAGTTTTCAGATTTATTCAATAGTCATGCTCATTCACTTGTATTTGTCTGATTGGGAGGTATATTTAATAATTAATTTATATAGCCTTAATTTAATGGCTTTGCCAGTTTTTTACTTTTAGACTGGTCAATATGGCCTGGATGTATGAAAACCACCAAATACAGTTAATGTTTTTGTATTTTTGATATAAAAACATAGGATATATTTTTTTTCTTGAAGGACCAACATTTCTTTTAGATAGCAAGTGCAAATGGTAACATTAAAAACATTGGAAGTCGTGATTTTTTTCTGTTTTATATCATGTTAAACCAGTATAAGTTTTCACCTTCCCAGAAGCAAAACTAAAAAGAATAGGGAAATATGTTGTTACCTCCTGGAATTAAGACAACAATGACAGAAGGGAGAGAGGCAGGAAAAGGTATTTCCATTGTTGCTGTCATTGTGTGTGGGAAGCATTTAGTTGCAGATATTGATTTTAATAATATATGTTGTGACCCACAGGATGCAGGCTTTCTCTCACTCTTCTTTCTTTCTGTGGTGTGCTGATGAGGATTTTGGTGTTTGTCTTAGTTAATTTTCTCTCATTGCTGAGACAAAATACCTGATAGCCAAAGTGAAAAAGGGAAAGGATTATTTCGCTCACAGTTTGTAGAGATTTCAGTCCATAATCGGCTGGCTCCAAGGCAGGATGGTGTGGCAGAGGGCACCACAGAGGAGAAACAGTTTGTGGTGGGCAGAAAGTAACAAAGCCACAAGGGGTCCTTGGGAGCATCTTTCTGCCCTTTTATCTTACCCAGGTTATTGGGATTAGTGCAGTGCTAAACTGATGAATTTGAAAGGGAAGAACTATTGTTTTCTTTAAAACTTTATTCTTTTTGAAGCTTCCTAGTTCTGTACCTGTGTCATGGCTCTGTAATTACTATCTGTGTTTCTTTTTTCTTTTTAAAAATCTATTTATTTATTTGGTACAGGGTCTTGCTATGTAGCTTGGACTTGTAGTGATCCTCCTGTGTCAGCCTCCTCAGCACTGGGATTGCAGGCATGCACCATCATGCCTAATTTCTGTGGCTGGCATGGTGCACCTGTGGTTCTGGGGTCGGGAAGACATGTGGCACTGGGGATTGAACCCAGAACCTTGTGCTTGCCAGGCAGGTGCTTGACCACTGAGCTATCTCCCGAGGCTCTGTAATTATTTTCTTGACCCCTGTAGCAACAAGAGTGTGACTGAACATGCAGGATATCTGATTGTAATTGATGATCATTAATCTGGCTCTGTAATCGATAATCTCACCCTGCTCACTAACCAGGAGAACTTCCTGTCCACTCTCTTGCCCTTGTACCTCCTGCTTGTATATCATATAAAAACCCTAGACTACTAGAGATCAGGGCCTGATATTTTGGCAATGATCCTGATCAGTGTCCATTGACATAAAATAAATCAGGTGTCATTTTGGTGTTTCCATTGACTGTAGCAAATTGATTAAGTAATCACCCACTCTTAATGCTAGTACCTTTAATCCTGGCATTGTGTCATCAGGAATAAGCCATATACTCTAGACATAGCTACTTCTGAGAAAGCTCCATTAACTGCAGGAGACTTTATTTTTATTTTTTTCCATAATTTTATTGATAAATAAATAGCAATGAGACAGTTGCAAATCAAATTGGTAGGACACTTTCAATAATTAACACACTGCATACATTCTTCCTAGTGGTTAATTGCTGTACAAGAATCATTCTATTCATTAAGAGAATGTAACTATATATCTATCCAAGCCACTTTGAATACACAGATACAATCGTCTGTATACTTTTTTTTTTGT
>NW_004524577.1:38551854-38573370 GCF_000260255.1 Octodon degus
CAAACACCATTAGAACAAATCCCACTATTCATTAAGAGAATGTAACTATATATCTATCCTAACCACTTTGAATACACAGATACAAAATGGACATTCATCTATATCTCCTTTTTTTGTTAAGTTCCATTATATGAATATTATAGGTGTGTAAACTCAGCAAAATATTCTAAAAAAGTCCAGTAGCCCATAATAGTATTGGGTTTTCCACTTGATTGGCAATGTCAGAAACTGAAGAAAATTTTTCTTCAGAGGAACTAATCCAATTAAAATGGGATCTGAATAAATCTTCCAAAAAAAGAAAAAAGAAAAACAAACAAAAAACAAATAGCCAAGAAGCATATAAAAATATCACTGTTACTAATTATCCGGGATATACCAATCAAAACCACAAGGAGATATCATCTTGTCCCAGTTAGGTTGATGTTGTCTGGAGTTCTGTATGGTTTAGTTATCTGAATGTCAGAATGTTTCCTCATATTTGGGAAGTTTTCTGCTATTACTTCTGCCCATATTCTTTTAATGTCATTTGTGTTGACTCCTTCTTTCTCATTGATGCCTATTAGTCTCACAGTGTTCCTCTTTGCATCATCTTGCAGGTATTGAATTATTTTTTCCTGCATCCTAGTTGTTTTTAAGAGATCTTTTCTTACCTTTTCACTAGCGGCAATGGCGTCTTCAAGATCTGAAACTCTATCTTCACTTTCACTCAAATGGTTTTGCAAGTTTGTGATTGAGATTTTAAGTTCCTGTATATCTCTTTGACTCTGTTTCATGCAATCTATTTCTTTCCTATATTGCTCCTTGAAGGATTCCATTGTTTTTCTACTCTCTCTTTTTATCAGTAACTTCTTGTGAAGCAGTTATTAATAGTTTCATTGTAGTTATCCTTTCCTTTTTTTACTTCAGAGATTATTTCTGATCTGATTTCTTCTATATGTTTCTGCGGTTGATTCTTTACTTCAGGTGCTATTAATTCAGAGATTTCTTTTTTTATGTCAGAGGTTATTTCTTTTTTTTTTTTAAATTATTTATTTATTTTTATTACATTTATTTATTGTGTGTGTGTGTGTGTGGCCAGCTCAGCCCACCAGGGGGCAGGGCTGGCTGGCATGTGGTGCTGGGGGATTGAACCGCGGTCCCTGTGTTTTGCCAAGCTTGTTTCAAGTAGGTGCTTTAGACCACTGAGCCATCTCTCCAGCCCTATGTCAGAGGTTATTTCTGATCTCAGTTCCTCTATACCTTTCTGCAGTTGTTTCTTTACTTCAGACGCTATGAATTCAGACATTTCAGCTGTGTGATTCCCAATTTCTCCTGTGCTAGTGTCCTCTGCACTTGTTCTGGGTAGGCTCAGGGCCTGAGTTTGCATTTTGCTCCTTTTTTTGGTCATTTTGTATAGCACTGTTCTCTGATCTTTGGTGTAGAGCTTTGGTGCAGTTATAACCTTAGCACCTACTGAAATTTGGGTGCAGATCTATGGAGTTTGAATTCATCCACTTGTGTCTGGCTTGGGTCTGGCTGCTGTGCTCAGCTTTTTTCCTGCTGCAGCCCTTGGAAGTGAACCTGTTGTGCCCCTCTGGCAAGATGTTCTGTTCCTGGATTAACTGGGTGGTTCTGGCCCTTAGCCTCTCTGCAGGGACTTCAGCTGCAGACTTTCACCCCAGGACTGTATGCCAGGCCTGGGCTGTGTCTGGAGGGGGCCAGAGAGCAGGACAGAAGGACTCACTCACAAGTGGGCCTGGGCTGGGTCCGGAGGGGTCCAGCGAGTGCAGAGGAGTGTGGAAGCTCTCCCACTCACTTGCCAGGCCTGGGCTTAGGCTGGGTTCTGGAGGGGTCCCAAGAGCGTGACATAAGTTCTCACACACTGGGCTTGCTCACCCCAGTGAGAATTACCTCATCAAAACAACAACGACAACAACAAAAATAGCAAGTGCTAGTGAGAATGTGGAGAAAGGAGATGTCTGTTGCACTGTTGGTAAGAATGTTGTGCTCGCTTCGGCAGTGCATATACTAAAATTGGTAGGAAGGTAAATTAGTATAGGCATTGTGTAAAACGGTGCAGAATTTCCTAAAAGCTAACAAGTAGAACTTCCCTGTCATCCAGCAATCCCCCTGCTGTGTAGACGTCCAGAGGAGAGATGATCAGCAGGATAAGTGATGCTTGCACTCCCGTACTTATCGCAGCATTGTTCACGATAGCTAAAAATGTAGACTCTATCTACAGTCCCATCGATAGATGAATGAATAAAGAAAATATGTGATCTACAGCAGATGAACTGTTACTCAGGCTTGAAAAGAGAGAAATCCTGCCATTTATAGCAAAATGGCTAGAAATGGAGGTCGTTATGTTAAGTCAAACACCTCAGCACAAAAAGACAAGTACACCTTTTCTCATTGTGGAAACTAAAAAGTCATTGTCACAGAAAAAAAATGGCACAGCAGTGGTCAGTAGTGATTAGAATGGGCAGGAGGGGAAGGGCTGGAAAAACAGTCAGTAAGGGACCAAAACAGGATTTTGTTCTGCTTTTTTGTGGCATAGAAGGTTAAATATTGGTTTAAACAATCTATGATATATTTAAAAATGTCTAAAAGAGTTTGAAATTTTCAATACATAAAATGGTTAATGTTTAAAGAGATGGAAGTGTTTATTACCTTGAGTTGGTTATTAATCATTGTCTACATGTATCAAATTATCATAATGTACACCACAATGATGTATAGATGTTATATATCAGTAAAAATTTCTAGTCTTTGATCATGTTATCAATTTCAAATAAAGAATGTATTTGAAAGCTGAAAATTCAAATTTCCTTAGTCTGCTTTGTGCTATTACAACAGAATACTTGCGACTAGGTCATTTGTAAAGAACAGAGACTTAGTTCTCACAGTTCTGGAGGCTGAGAAGTCCCATGTCAAGGCCCTTTCTTGTTGCATCATAACATGCTAGAAGGGATTACATGGTGAGAGAGAGACAGAGAAAGAGAGAAGAAGGCCAAACTTATCCTTTCATTAGGAAGCTATTCCCATGATAACTAACCCACTTCTGTGGCATCAATCTAGTCGCATCTTCTAATTTTGTTCACTCAGGATTTAAGTTTCCAGCGAGTGAGCTTTGTGGACACATTAAAATCACAGAACAAGTCTACATTGATACTGGTTTTAAAATGTCATATTTACACTTATTCTAATAGAAAAGGAACAGACATTTGATGCATTTGTCTGAGACTGGTAATCATCGAGGAAAAGGTAAAGTTAGATTCTTTTTTTTTTTTAATGGTCAAAGATGTTTTTCAGGAATTCATTCTAAAAATACAGGATAAAAAAGTGTCAGCTCTTTCATGAGACACCAACCAGGTTTTCCATATACTGTGTCCAAATTTAAAGATAAATTTCCCCAGAGGGTGTGTAGTACATCATAAAATGACCCTTTTTTGAGGGTAGAAGGGGAAGGATTGAAAAGGATGGCATTATAAATTGTTCTTATAGATGTGTAAGTCTGTTATCAAATTTGTATAGCTTATGTACATTTTAATGAGTTAGAAAAGCAACCATTTGTGACAAGCCTTAAAAGCTTAACATATTTAATATACTTAAAAAATTTAGTACAGCAGGAATTCTATCAAATGGAGGGTTAGTTTCTGATAAGTTTGTGGCTGAGTACCACATTCCACCTGTTTTGGTTTGTGTCTAGATGTCCCCGTGGCCTGATGTGGCTTTAGCTGGCCCTTTTTCAGAAGTGGCTTGATCTCAAAAGTGTGACTGACTGATGGTTCAGTGCTGGGGTGAAGGGCGCTGGTATTGTGGGTGGGTGACTGCTAGACCAGTTCACTGTTGGGATGGGCACTGCCCTAATTCCAGTAATCTGGATAAGACAAACAGGGCAGAAAGAGGTTTGTTTAGCCCTCCTGCTCTTGTTGCCTTTGCTGTCTTTCACTGCTATGGACTATTATCTCTTGGCCATGTGACACCCTGCCTTAGAGCCAGCTGATATGACTGAAGTCTGCAAACTATGAGCCAGATGAACCTTTCTCCCTTTCACTTTGGGTGCCAGGTATTTTGTCTCAGCAATGAGAGAAAAGTAACCCAGATACCACCTTAATAAACTCTGGGATTAACTGAGGGCAGATACCTCACCTAATCCAGACAGAAAAGGATGTCAGTGCAAAGCAGGGACTAAACTGCTTTTAGGAAAAGTACTTAAAATTGATACAAGTTGGGAAAGGGAATTTTCCTTCCTGATTTTGAGTTCTAATTTCAGGTAGAACACATCCACTCTAACTTCTGGAGTTTAAGTTTTGTTTTTTCTTATTAAGCCTTTTCTCTGAGTTCAAATGCTGTGAGATCCATTTGGCATAAGTTTGTGTCATGGAGTTAATGAGAGGACAAAGTAACGTACCGTCACAATGACCACCTACTTGGACATCCAAGACATCTAGTTCTCCCCACGAAACATCCACTTTGCTCCTGTGGTGAAGCGTCTGCCACTGAGCCTCAGGGAACTCCTAGCGTGGCTTCTGCAGGGCGCGAGCCATGGCTGATGCAGCACTGGTGAAGGCCATCGTGTATTCTGCTGCACGCTTGCTGAGTGTGACCATAGCAAAGATTTTCCAGATGTGCATTTTAATTTATGCTTTCCCAATCACAGATGCTCCAAAGAATGTCCTAAAAGGCACAAGAAAGTGTCCCACATTATTCCAGCTGGATCAAAGAGAGGATTTGGAATCGAAGCACAGGCCAGTATTCCAAAAGAGCAACCTTCTGTATGAGTCTTTGAAGTGCCAGTTTGGCTCTCAGGAGGGAAAGTCCTGTGCAGACTCGACAGCTCCGGCAGCGTATTTTCGGATTCCTGATACTCTTCATCATCAGCGCAGTGACCCGGAGGTGAGCTGGCCTGGCCAGGGGAAGCTCTCCAGTTGCTGCACCAGTATGTCAGACACAGGCCTCAGTCCTAACCTTTAAGATGATCCTCCATGAAGAAATGTCTCCTTCTGTGCCTTCCTCATCTGGCCAAATAAGCTGATCAGGATCGAAGGTTCAGGGAAATGAATCTAACTGCATTCAGAAGCAGCTAACGAGCTGGGAGATAGCTCAGTGGTCTCAGTGCCTGCCTGGCAAGTGCAAGGACCTGAGTTCAATCCTTGGTACCGCATGCCATGCTGCCCCAGTCACACTGTGCCAGACCCGAAACCAGGCATGGTGGTGCATGCCTGTAATCCCAGCACTGGAGAGGCTGAGACAGGAGGATCACTATGAGTCTGAGTTCTGTAGTGAGACCCTGTATCAAATTAAAAAAAAAAAAGCAGCTAATGTAAGCAGAGCTATGTGTAGGCTCAGATAAAGCAGACAGGTGTGTAGTAGGTGTGTAGACAGAGCTACACATCTCTGGCCACAGTTTTTTTCCATTCTCTGCTTTTTCATCAATCAATAACTCTTGAAGAGCCTTTCTCTGGTGCCTCTCTGGGTCCTGAAAGTGGCTTCGAATCAATTCTCACACCTACCGCTGGGCTGCCGAAGTTAGACTCTCAATGCACACTATTCAACTATAAAAAGTCACTAAAACATAGATAAATATGTACAAAATGTAGGCACAGAAAAGGTACTTTGAGATAGGATATTAAATGCAGAAGTTATAAAGGGAAAGATGGATAGATTCATTCTTGAAATTGCTATACTTTAGGATACCATTATAATTGTATGATTATAAAATTATAACATATATTATCAACATATATCACCAAAGTGGATATTTTAATGTAGCAATAAGTGAAGATGAACACCTGGAAATAAATATGATTGGAATATTTGAAGAAGTCATTTACAAAAGAAATCATTTAAATTGTTACTTTATTCTTAGTCTGTGGAGGAATGTTATTCATAAAGAATAAGTTTATTAAAAATTCAATTTAAGACACCTGACAAAGTCAAGGTCCTGAAAAGTTTAGATTTATAGGGAATGGAAGCGTGAGTCACTATACTATGAGAGAAATCAAGAGCAATCAAACTATTGGCCAGAGTTGAGAAAATTCTGGAATAGGTGGCAGAGAAATGGAGATGAGATATTTAGTGGGGTACTGACAGGCAGAAGGGACTGGCTTTTTCTGAGAACACTCTCAAGTCTTTGTAGAGATGTGGCTGCCACAAACCTAGAGGGGACCTGACTGCTTGTGTACAACCCCCTCTCTCCCTGGAGGAGGAAGCAAGGGAATCTCTTTACAGAAATAGGGAGACTGGTTACAACCCCAGAGACCAGTTATAAAGGAAAGGCTCGAAAAAACCTGTAAAACACATCTTTAAATATACCCTGAAGATCTCTACTTTCTCTGCAGGGACCACTTACTCTCCCTGGACTGTCGCTGTGAAAGCTGCCCAGTAACTTCAGTCAGCTTCACGTAGACACCGCCCAATAGTGACTGTTGCCCGCATCATGTGTCTCCTCTTTGGCCTGCAGCCTTCCGCGTTGCTGTGGGGTGCAGGTGCCAAAGGATCGTCCTCATATTCACAAATACAGCAGAAGTGGAGTCATGGCAGGAAAGGCTCTGTGAGGAAATTCTGATAAATAGAGGCAGAGGAAGGGGTCTGCAGCCTATCACTGGCACTGGCCAGTGGAGGTCGCGAAGCAAGCATGAGATTTTGAATTTGTGAAGAAACCTTTTTAGCAACAACGTGGATGCCGTGGGAGCTCTGCAGTGTGTACGTGAGATGCTTAAGGCCCAGGTGGAGACTGCTTGGAGCAGTGTTTCATAGCGATACCCAAATTCAGTTAGGATAGGGCCAGGTACTAACTGGAAGGAATGGCACAAGCTTGTGTGTGTGTGTGTGTGTAAGGGGGTTCCTGAGGCTAGTGAGGCTAGTGACAGGATGATTCGGTAACACTGTTGGGAATGTAGTTAGGAAGTATTGTCCAGGACTAAGTTAACCAAGTCTGGAGGATGGAAGGGAAGGGACAGGTCAGAGGCACTGGAATTAGTTTTTTTTTTTTTTAAATTTTATTTGTGTGTGTGTATGTGTGTGTGTGTGTGTGTGTGTGGCCAGCTCAGCCCACCAGGGGGCAGGGCTGGCTGGCATGTGGTGCTGGGGGATTGAACCGCGGTCCCTGTGCTTTGCTAAGCTTGTTCTAAGTAGGTGCTTTAGACCACTGAGCCATCTCACCAGCCCTGGAATTAGTTTTGTTAAATGTTAATGAATTTCCACCAAGAGACGGGAGGGGTTGGGAGGACCAAGCCCAGGCCCGGGAGGAGTGGGCTGGGTTGCAGCCGTGTGGCAACGCACCCTCACCCTTGCGCCAGGCTGCGGGGTGGGAGCTGCCCTACCCTCTGCCTCTGGGAAGCCATGGGCGTGGGAACAGGGTTTCCCTGAAGCAGGGCTGTTGGGAGAAAAGTGGTCATAATTAGCTTTACTTTCTGAACTGTGGGCTCAGATTGAACTTTGTCATGAGAACAGGCACTCACGGGGTTCTCATCTGACCCTTTGGGTGCAGTCTGGGCAATTAGATGTGGCCTGGGTTCAGAGATAAATAGAGGGTGGGTTTCCTAGGTAAGGAGGTGGCCGGGCCCTTTTCCTGTCAGGCGGTTCATTCTCGCGTTGTCATGAAGACCTCTCGTGGCCTCGCACTGATGCTGTGCCCTCTGTGGCTGCAGGGACAGGTCCTCATTTCCCACCCTCCGCCCTTGTTTGTGGTCAGCTCAGCGCGCCCGGGGGCGGGGCTGGCCAGGCATGTGGTGCCCGGGATCGAACCGCGGTCCCTGCGCTTAAGCAGGCACGTTAGACCACTGAGCTATCTTGCTCCCCCACCCCCTATTTCTTTGTTTAATCACTTTACTGACATAAATCGCATGCTGTACAATCCACTGGTTAGGAGGCACAATTCAGTGATTTGGGGATATATTACTTCAATAATTTAAAAATTTCAACATATACAACAACTTCTGACAATTGCCAGTTCTGCTGATGACCCACTACTATTATGGACTATTGTACTATATTGGGTTATTTCGCTGAATTCAAGCACCTACAGTGTTTAGACTGGCATCCAGTATGAAAAGGTCCTTTAAAGACTTCTCCAAATACAGTTTCTCTAAGAGCAATGGAACACCCATCTCTAACAAAACAAAACAGAAAAGGGGGATATAAATAAAGGACCATTTTGTAGTGAAAAAAATATATGTGTTTATACAAAATAGGATAATGCTACTTTCTCTTAGTTCAATGAGAAGAAATGTTTGTACTAATACTATTTAGACAAGACATCATGTCTGCATCTTGCCCTCTGAATAACCACTACGAAGACACCAATATGCAATGTATTAATTATTGTAACTGTCCTACTAACCTGTTCTGAAACTGTTTCAGTGCTATTTTAGTTTCTCATTAAAATGAATAAAAACTAAAGAATTTCTATATGTAAAGAAAATACATATTTAATCATTTTAAACTTTAATTATACCTTTAAGTCATTTAAAATTGTGCAATTCAGTGGCATTACTTATATTCATGATGTGCAATCATAACTATTGTATATTTCTCAGACTTTTTAATTGCTATAAACAGAATTTCTAACCATTATACCGTATCTCCCTGGCCCCTCCCCTTGGCTCCTAGTAACCTCTAATTTACTCTGTCTGTGTGAATTTATCTGTCCTAGATATTTCACAGACGTAGAATCATCCCATATTTGTCCTTTCATCCAGATTCTTCCACTGAACACAGTGCCACTAAGGTTTATTCACGTTGTGGCAATCATTCAGAACTTCATTCTCATGACTGGAGGATGGATATTGCCCTCTACTCATGCAGTTGCTGTTTCTACCTTTTGACTATTGTGAATAATGTACGAAATTCTGCTTGGGTGTCTGCTTTCAATTCCTTTGGATATATCCCTAGGAGGGAATTGCTGGTGTGTGGGGTAATTGTGCTTAGCGTTTTAAGGAACGCTCTTGCTTCTAGACAGTTGTTGATCTTAGTGTATTGGTCCTTTCTCCACTAGTACTTCTGCTCAACCTTGCCTATGTCCATATTTATGCAATACTTGGGCTCTGAATTCCTTAAACTCTTCTCCTAAGCCATAGGTTACTCTGCTTCTATCTTGCCCCCTAATGTGCCGTTTCTCGAACAGTGACTATCCCGATCCTTTTAAAACATAAATTACACTTTCAGTTTCTGTGTAGGATGTAGAAAACCAGGAAGAGCTCTAAAGTTTCACCCTATGACAAAGACAAATCTGAATAATATACAAAATTAAAACTATTTTCAAACATCTTAGAGAATTGAGAGTTTAGGTCAGCTGAGTACTGTGATGTTTAAGGAAGCACAGATATCTCTATAGAGAGATGAATCTTGGTTACCTGGACCAACCTATGATAGGAAGAGATGCTGGACATCACAGAAGCTGATCAGAAAAAAATCAAGAATTTCTAAAGGTTAACTGGGGTTAGGATAACAATACAGAGCCTAGGAGAGCTTTAGACACAAATGGAATCAATTTTTGCTAGGGAGCTTTTGGAGAATGATTGGAGGTGAGGCAGGGGCTAGCAAGTGCTAGAAAGTCAGGCAGAGGAGAACAGCCTCACTGCAGGAAGGGAGGACCCTTCCCAGAATGCTTTGCTGCTGTCATTTTCAGGAAAACCCTAAGCTAATGTGGAAAGGGCAGCAAATGCTCTCGAATGTTCTGGGCACAGGTGAGGTCACATTGTGGCTGAGTAAGAGAAGAGAAGGACCCCAACCATCTGTTTATGGGAGAAGAGAGGAAAATGTCCTCTGCCACTAGGAGGGGATAGGACCACAGAGGTCATCCTGTACCTGAGGATCCAGGGACATAGTGTGGGCCTAGGTCCAAGATCACAGAAAAGATCCCCTACTCCAAGCTAGCATGAAATCAGCATCAAATAGTAGGCGTTTACAACTAGGGGAGAGTTCAAAAACACAGAGAAAGCATCTCTTTACAGGGAAAGCCTCCAGCAGAAGCAGAAAAGAACCTTGGAATAGACTGGTAATGTAACCCTACCCCACCATAAACACAAGGTTGTGCGAGTCAAATTGAAAGCCTGTGGTGGGCTGAGGGTAAGGCAATGACAACGTGTGCAGATAGAGCTGAACTCCTGGTAGAGTGATTCAGTTTCTCATAGCAGAGGTCAGAAGAGCAGAGTTATTCACAGAAATCATGAAACTACCTCATCAGCTACGGTCCTGAAAAAATTTTTTTTCTTTTGACGACTTAAGAAACTTTATTATATTTTGGGTACAGGATATCTAGATTGAGGAGTTTCTTTTTTTTTCCCATAATTTTATTGAGAAACAAATAGCAATGAGACAGTTTCAAATCAAATTAGGACAGTTTCAATAATTAACACATTGCATACTCTCTTCCTAGTGGTTATTTGCTGTACAAGATGTGGACATGATATCCTATTTACAAACACCATTAGAACAAATTCCTCTATTCATTAAGAGAATGTAACTATATATCTATCCTAACCATTTTGAATACACAGATACAATATGGACATTCATCTGTATCCCCTTTTTTGTTTAGTTCCATCATTTGAATATTATAGGTGTGTTAACTCAGCAAAATATTCTAAAAGAGTCCAGTAGTCCATAATAGTATTGGGTCTTCCTCTTGACTGACAGTGTCAGAAATTGTTGACCTGAGTCCCCTACAGCTCAACGTAACAGCATGGCTTTACTTCTTATGCTTTGTTTTTATACTTTTCTGCTGGGTGGTTAAGACCAAGATAAAGCAAGACCTATGCAACAAGAGTTGTAGTTTTTTGGTCTGATAAGGTCAGTGAAATCCCCTCAGGATTTATCCTGAGATTCTGTACCTCAGATTGTAGATCCTTTGTCAGTGTCAGTCATGTGGATGAGTCGCGGTCATTGCTTGGCCAATGTGCTCTCTGTGAAAACCTGGGAGAATGTTTTCTCTCCAAGTGACTCTCCTTAGGCACACTCTACATCATCGATCACTTTCCTCTTTGGCCCCATAATCTCCTTGATCAGACAATTTGGGACACTACCGAGGTACATGACGTTACAGTACAAGTTCTCCTATGTCCTGAGTCTTAATTAAAACTTTGATTTTTTTTTTTTTTTTTTTTTTTTTGGCAGAACCGGGGATTGAACTTAGGCCCTTGCACTTGCCAGGGAAGTGCTTATTCCACTGAGCCATCTCCCAGGCCCCCAGTCCTGAAAATTATAAGACACATAGACACAAGAAAGTACAGCACAGTCAAGAGACAAAGAAATCAACAGAATCAAACTCAGATACGATTCAGAGGTTGACATTATCAGAGGATTCAGGTAATTATGATTAACATGTTAAGGTCTCTGGTGTGAAGAATTCACAAAGTAGGAATAATTCCAGCAGAGAGAGGGAAACTATATGAAGTAACCGAAAGAAAATGCAGGAGACCAAAAGCATGATGAGAGAATAGGGCTAGGGATGTAGCTCGGTGGCCTAAGTGCCTGCCTGGCAAGTGCAAGGTCCTGAGTTCGCTTCCTGGTGCCACAGAAACAGAACAATAATTTTGATGTGCTTATTAGTAGACTCAACCCAACTGAGAAGCTGGAGGGCTTGAAGACAGGCCAAGAAAAATTGTTGCAACTAAGACACAAAGGGCAGAAAAAAAAAGTGTATCAGTCAGGATTTTACTAGAGGAACAGATATAATACAAGGAACAGGTATAACACAAGATGTACACATGTATAAGAAATTACAAAATTGGGTCCAGGGAGATAGTTCAGTGGAATAAGTGCTTGCCTGGCAAATGCAAGATCCTGAGTTCGATCCCTGGTATTGCAAAAAAAAAAAAAAAAAAAAAAAAAAAAAAGAAAAGAAAAGATATTACAAAATTGGTTTATGACGGTCAGCCACAGAGTCTGATAAGCAAGTATGCAGAGGGAGTCTGTATACTGGAGACTGAAGGATTCAGTGCAGGGTCTGGAGCTCACTGTAGCCTTCGTGCAGGTCTGTACCAGTTGCTCGATGGGTTTGTGATGAGTCTGTGATGGAAGGTTGAAGGATCCAAGGCAGATGCCAAAGAATCTGGGTTGAAAGCCAGGAGATGGGGTCCAACTTGTCCCAAAGACTGCAGTTCCTCCAAAGGAAGCGGAATCAACCATCCTTCCCCAGTTCCCTTTATATATCCTCTAAGTGTTAATTTTTAAAAAAAATGTATTTAGTACAGAGTCTGCAGGGTCTCACCACACAGATCAGACTCATAGTGATTCTCCTGCTTTCAGCCTCCCAAGACCTGGGATTACAGGCACGTGCCACCACGCCCAGTCTCAAGTGCTGTCTCACCTCACCCTGGGGGCGGGGCTGGCATGGCACACCGGGGATCAAACCCTAGCTGCTAGTGCTCTGCCTAGACAAATTTAATTCAGTTCTCCTCTGCTCCAAAACATCTATGTGCTTGTTTATTTTTTGTGAAAACATACACTTCTGGTTATGGTTAAAACATTTATAAGCCTATCAAAAGTCTTTGAATTGGTAAAATTTGACAAATAGCTGCTGATAACAACTGAGTGACAAGGGCTGGCCAAATAGCTCAGCAGATTAAAGCGCCTGCTTCAGCAGATGTGGGGGTGGGAGTTCAATCCCCAGGCCTGCCATGCTGGCCTGAGACCCCAGGGTGTGCTGAGACTGGGCATGGTGGCACATGCCTGTAATCCCAGCACTTGGGAGGCTGTAAACAGGAGGATTACTATGAGTCCAATCTATGAAGTGAGACCCTCTAGACCCTATCCTAAATACAACAATAACAACAACAACAAAAACAAACAACTGAGTGACAGCTATCTAGTGTTCCTAGATCTTCTCCATACTTAAGACATTAGAGAACAGAGTCCTCAGCCTGGGGAGATAACTCAATGGTCTAAGTGCCTGCCTGGCAAGCACAAGGACCTGGCTTCAATCCATGGTACTGCATGCTGTGCCAGCCCTGGAACCCCAGGCATGCCTTACTGGCAAAACTGGGTGTGGTATCGCATGCCTGCAATCCCAGCACTGGAGAGGCTAAGACAGGAGGATCAGTACAAGTCTGAGCTGAGTAGAGATCCTGTATCAAATAAATAATTAAATTTTAAAATTATATATTTGGGCCAGTGAGATAGCTCAGCGGACTTAGGCAAGCGAGCGCAGGGGCCAGGGTTTGATCCCTGGCACCACATGCCACATTGGCCCTGCCCCTGGGGAGTGCTAAGCCAGTGATGGAGTTTGGGTGTGGTGATGCACAAACGTAATTCCAGCCCTAGGGAGGCTGAAAACAAGAGGATCACTGCCAGTCTGAGCTGCGTAGTGAGACCCTGCACTAAAAACAAAAACAAAAACAAACAAAATTACATCTTTGGAAGAAGAGCAATCTTATAATGTATTTTTTGCCCTTTATATAGAGAAATATTATTGATCTTTATGAGTTCACCAAATATTCCACATCAATACTCTAAAAGTGTTTGACTAATTACAGTCAGTTGCAATATAAAAGAAATCATTAGAGTCCACCTAACCGTCTGATGCTTATGCTGTCATTATTCAAATGCTTTTGTTTTCTATTGATAGGTGTGGGTTAGCTTTTTTCTTATTTGGTCTGAATGAATTCAAAATAATATTAAGTGTATTTGACTTTTCGTAGTGATTTTAGAGAGTGATTTAGACACAGTTTTGTGGTCCTGTGCTGAGTCACATGAAAGTACAGCTGCTGGGCAGGGAGTTATAGTTCCCTAGCTGTTCAAATTAAACACACCACACCTTATTACAATAAATATTCAGAGGCTGAAAACCACATGTCATTTGTGGGAGAGTAAAGTAAAGAACCAGGGGCTTCTGTAGGCACTATGAAGTACAGTTTTTCCTTTATCCAGACAACTATTTCATTAGATAGGATTTCATAACATCTACAGGACGATATTTGGTAGTGTTATGGTCTGGACATCTCAGCCAAGTTCATGTGTTGGAAACTTAATTCCTAAGGCAGCAGTGTTGAGAAGTGGGAATTTTAGGGGTGGCTGGATTGAATCAATGCTGTTACAGCAGGATTGGGTTAGCTATCTTGGGAGTGGGCTCCTGATACATGGATGAGCTCAGCATCCTGCCCCTTTCTCTTTGTCTCTTACCCTTTATCCACTGATGAACCAGCAAGAAGACCTTGCCAGATATGGGTCCCTTATCCTTGGACTTCTCAGCTTATAGAACTCTAATTAATATCTGTTATTTATAAATTAACCAGTCTTGGGTGTTCTATTATGTGGCACAAAACAAAAAGCTATTGGTGGGAGGTAGAGATTTTATTATAATAGATATTGAACTTGTACATGTGGACACAGCTTTGGAAGTGGGCCGGCTGGAGCAGTTTGGAGAAGCAGGCTGGAAAAGGTCTAGACTGCTGAAAATGGAAAACAAAGGGTGATTGTGGGCAGGGCCCAGAAGAAAACTGCAGACAAACCTGGAGCTTCTTAGAGGTTGAGTGGTTGTGACTAGAATGTTGGTAGCCTCTAAGATCATTCTAATGAGGTCTCAGGTGGCACTGAGGAGACGCTAGAGACTAGATAAAAGGCTGTTCTTGTTCTACGGGGGCAGAGAATGCCACAGTATTAGTACCATGTCTGAGTCCTAGGACTCAGTAAACTAGGATGCCTGGTAAAGGAAGTATCTAAGTAGTAAGAATGCATCATATGGGGCTGGTGAGATGGCTCAGTGGTCTAAACCACCTACTTAGAACAAGCTTAGCAAAGCACAGGGACCGCGGCTCAATCCCCCAGCACCACATACCAGCCAGCCCCGCCCCCTGCTGGGCTGAGCTGCCCCCCCAATAAATAAATAAATATTAAAAAAAAAAGAATGCATCATAACTTCTTTTTTGGATAATGACAGTAAAATGAGAGAAGAGAAAAATGATTTAAAGGTGAATTTTTTTTTAAACTTTAGAAGAAATCTCTATCTATCTATCTATCTATCTATCTATCTATCTATCTATCTATCAATCTACCTGTCTGGTACAGGGTCTCCCTGTGTGGCTTGGACTCCTAGTGATCCTCCTGTCTCAGTCCCCCGGGGGTTGGGATTAGAAGTGTGTACCACCACGGCCGGCCTCAGGGGTCCCCTCATGGTGCTTGGGGGTGGGGCCAGCGCAGCCTGCAGTACTGGGGATGGATCCTGGGTCCTTGCGCTCGCCAGGCAGGCATTTAAACCTCCCCAGCCCTACAGATGAAATTTTAAAAAGGGAAACAGGAAACAAAAATTTTGAAAACTTTCAGCCTGGCATGCAAAGAATGAACAGTGTGTTTAGGAGAAACACCTAAAGATTGGCCAGGGCCCCGTCTCTGAAGGCACTGTGCAGATTTCCACGGCAGGCCTGCCCATCACAGGCCCGGGGCAGGGCATGGTTTCCAGCGGGGCATCCCTGGGCCTCAGCATTTGCTGCGCAGGTGGCCTTGGGGCTCTGCTCTGCGCGTTCTGGCCCAGCATGCCCTTACTGCCCCAGCTTGGGCTCAAGAGGGCGCGGGGGTGGCTCTGTCCACTACCTCGGAGACCAAAGCAGTGGGCTCAATGGCACCACCTGGTGGTAGTTCTGTAGGTGCAGCGTGTGTGAGCGGTTTCAAAGCCTATCAAGGACGGTGTGGTGAGGATGTAGGACATGGAGTTAAAGGAGATTATTTTCCAGCTTTAAGACAATGTTGTTGTTGTTTTTTTCCCCATACAGTTCTGGACTTTTGGGACCAGTTATCCCTTTCTTCTTGCCCGTGTCTCCTTTTTGGAATGAGAACGTCTGCTGTATTCCTGTCTCACCATTGTATTTTGGGAAGGAAATTGCCTTTGGATGAATCATAGATTGAGTCTCACTCACAGCTCATTCAGACGAGACTCTGGCCTCTGGGGCCGCTGCTGGAAGGAGTTCTTAACTGCTGTTCAGGATAGGATGCCTGCATTTAGTATGGGAGAAGGAATTTTGATGATCCGGGTAGAATGCTATGACTGGATTGTGTCCTCCAAAGCTCATGGCTGTAAACTTTATTTCCAATGCAAAGTGTTGAGAGGCAGGATCTTTAGAACATGATCAGGGCGTGAGGGCTTTGTTCTCACGAACAGGTTAATAGCATTGTGACAGGGCACAGATTCTTGCTAAAAGGATGAATTCGCCCCTCCTCCCACCTCCTTATTCTTTTGTCTTTTACTGTAGGGTGACATAGAAAACACATGCCCTGCTAGGTGGGAGCCCCTTCACCTTGGACTTCCCAGCTTCCAGAACTTTCAGAAACTCAAGTCTGGGCTCCAGAGATCACTCAGAGTTTTAATCAACTTTGCATCATTACTGCAAAACACTCAGTAGAATTAGCTTACAAGAGAAAAGGCTACTTTTGACTGATGGGTCCAGGGATTCAGTTCCTGATTGGGCAGATTTAGCCTGGAGTGACGTCACTGGTGAGAATGTGTGGTAGAGCAAGACCACTTACCTCAGGCCCTGGGCAGCCAAGGAGAGCCCAGAGTACCTGGAGTCCCACAGTCCTCTGCACAGGCATGCCTTTAGAGACCCGAAGCCTACTACTCGATGCCGTATTTTAAAGATTCCACCAACTCCATATACTGTAGTTCCTCCCAGAGGACCAAGTAGTTAACACACAGACTTTGGGGGATATTCCAGATCCCTAATCCCAAGTGTTCGGTTAGAGCAACTCAAAATGAACCATGACAGCAGATAAATGGATAATGAGGCCGTTTATCTTCCTAATTGACATTTAGGAAGGATAAAGTGGTACCGCAGTATGCTCTGGGACAAATTGTGAGGTACAGTGATGAAGAAAGGGGTGGAGTATGTGTATGCGTGTGTACGAGTGCTACAAGGTAATCAACTGTGAAAGTGAAAGGTCAGTGAAAATGTCTAGTTAAAACACAAAATTTCAACTAAGCTGAGAATAATGAATGAAATGGCTAATGCAGGAAAATCTCCAAGCTGGCTTATTTATTATTATTTTTTGTATTTTAGGGAAGGGTCTACAGGGTGTTCAGGGTCTCACTACTAGATTGGACTCATAGTGATCTGCCTATTTACAGCCTCCCAAGAGCTGGGATTACAGGCACACGCCTCCACGCCCAGCCTTAATGAACTCCCAGCCCCTGTGCCTGCTTGCACAGCGCTTTAGTCTGCTGAGCTTGGCCAGCAACCCTGTTTTTTAAGAATAAGGATGAAAGAGCAACTTCTCTTTTGTAACTAATATGCGCATGGAGGCCTGCCACGCGTATGCTCCTTATGGTTTCCCTCAGCTCTGTACACGAGGAAACTGGTTCTCAGGGGAGGCAGTGACGTGGCATGCAAGACTCCAGCGCTCACGCTCCTAACCCCTGCGCGGCAGCGACGCCCGGGCAATAGTGATGTCTGTGCGAGACTGTGTGTGTCACCGTGACACGTGTGCCACAGTGATGCCCGAAGCCCTCTCTCTAACTAAGGGTTTGATAAAATGATGAATTTGGCCGGTGTTTACGGTGGGTGAAGAGTTGTAGGAAATCTGGGTTCCAGCCCTGGTGGGTTCCAGCCCTGGTTCTCAAAGCCCTGTGCACGGCCTCCCGCTGCAGTCTACTTAAGTTCCGTTGCTGCTGCAGTTCCTCCTCTCGGGCGGGCGGATCGTTAGACACAAAGTCGCAGGGAGTGCCTTGCAAATTGACTTTGCACAGCACAGCTCTGGCAGATGTGGTAGTGATCTTTATTTTTGTTCTGATGTTATCTTTGGAAAAATGTGGACTATGTGGGGAAACATAGCAGGGACTCTAGGGCCAGCATTGGGGAGAATCGCTCAAGGGGGCTGAGTGGGCAGCCGCCTATGGCAGTGGGAGCAGTCTTTCTGTCCTGTAGAGAAACTGCTTGGTAGTCTGGCATTTAAGGGTTTCCTGTACAGTGACGGGATTCCTGGGCCCAGTTGTAGCAAAGGATGGAACAGCCTGTAGGCCCAGGTTTGTTTTTTCACTGGAGCTTCTGAGCCAACTGCAACAGTGGATATTTTGAGTAATGGAGACACCTACTGTTTGTTTGGGGGAAGGGTAACTTTAGTTCTTTGAATTTAAATATATGCATGCGTGCATGTGTGCACATGTATATGAGTGTGTGTGTGCACATCTAAACAAGCACTGTGCAGGCAGGGGCGGTGGTGGTGGAGACCATTTTAAATGTCAAGGCCTGCTGTTGTGGGGAGAGAGGCAGAGGCCTCCTTTAGAGTTCTGGCATTTCAGAGCCAGTGGTACTTACCGATCGTGTTCTGAATGGTCCTTGTTTAATATGGTGGCTGGCAGCCGCAGGTAGGTACTAACCTTATAATTAAATTAAAGTTTAAAACCCAACTCCTTAGTTGGAGTAGCCACGTTTCAGGTGCTCACCAGCCACCTAAGGCTGGTGGTCTCCATATTGGATTGCACAAATGTAGGCCATTTTCATCCTCTTGGTTGTATGGGTCAGTAGCATCTAGAGCAATCCTTTTTGTTTCAAACATGAGAAAAGTGAAGCTGAGAGAAGGCACTTACCAAATTAGGACCTGGGGAATTGCACTTCTTAGCTGATGCCGCCTTCCTAGGAAGGTTCTGGCATCGCACTAGGGAGTGGGGGCTCAATCCTCATGCCTTGATTTCCTGAAGAGCACATGTAACATGTGCAGAGGCAAGATTTAAAAAAAAAAAACAACCAGCAACAACAAAACTTTCTTTTCTTAAAAGATAGGAACTTTCCACTCATGCAATAGTCTGTGAAAACTAAAATATAGAATAGGTGAAAGCCAGAACTGGCCTGGTGGAAGCACAATGTGGAGTCTGTGCACAGGTCTGGGGCCTCTGGCACCATGTTATTCTGGCTCTTTTACCTTCTTGGAATGCAGGGATCCTCCTACTGTAGTTTCTCTTTCCTGTAGAGATGGGGTGGAGCGAGGCATGGCTGGAGCAGAGCCCTGTTCATTCGAATAAGGAGGGGTAGATGCCACAGCTTTGTCCAGGGATGGAAGCTTTTTTTTTTTTTTTTTTAGATTTCGTGTATTTATTCATTAGTGTATTCATTTATTCTCTCACTTTTGAGATATTTGCTGAGTTCCTGTTATGCTGTAGATGCTGAGCTAACCTTCTGTGGGCGTGAGAGGGTACTAAGATAAAGCAGACAAAGACCTTCTCTTACAGAAAGTTAGACTCTAAGAAGGAGGACAAGATAAAACAAGCAGTAACTCAGAAGTTCTAGGAGTGGACGCTGGCTAAAGCACTATGGAAGGCTGGAGGAGGAAGAAATTCTTTTTTCCTTTTTTGTACTGAGGATTATACCTAGGGTCTTTCACTGAGCTACAAATCCAGACCTTGATTAATTTATTTTTTAAAAATTTTGAGACAGAGACTTGCTTAGTTACTTAGGCTGAGCAATGAATTTTCCATCCCTCTGCTTCATCTTTCAAAACTACTGAGATTCCAGGTATGAATTATGGTGTCTGGCCAAGAAATTACTTCTTACCAGGCATTTGGTAAAGAATTGTTGAGGAGAGAACCTTTGATGTGGGTGTTGAGTAGAGGGGATTCGTATGCACAGGGATTGGAGAGAGAGGCAGATGGTGCTCCTGCTGAAGGCAGGCATGTGTACAAATGCAAGGGGTGGAAGATGTTTACGGCACAGCGACAACTTGGTAGGGGCACATGGAGACTACGTTCAACTGTAAGGTTTTTCTCATTCAGCTCTTCTACCTTCAATAATTCATCATGTGGAAGCGAGAATCTGGGTCCAATATTTCTTCAGTTACCACTAAAGAGAAAGATGTGTGCACCTTTATTGGCTAAGGATCTTTAGAGGAAGAGAATCAATATAAATACATATTCATATAAATATTTACATTATATAACATATAATATATATGTATATATTATATATATGTATATATATTATATATATTTCTGCAATAGGGTTTATTGGGTGTGCTTATAAGCTAAGAGACAAGAAAGCCTGCAGTGGCCATTTGCGGGATGAGTAGAGCAGGGAAGCCAACACAGGCTCTCTGTGTGCCACCAAGCAAGGAGATCCCATAGCTGCTCAGCCAGAGGATGGAAGCTGCAAGGCTGAAGGCCTGGAAGCTAATTGGTGGTCACTGGTGCAGGTCTGTGTTGGAAGGCTGAAGAAACTGGAAGTCCATAACCCAAGGTGACAGCAAAGACTGGAGCGCTTTCAGACCAGAACGCTTCCTTCTTTCCCTTCTTACTGCATCCCAACTACAAGCCCATTGGATGGTGCCACCCACATCTGGGGTGGCTTTTCCTGCTCAGTTTGCTAGTCTACTTGTCAATCAGCCACAGACACACCAATAAATGCGATTTACTAGCCTCCTAGGCCTTCCTCAATCCATTCAAGTTGAGATATCCCGATAAATGGTTGCAGGACCAAAACTGTCAGTGTTTTGGGGTCTTGCTAGTTTTGCCAAGGAGAGAAGTGTGCCAAATGACCAACATGAAACTTCCTTCCTTGGTGGCCCCCATGGCGTTCTAACTACCCTCCTGCAGAGGAAGGTGAATCCCTCTCAACGTGGACACTAGTGGTTTCTTGTGCAGATTCCACTTAATAAGCATTGGAAACACATGGCTCTAAGCGAGCTGTGCTTTGGAGAAAGAGCGAAAGTGAAATGTTGTGCTTTTGGCTCTAACACTGCCTTTATCATGTCATGAGGAAGACCCCAGGGCATGTGAATTAAAAGTAAGGATAGGAGGAACTCAGAGAGTTATAGGATGGCTACTGCTAAGGTGTTTTCACAGGCTGTGGATACTATATCCACAAACTGTGCACAAAATGGCAGGTTTTGAAGAAATTAGTTTATGTTTAAGTCACCCATGTTACTACATGACAGTAGTTCATTCTTTTAATACTGGGGATTGAATCTATGGCCTTGCCTATGCTAGGCAAGTATTCTACATAACACGTTTGTGAGTCACACAGTACCTCACTGTGGAAAGATTGCTTCATGCTTGGTCCTGGGTATATCAGTGTTTCTAGGTAGAGTCAGTTGTAGGAAGCAACTGGGGCTTGAAGTTCATCTCTCTCTGCTTTACATAGGTAGAGAAATATTGTTATGTTTATGGTAATGGGATGCATTGTGAAATTTTAGAAAACTCTCATTCAATCAATTCTAAGTCTTTGCAAGTTTTTCAGATTTCTTAGGGCCTACTATTATCTTAATGAATGTTTAAAGGGATGAGGCTGAGTGAGCCTCAGGTAAGTTCGTCTAGTTACATCAAATTCTGACTTATAGGTAGCAGTCCCCCTGTTCTCTAGAGGAATGAATTTCAAGACCTCCTGTGGATGCGTGAAATCTTGGATAATACTCAATCCTATTCATACGTTTTTTCTTATCTGCATGAACCTATGATAAAATGTAATTTACAAATTAAGCACAGTAAGAGGTTAACAATAACTAAGAATAAATAGAACAATTATTGGGGCTGGAGAGATGGCTCAGTGGTCTAAAGCACCTACTTAGAACAAGCTTAGCAAAAGCATCAGGGACCGCGGTTCGATCCCCCAGCACCAC
>NW_004524577.1:38573470-38581319 GCF_000260255.1 Octodon degus
TCAAATAAATAAAATTAAAAAAAAAACAATTATTATACTGTAGTATAATAAAATTATGTGAATTTGGGCTCTTTTTTCTCTGGAATTTTCCACTTAATATTTTCTGGCCACAGTTGGCCATGGCTAACTGAAACTACTGAAAGTGAACTTGTGCGTAATGGAAGGTTACAGTGCTCTGTGATGCTTATGGGAGGATTTATGTGGAGCATGAAATGTACTGGGACGAAGAGTTATTTTCAACATTTTGATGCTGGTAGTAGTTGAAATGTTTCACAGAAGATTCACCGAAAAAACTTAAAGCAGAAGTTTATAGCCAGGAGCTGAAGGAAAGCTTGCTAAGGAAGAGCAGTTAGCCTTTGATGAGACAACTTCTGGTGGGACGTTACAATGTCCTGTGCAGGTTGGGGCCTGTCGTGGCTCGCCTCAGCTGGTGTCCAACATGAAAATTGCCTCAGGAAGACTAACCCCATCACTAGTGAGGTCATCACAATTCACTTGGAGTAAATCAGTTCAGTAAAACCTGACAAAAATTTGCAAATCCATGCCTACAGAGCACAAGTTGATCATCCCTTATCTGAGATGCTTGGGAGAAGAATGTTCTATTTTGAAATTTCTGTGATTTAAGTAGTGAGAGAACTTGAGAGATTTGGCTTGAGTCTAAACATGAAATTCATTAATGTATCATATACATTTTGAATTGCTCGAGAATAATTTTGCATGATATTTTTAGTGACTTGTGGGTTTTTTTGAAAAGATATTCTGCATTAAAGTTTATTTTAATAGTAAAAGACACATTCTCATACAAATATGGGCAATTCTATCATACTCATTTGGAAAACACAAGATTTTTCCAGTGTGATTGATCTGTGAGGGAACCTTCTGAACACTAAGCAATCACCAAATGCCCATGAGCCAGTTGTTATTTTTTCACTTTTTAAACAGGAGTTCTTAGAGCCAGTTACTAAATACAGCCAACACTGAAAACTATATTAGATAAACTTACAGTTAAACAGATTCTATAGAAAGATAAAAACCCAGAGTGCGTGACTTCCTCCTTATTACATTTCCCAGTGTCTGTGCTGTTGTTCTTTCTGGTTATCCTATCTGGACAATGTACTGGGCATCTACTGAACGTGTTATGACAGTCCCTTTCCGACCTCACCTTTAGTGACGTCTGCTTCTTAGATTGGCATTGGTGGGATTACTCACACAGTAGGAACTGGTGAACAATACAAGTTCTTTTTCCTCAAGATCCACTTACTGTTTTATCAGCAGACCTCTAGCTGCCCTTCTGACTCACCTCTAGGCAGACCTGTGGGTCACCTTGGAGGCCACAGTGGGACCTCATCATTTATTTATTTATTTATTTATTTATTTATTTATTTTTTAGGAACCGGGGATTGAACTTGCCAGGGGATTGAACTTGCTTGCCAAGGAAGTACTTATTCTACTGAACCATCTCCCTGGCCCCTAATACCTCATCATTCTGTGGGACATCCAGAGGTTTAAAGTTTGCTCACTGGCACAGCTTTCCGGGTGCTGACAGGCTGTCCAGAGAATTTTCCTCTCCATATGGTCACAAGTGTCTGTGGGCACAGCCAGGCTTAGGTCAGACTTGGCCATTAAAAGACTTTGATCCACCTCCCAAGCAATCATCTTTCTTTACAACATGCTTTTCACTTTCATGAACTTTGTGAACACTCTGGATGTTGCTTGATGGGCTAAAATGATTTTTGAAATGATTGCAATCTCATTCCGTGATCTCAGGACATAAGCTCTGTCTTTGTCTTCTTTCCCCTCCAGTCGTCCGCCTTGTCCTCTTCTTTATTTCTTGACTGTGAGGCGTGTGCTTTTATCCCTTCTACTTTCCCATGCTGCACTGTTATCTCACCACTGGCTCCAAAGCAATGGGTGCAGAGGATCATAGACCAGAACCACGAAAACTGTGAGCCCAAACAAATCTTTTCTCATATAAATTGATTATCTCAGGCACTTTATTATAGTACAGGAATGCTGACTGCTACAGTCCCACTCCCCTCCTGCTCCTCTCACATGCTTTTTCCCTTGTATCACTTCCCTATTGCAAGAGGTCCATCTCCTTGTCTCCTTCTGTACACCCTTTATTCCCCTCCTTGTACTTTTTTTTTTTTTTGTATTTCAGGGAAGGGTCTACAGGGTGGGTGTTCAGGGTCTCACTACTAGATTGGACTCATAGTGATCCAACTGTTTACAGCCTCCCAAGTGCTGGGATTACAGGTGCACACCACCACGCCCAGTCTCAATTGCTGTCTCAGTATGCCCTGGGGACAAGACCGGTGCAGCAGGCCTAGGGATCGAAACCCTAGCCTCTATGCCTGCTTGTAAGTGCTTTAATCTGATGAGCTATTTGGCTGGCCCCTCTCCTTGTGCTTTACCTTAAGTACCATGTGGTATTTAAGCTTGTATGTCTAGTTTATCTCAGTTAACCTTATATTTTTCAGGTGTGTCCATTTCTTATATAAATGTCTCACATCTGTCATTCTTTACAGAAGAGTAGTATTCTGTTACACATAGGTACCACATTTTTTGTATCTAAATTATTAGTTGATGGGTATGCAGGCTGCTTCCAGCATTTAGCTAGCAGGAGTTGTGCTGCTATAGACATTGGTATGTGCATTTCACTATCGTGTGATGTCTTAAGGCTTGGGGGAAATATCTAGCAGTGTAATTGCTGTAAAACTCATCATATAAAACATTTATAAAACCCATGGCAGAGGAAGGTTTGGGGAATACAGCTTAGCAGTGGGCACTTGCTTAATATTCTTGAGGCCCTGGCTTCCATCCCCATACCATAAAAACCATTAAATGAAACAAAATAAAGGGAAAATTATATTTTGAAAGCAGCAAGAGATGAAAACCATTCAAGTGAGAGATTGTTTCTTGTTCAAAACTATTGAGGGCAGAAGGAAGTGTCAAAAGAAAAAAAAAACCTGTCAACCCAGAGTCTTTTATCCAGTAAAAACATTTTTTTTTTTTTTTTTAAGAATGAAGAGGAAATCAAGACAGTTTCATATGAAGGAGAACTGGGAGAGTTTGAGGTCAGCAGATCTATCCTTAAAGATTGGCTAAAGGATGTTTTCTAAACAGAACAGAGATGATAAAAAAGGAATCCTGAAATATCAGGAAGAAGGAAGGAGCATGGTAAGCAACACTATGGGTCGACACAATGTGCTTTCCTTCCCTTGAACCTTTAAACTATGACCTTGTACACTCAGCAAATGTCACATGACTGCATCGTAAGTTAGAGATTTAGCATGGCACTCTGGGAAAGCATTCTATGGGTCTTTGTTGTGTCCCCTTCCCCTCTGAAGCATGGGCAGTAAGTCAGATTTGATAGAACAGAGTTTGCGGTCCTGCCTTAGGGTCAAAGGACCGTGAAATAACCCACAGTGAGGGAACGGCCAGCCCAGGAGAGTCCACACCAGCAGTGTTGGCTGCCACTGGAAGGCTAAGTCATCTCCTTGATCAAAGCTGTTTCTGTGGCCTGTCAGATGAACATGTTGTTCTGGTCAAAACCCATCAATTTCAGACCACATCCTTTGTATGCGGATCCCCTTCTTGTGATAAGATAAAAATGTGGTGTCTTAGTTTGGGTTCTTCCTTTCAGCCTTAATATCTTTATGTATTTGCTTTCTCGCTCTTTTATTCTACTGTTTTTACTTCCAAGACAACAGTCACATAAATAAGCATTGTGGCAAAATGTTTCTGGAACTTCAAATCTGGGACTTTAAAAACTGGCAGACCCAAATGGACCACTAATTGGCTGAAAGAAATGCAGTGGAACTTTCTGTTTTGGGGATATGATTATGGCAATGCCTGGGGAGCCTAAAATTGGCAATCTCTTGGCGAAATTGCTTTGCCTGGATAAAGAGGGTATTATGAGTTTTTTAAAAATGTGTGGTGGGGGACGGCAAGGTAGCTCAGTGGTCTAAAGCGCCTGTTAGGCAGGCTTGGGCAAGTGTGCAGGGACCAAGGTTCAATCCCTGGCACCACAGCAGCAGCGTCACCCCCAGGGACTGAGCCGGCCCCCCAGTCCCTCTCTGTCCCAGCTCAGTTTGCAAAAGGCACTGACATGTAATTCTTCTGTATCATAAGCTTTCCATTTAGTTTGCTTCCTATATTAAATCTAAGTCATTTGAAAAAATAGATAAAAATAAAGAAGTGTGGTAAGGATACTTATCACGAACTTCACCCTCTTGAGTGTGTAATACATTACTGTTGACTACATGGATGTGTTGTACAGAACATCTTTAGAGCTTATTTATTTTGCTTACATGAAAATTTATGCCTTTTAAGTAGGAAATCCCATTGACTCCTTCTCCAGCCACTGGAAACCTCCTTGTAACTCTTTGATACAATGATTTGACTGTTTAAGGAGACCAAACAGAGGCATTCTCAACAACCTAGAACAGAAGGAGCCTCAATTCCGCCACAGCCCCGGGGGAAATGTGCAGTAGTTTCCACCCACCCAGTGCAGCCTGCGTGAGCTTTTCTTCAGCAAGTTTGCAGCGCTGGTCTCTGCAAATCTTCTGTCATCCATCTTCACTCCTGCTTTTTCCTCACCTTGCTCCACCCCCACCTTCATGCCTTCCGCATGGCCTTCTTTTCCATCTCCTCCAACTCTCTGCACAGATCTGTGTTACAGGCAGCAGCACTTTGCATTTTCTCCTCTGCCAGACTGCAACATGGGGCCTTGTAAGCTAAGGGACTGATTAGTGTCGGCAAAGACCCATTGAGGGCTGGGGAGATAGCTTGGTGGCCTAAGTGCCTGCCTGGTGAATGCAAGGACCTGGGTTTGATCCCCGGTACCACATGCTGTGCCTGCCGGCTCCGCCCTAGAGCTGGGCATGGTGGTGCACATTTGTAATTCCAGCACTGGGGAGGCTGAGACAGGAGGATCACTAGGAGTACAAGTTCTGTTTTGTTTTTTTTTTCTTTACTGAATTCTTACTGAATTAACCAATAAATGAGCAAGGATATAGCCACCATTCATTTTATCCAATGGTAAAATGTTGCTTTACATGTGAGTGTTAGCAGAGAGGAATTTTAAAAATATAAGGCTGGAAGACTTCTACTTCAGGAAAGTGAAGCGTGCTGCACTCTGTTCCTCGTGGAGTAGACATACATTTCCTAGTTCCTCTCATGAATATTACATAAAAAGCAATTGTAAGTAGAAAATTGGAGAGAAGGTAGACTAGACAGAACATTGTGCCCTATGGAACTCAGCAGCGAGATCTTCAGGTTTTTTGTCTGCCTTATAACCTGGACTTACTGCTGTGGTAAGTGGCAACCTTAAAACAGGACGGGGCACTGCAGCTGCTTTCTCAGTCAAAGGACCAGGAAAGGAGCAGTCTGGTAAGACAAAAGTTTTAGGCTATGTTCTCCTTCAATGAAATACTACAAAGAACTTTACACCCTACTCCCATTTACCAGGCCAATGAAATGGGGAGCCCTTAGTGCTTCCCAGTCTGTACTGAGTCTGTCTGTCTGTCTGTCTGTCTGTCTGTCTGTCTGTCTGTCTCTGTGTCTCTTTCTCTGTCTGTGTCTGTGTCTGTGTCTGTGTCTGTGTCTGTGTCTGTGTCTGTGTCTGTGTCTGTGTCTGTGTCTCTCTCACAGTCTCTCTGTCTCTCTGTCTCTCTGTCTGTCTCTGTCTCTTTCTTGCTCCTTTCTTTTTTTAGGGCCAGGGAGATGGCTCAGTAGAGTAAGTGCTTGCTTTGCAAGTGCAAGGGCCTGAGTTCAACCACTGGTTCTGCAAAAAAAAAAAAAAAAAACTCTGTCTGTCTCTGTCTCTGTCTCTGTCTCTGTCTCTGTCTGTCTCTCTCTGTCTGTCTCTGTCTCTGTCTCTCTCTCTCCCCTTAGTGGGAGGGAGCTGTTACTCCCCCATAGTGTCTTTGGAGGGTACAGGAGGAGCAGTAGTGAGTTACCCCAATCCTGCTTGTCTGGGAGGTCTCTGAGGGGTCTAGCAAGAAGCAGAATTGCCCTCTCTGTGCAGCCCAAGAGCAACGAAGGACCTCCTGCCATGGTTTGGATGGAGGCTGAGGGAAAGGCTATATTTCTGTCTTTACCTGTGGGTAATGAGAGGCTGCCCCTTTTCCCTTGCTGAAGCAGCTAAAACAAGGTTTGCAATGAGATGTACTGTGCATGTGAAAGAAGAGTTTTCTGTGAAAACCCTGGATTTGTCCTTTTCTTTTTTTTTGCTTAGCAAATGTTTATTGGATGTTTATTATACGCTAGGCTCACAGCAAGGCATGGAGGTAGAGCTCAGAACAGACAGACACAATGTGCTCTCTACACTTGAAGAGCTTGAATCCCAGCAGGAACAATGTTTTTACAGGAATAAATAAATTATAACACAATGAAGAAATTAAAATGCTAATAAGTAGTAAGACCATGGTGAACTACACCATCATTGACCCTTTGGCGACAGCTGCCTTGTTCTTATGGAGAAGCACACACTGTATCCAGGAAGCGGACTCTGTTCTCTCTTTCACACTGTTACTATCAGTACCGACTCCGACTCCTTGATAAAAGAATAAATTGAGCAAGAAAGGGAATCCAAGATTTAATTCACAGAGAGTATATTAGTCAGGTTTTTTTCCCACTCTAATAAAATACTAGACATAGGCTACTTATCCAGAAAAGAGGTTTATATCACAGTTTTGGAAGTTCCAGCCCATGGTGCTGGCACTGGGTTGTTTCAGTGAGTGACTGAAGGTGGATGTTGGATGTTGGAGAGCAGTGGCTGGAGCTCATGTTGGGGAGAACAGTTGCATCTTGAGACGTGCAGTATGTTATCACATAAGGTATTTATAAAAGAATAAATTAAAAAACAAATTTAATAAATATTTTTTAAAAGATGAAATAGAAATAAATTTTAATAAAAAAGAAATGTAGTTACCTAGTGACACAGGATGGAATAATACTGTGATCAAATTAACTTTCTCTGGATACATTTTATAGATTTGATTTGACATTTCAGGGACTTTACATTACAAGAATTTGAGTATAAATTCTTAGTGGTATATAGTCTAAAGAAAAAAAGTCCTTATAAAACAAATACACACACACACACACACACACACACACACAATTAAACCTCTCCCAAACAAAAAACTCCTTAAACCATTTTAAGTAATAATATTTTTGATGATAACACTCTCATCATTCTGTGATTCTTTTGTAAAAAACAAATAAGCATTTTTTTCAAGGCTGTTATGAAGATTCGTGATTTCAAGGTGAGACAAAAAGATATAAACGAAGGGTTGCAATTAGGCGACTATCTTATGGACTTGATTTTCAAACATTAAGTATCAATGTGAAGTTGTGATGTGTTTTAAAAACTGCATATCCCGCTTTTTTGGCTCTTTGAGCAGCACCATGGCGGTAGGCAAGAACAAGCGCTTTACGAAAGGCGGCAAAAAAGGGACCAAGAAGAAAATGTAAGTGCCGATTGCTATACTTTCCTGCCCTTTGGGGTCTACTGGAGCCAGCGGATGGGTTCTCGATGGCGGCGTGTCCCCAGTGGGTTGATCCATTTTCTAAAAAAGACTGGTATGATGTGAAGGCGCCGGCTATGTTCAACATAAGAAATATTGGAAAAACACTCGTTACCAGAACCCAAGGAACCAAGACTGCATCTGATGGGCTCAAAGGTTGTGTGTTTGAAGTGAGCCTTGCTGATCTGCGGAATGGTGAAGTTGCCTTTAGAAAATCCAAGCTAATTACTGAAGATGTTCAGGGCAAAAACTGCCTGACCAACATCCATGGCATGGACCTCACCCGGGACAAAATGTGTTCCATGGTCAAAAAA
>NW_004524577.1:38589189-38591717 GCF_000260255.1 Octodon degus
TATTATTTAGTTGGATGAAATACTCCACATATAGCTACAAAGCTTGTTCAATGGCGTGGTTCACTTCTCATATTTCTTTGTTGAATTTTTCTATGGTCCACCTGTCTATTTGTGAGAGTGGAGTACTGCAGTCCTGCACTACAATTGCGTTGGCGTCTCTCCGTTCTTTTATTTCAAGTAGTTTTTGCTTTATGAAATTGGGTGCATTGACATTCAGTGCATATATATTTACAATTGTTTTTCTTCCTGTTGAATTGTACCTCTTACCAGTATATCATGACCTTTTTGCCTCTTCTGATTAGTTTTGGCTTGAAGTCCAGTTGGTCAGAAAATAGAATAATGATGCCTGCTCACCATCAGGCTCCAATTGCTTGGGGTATCATTTCCTATCTTTCACTTCTAGACTCTGCTTCTTTGTGGATGAGGTCTGTCTCTTGCAGACAAAATATAGCTGAGCTTTGGGTTTTGAGCCAATCTATCTATCTTTATATTCTGGTAGGAGAGTTATGACCATTTGTACTGAGCCTTATTACTGGGAACTATTAATGATTCTTCTCATTGAGTTATTATTTTTCCAGTGATGATTCCTTCTGTTTAACAACTTTTCTGGTTATCTATGTTCATTTCTTTGAGATCTTCAGTGGTATTGACCCCATTGTCTCTGTTTAGAATTTCTTTGAGTATTTTCTGCAATACTGGTTCTGTGGTCATGGATACCTTTAGATTCTCTTTGTAATAGAGGGTTTGTATTTCTCTGTATAGTTTTTTTCAGGATAATTGTTTTAAGGGTACAGCAATCTGGATGGGGAGTTGTTTAGGGCTTGAAAAAGGTTCATTCCAAGCTCTTCTGGCCTCTTTGCTTTATGTTGAAAAATCCACTGTTACTCTGATATACTTGCTTTTATAAGTTACTTGCTGTTATTCTCTAGTGGCTTTTATTATTCTTTCTTTGCTCTGTATTTATGAGATTTTGATTATGCTGTGTCCCAGTGAGGGTCTTTTCTGGTTGTATATATTTGAGATTCTAAATGTTTTATTTATCTCGATATCCATTTTAGTTTTTAGATTTGGGAAGCTTTTTGCAATGATTTCACTGAATAAGCTTTATATACCCGGAGTTTCATTCTCTAGCCCTTTATTAACTCCTATACTTCTTAGGTTATTTATTTTAGAATCTTCCAAAGCTCGCAGATCGACTTCTAATAATTTGCTGTTTCTAGAATAACATGGAATTTCTTATTCACTTTCTCACTCCTGGGACACAATAGCCCACACTCTCAACTTAAAAGAGGCACTGCTTATTTGGCTCATGGCTTTTATGGTTTCATTTGGCTGGCTCCCAGGTAGGACAGCAGGGCAGAGGCACAATGGAGAGGGGGCTAGCTGATGGCATGGTGATGAGGAAGCAGATGCAAGGAGCAGGGCAGGAGAGAAACCCTTCCAGGCCATGCGTCCCATGACCCATTTCCTCCATTAAGGCTTCATCTCCCAATATCACATTTAGCTAAAAACTCATCATGGGCTGGCCAAATAGTTCAGCGGATTAAAGTGCCTGCAAGCAAGTGCGGGGGCCTGTGATGCTGGCCTCGCCTCCTGGGAGAGCTGAGATGGCCATTGAGATTGGGCATGGTGGCACGCACCTGTAATCCCAGCACTTGGGGTGGCTGTAAACAGGAGAATCACTACTAGTCCAATCTTGTAGTGAGACCCTGAACCACCCTGTAGACCCTTCCCAAAACAACAAAAACAAAACTCATCATGAACTGATCTATTGATGAGAATCATGCCCCTGAGCCATCATCACCTACCCCAAGCCCCACCTACGAGATCATGAGGCGCGGGGGCCATCCAGACCTTAACCCTAACCCTGAGCCAGTGCCCTACTCATTGCTCTGGTCCTCAAAGACTGATGTTATCTCTCCTGACTAAGCATGTCTGTTTCTTCATTTGAGAAGTGTGCATTCATCTCAGATGCCGATGTTTGGATTGGATGTTTCAATTTTGGGGGCCTGATTGCTCTCAATTCTTTATATGTTCTAGACAGAAGTCCTTTGCTTGTTGGACAACTGGCTATAATTTTTTCCTGCTCTATGGGTTGTCTTTTCACTCTGTTGGTGATCTCTTTTGGATTTTTTTTTCAAATTCTAATTGTTTTATTAAGATTGGCCCAGCCACAATATTTTAACTGTACAATATAGTATTATGTATAAATTTCTAGAATTTATTTACATGCACAACTGAAACTTTGTGCACTTTGCCTACCCCGATCTATTTGTTTTCTTTTTTTATTTATTTTTTTTAAGTTTTATTGATAAACAGATAGAATGAGACAGTTTCAAATCAAATCGGAAGTACAGTTTCAACAAATAATACACTGCATATATTCTTCTTAATGGTTAATTGCTGTAAAAGATGTGGACTTGTGATCCTATTTACAAACACCATTAGAAAAAATCATTCTATTCATTAAGAGAATGCAACTATATATCCATCCTAACCACTTTGAATACACAGATACAAAATGGACA
>NW_004524577.1:38592407-38596903 GCF_000260255.1 Octodon degus
GCTTGCCTAATTAGGCGCTTTAGACCACTGAGCTATCTCACCAGCGCTAACCTATTTTCTCTTTCAGTAAATTTAGTGTTTATATTTTAATATTTAGATATCTTATCCATTTTAGTTTTAGTTTAGTGCATGGTGATAGGCCTGGATCTAACTTTAGCCTTCAGCATGTGGAGAGCCAGTTTTTCCTGTGCTATTTATTAAAGAGACTTTCTTTTTTCTTTCTTCTGTGTTTAGGACAGCATCTATAGGATCTACAGGGTCTCACTGCATACATCGGACTCGTAGTGATCCTCCTGTTTTCATCCTCCCAAGTGCTGGGATTACAGGCGCATGCCACCACATCCAGTCTCCATGCTGTCTCAGTGCGCCCCACGGGTGGGGCTGGCACAGTGGGCTGGGGATCAAACCCCAGCCATTGTGCTCTGCCTAAGCAGGCGCTTTGTCTGCTGAGCTATCAGGTGAACCCAAGACTGTCTTCCAGTGAATGTTTGGCTTTTTCATCAAATATAAGGTGGGTGTTTTCTTTTTCCCTGAGTATGTTTGTAGTTGTATCTTCATCTTCTAAACTGTTCCACTGATCCTCGGGTCTTCCCCCCCGCCCACTAGTACTATGCTAATTTTATCACAGTGGCTTTGTAATATAGTTTCAATCCAGGGATTGTGATGCTTCCTGCTTTTCCTTTGTTACCCAGGGTTGCATTTGCTATTTTAGGTCTTTTCTGGTTCCAAATAAATTTTAGGAATGTTTTCTATAGATCTGTGAGGTACGTTGCTGGCATTTTGATAGGGATTGCATTCAATCTGTGTAACAATTTTGGGAGTATGGCCATCTTCACAATGTTGGTTCCTCCTATCCAGGAGCAAGGAGTATCTTTCCATTTTCTGAAATCTTCTTCGATCTCTGTTTTCAGAGTATTAAAATTTTCATTGTATAGTTCTTTTACTTCTTTTGTTAGATTAATTCCTAAGTACTTTTTTTTGGGGGGGGGATGCTGTAATGAAAGGTATTGTTTCTCTAGTTCCTCAGTGAGTTTATCTGTGTAGAGGAATGCTATTGATTTTTGGTTGTTGACTTTGTATCCTGCTATGCTACTAAATTTGTTTATTAATTTTAGGAGCTTCCTGATGGAATTTTTTGGGTCTTCAAAACAGAATATCAGGGGCTGAGGAGATGGCTTAGTGGAATAAGTGCTTCCCTGGCAAGCGCAAGGGCCTGAGTTCAATCCCCAGTTCCGGAAAAAAAAAAAAAAACAAAGAAAAAAACAGAATATCATGTCATCTGCAAAAAAAAAAAAAAAGATAGCTTAACTTCTTCTTTACCTATTCTTATTTCTTTTATTTCTCTCTTTTGTCTAATGGCTTTAGCTAATGATTCCAGAACTATATTGAATAGGAGTGTCAGTAGTGGACAATCCTTGTCTTGTGCCTGACTTTAGAGTAGACACTTTCAGGTTTTTCTTCATTCAGAATGATGGTGGCTGTTGGTTTCTTATAGATGGCTTTTATCAGATTGAGGTAGAGGCCATTTATTTCCATTTTCTGTAGGGCTTTTATCATGAATGACTGTTGGACTCTGTCAAAAGCCTTTTCTACATCTATTGAGATGATCATGTGGTTTTTGGTTGTGGGTCTATTGGTGTAATGCATTGCATTTATAGATTTGTGTATGTTGAACCATCCTTTTATTCCTGGGATGAATCCTACCTGGTTGTGGTGTCTAAGCTTCCTGATAATTTGCTGTATTCTTGAGGATTTTTGCATCTATACTCATGAGGGAAATTGGCCTGTAATTCTCTTTTTTGGTTGAGTCTTTCTCCAGTTTTGGTATCAGTATAATAGTTGCCTCCAGGAGTGATTTTGGGAGTATTGCTTCCTTTTCAATTTCATTGAAGAGTTTGAGGATTTGGGGGATTAAATCTTCTCTGAATTTCTCATAGAATTCAGTTCTGAATCTATCATGACCTGGGCTTTTGTTTGTTGGTAGATTTTTTATTACATTTTTCAATGTCGTTGACTGAAATTGAGTTATTCAGAGTTTTTATATCTTCTTGATTTATTTTTGGTAATTTGTACCTATATAGGAACCTGTCCATTTCTCCTGTATCTTCAATTCTATAAGAGTATAGATTTTTAGAATAGTTATTGATAATCTTCTGACAGGATTTCACCCTTTTTATGCTTTAACGCTTGGATTTGAGTTTTTTCTTTCCTCTTTTTGATAAGGTTGGCTAGGGGTTTATCATTTTTATTTTTTTTTATTTTTTATTTTTTTTCATTTTTATTTTTAATCTTTCAAAGAATCAAATTTTGGATTCATTGATTCTTTGTATTGTTTTCTTATCTCAATTCCATTCATTTCAGCTCTAATCGTAATTTCCTCCCAGATTTCGGCTTTGGGCTTGGTTTGCTCTTCTTTTCCTAAAAGCTTGAGGTGCTGCATTAGGGTATTTGTTTGTGCTCTTTCTGTTTTCCTAATGCATGAGTTCATTGCTACAAATTTCCCTCTGAGAAGTGCTTTCATTGCATTCCACACATTCTGGTAAGTTGTGTTTGAATTTTCATTCTATTGTAGATATTGCTTATTTTTTATTTTTTGTATTATAGGCAAGATCTACAGGGTGTTCAGGGTCTCACTACTAAGTCATTGTAGTGATCCACCTGTTTACAGCCTCCCAAAAGCTGAGATTACAGGAGCACACCATCATACCCAGTCTCAATTGCCGTCTCAGCATGCCCCTGGGGATGGAACCCCGGGTCCCTGCACCTGCTTGCAGACACTTTAATCTGCTGAGCTATTTGGCTAGCCTCTCTAGATATTATTTAATTTCTGTTTAATTTCATCTGTAATGCATTGGTTGCTGAGGAGGGTGTTATTTAATTTCCATATGCTTATGGGGTTTTTATGGTTTCTGTTGTTAATTTCTAGTTTCATTGCATTGTGGTCAGATAATATGAATGTGATAATTTCTGTTTCATTGAATTTACTTAAGTATGACCTATGGACTAGTATGCGATCTATTTTAGAGAAGGTCCCATGTGCAGCTGAAAAGAATGTGTATTCAGATGTTGTTGGGTGGAACACGCTATATATATATCCATTAAATCCATTTGTTTAAAGGTTTGGTTCAGTTCTGCTACCTCTTTGCTAGTTTTTTGTCTACTTAACCTATCTTTTTGAGAAAAGGGGGTGTTAAGGTCTCCTGTTAAGATTGTGTTATTAGACTTAGGATACGAGGTTCCCTGCCTCTTCTGCCTTCCTCCCTAGGGGATGCTAGAGCCCTAAATTCTGCCTACACACACAGGAGGGAATTGCTCCCTGCCTGATGATCATCAGGTTGTCCTTTCTCTCTCTCTCTTTTTTTCTTTTTAGTTTTCTTTTCTTTTCTTTCCTTCTCTTCCCTGTCCTTTTGTGCACCACACACTAAGTGGAACAATTAGGAACAAGGTTAAATACTACCATGGCTATCTCTGACAAAACTAAACAAAAAAAGGGGATACAAATGAAAGACCACTTTGTATCTGTATATACAAAACAGTTAGGATAGATATATACCTACTTTCTCTTAATTCAATGAGAAGAAAGATTTGTACTAATAGTGTTTGGACAGGACATCATGTCTGCATCTTGTACTATGAATAGCCACTATGAAGATAATAACATGCAATGTATTAATTATTGAAACTGTCCTATTAATCAGTTTTGAAACTGTCTCATTGCTATTTGTTTCTCAATAAAATTAATTAAAAAGATTGTGTTATTGGTTATTAGATTTTTTTCATGTCAATTAAAAGGTGAAAGATTTATATGATCTGAAGAGAAACCGGAGTATTTTCATGGCAATTAAAATTGGTCTTATATACTTGGGTGCTCCTATATTTGGTGCGAACATATTTATGACTCTTACCTCTTCCTCTTGAAGTTTTCCCCTAACTAGTATGTAGTGACCTTCTTTATTTGTTTGATCATTCTCGGTTTGAAGTTCAGATTGTCTGCAAACAGGATAGCTACCCTTGATTTTTTAGCTCCTGGAGCATGTAGTATTGCATCTTTTGACTTTTAACCTATGAATTTCTTTTTTGGGTAAAATATGTTTCTTGTATACAACATATTGTTGGATTTTGATTTTTTTTTTTTTGTATTTTAGTACAGGGTCTGCAGGGTCTCACTACATATATTGGACTTGTAGTGACTCTTCAGTGTCCAGCTGGGATTACAGATGTGTACCACCACATCCAGTCTCAATTGCCTCAGCATGCCCCAGGGGCAGGGCCAGCATGGCACATAGAGATCAAACCCTGGCCACTGCGCTTGCCTAAACAGGTGCTCTAATCCACTGCACTATTTGACTGGCCCTGGATTTTGACTCTTGATCCACTATGCCAATCTATTTCTTTTAATTGGTGAATTGAGTCTATTTACATTGATAGCTACAATTGATGTGTATTGACTTACATTTGTCACATTATTTTCCTAATGTTGGTTCCATACTCTTCTC
>NW_004524577.1:38597488-38598000 GCF_000260255.1 Octodon degus
AAGCAATATGCACATAGAAGACCAAAATGACAGGTGTTTTAAGTATGGTTTTAGTATTATACATTGCTCTCCATGATGTAGTTGCTTAGTTCACAGATATTAGCATATAGAGTTAGTCAGGGTGAGAATTCTACCCATTAACTGCTATTTTCAAAAACCTGATGGAGATTCTTAGGACCATGACCTTAACCATCTTGCTTGTGTAAATGTATGGTTTTGCCCCTGTCATATTTCCTAACTTCTTTCATTTCTCTCTCTACATTGTTTACTCCTGAAGTTCTTTTTTTCCTTTTAACTGTGTTATACCTTTCAATTTTTATTCTTCTTTTGAGTTTAAGAAGTTTTTTATTCATTTTAATGAGAAAAGAAGATAAAATACCAATGAAACAGTTTTGAAACAGGTTAATAGGAAAGTTACAATAATTAATACATTGCATATTGTTGTTTTCATAGTAGTTATTCAGAGGACAAGATGGAGACATGATATCTTGTCTCAACCATATTGGTACAAA
>NW_004524577.1:38598160-38600278 GCF_000260255.1 Octodon degus
CTACAAAATGGTCCTTTACTCATGGAGATCCTTCTTGTTTTTCAGCCACCCCAGTGCTGGGATTACAGGCGTGCACCACCATGCCCAGTCTCATTTACTGTCTCAGCACACTCTGGGGGTAGGGCTGGCATGGTATGCCAGGAATTGAACCTGGTCCCTGCATCTGCCTAAGTAGGCACTTTAATCCACTGAGCTATGTGACCAGCCCTTTTAAGTTTGTTTTTTAATTAGTCTGTATCCATAAAGCACTTAGAATAGATTCGGACAGATAATACATGCTTGGTTATTAAAGGCTATTTCTCTTCTATTATTATCATCATTGTTGTAGTTTTAGTTTCATGTGGCAGTGGCCATATATTAAATACTTTGGTTAAAATAGAGTGATCCAATAGAATGATCATCAATACTAAAAAAAAAAAAAACAAACCCAAAAACCAGACCTTTATTTATATCCCCCTTTTTTGTTTTGTTTTGTCAGAGATGAGTGTTCCATTGCTGTTGGAGAAGCTGTATTTAGAGAAGCCTTTAAAGGGAATTTTCATACTTGATTCCAGCCCAAATATTGTCCCTCATTTATAGGGACTGAACTGTGGTCCCTACACGCTTTGCCTAAGTTGGCCTAAGCAGGCACTTTAGACCACTGAGCTATCTCGCTGGCCCCAGTTGCTATTATTTCAGAGCTTTTTAGGTACGTGACTTCCAATTTCTTCTATGTTGATGTCTCCTGGGTTCATTCTGGGTGGGCTCAGGGCCAAAGATTGCCTTTTGCTCCTTCTCTTTGTCATTTTGTATTCCTGAAGGAACTCTTTATTTTGATTTCCGTGATGCTTTCTAGTGAAAATTTGATAGTAGATAGCTGTATCCTTGCAATCAGAGCCTCTCTGTAAAGGGTCTGGTATTTATTGATTTATTTGTCTTTATTTATTACTTGGTACAGGTCTTTCTATGCAGCTCAGACTCACAGAGGTCCTCCTGTCTTAGCCTCCCTTCTCTGGGACTAGAAGCATGTGGCACCACATCCTGTGGGCAGCAGGGTGCAGGCTCCACATGGCATGTGGTACTGGAGATTGAACCTGGGTCCTTGCACTTGCCAGGTAGATGCTTAGACCTAGCTATCTTCCCAGCCCAAAAAGTCTGTTCTTTAGCTTTCTCTCCTGTATCAGAAATTCCTGTTTTGTGTGTGTCCCAAGATTTTGTCGTCTCTATTGATTGAGAGTGAGATATTATCTTCTGTTTGAGGCTGTTCTCCATCCTTCAGCATAGGCCTTTAGTGAGGTTATTACCCAAGCACCTCTGATATTATTGCCCAAGGGAGAACGCATGGTTAAGGCGGACATACTATCTTATTCATAGTGGTTCAATTAGGAATACTAATAACAGCTAATGAAATTTAGAAATTGACAAACTTCTGTAGCTAATGGTTTTGTTCTTTAGACTGTAGGAGCAAACATTGTAACTATATAACAAAGCACATTGTAAATTGGGAATTTATATTTAAACTAGTTTCCCTGAGACCACCAGGTTGCACGCCGAGCACCTCAGGGCTGAGCTCGGCCCACTGGGTCGCTCACTGAGCTGCTCTGTGCTGAGTTCAGCCCGCTGGGTCCCTCATCAGGCTGCTCTGCACTGAGTTCCTATGTGCCAACTTCTTTATTCATGTTTAGAAAGTTTGCTGCCGTTATTTCTGTAAAGAAAAACATTTTTAAATGTTTTATTTTTGCTATCTGCAGCTTTCACACTGACTCCAATCAACCTTATGCTTTTCTTCTTTGCTTTATCCTGTAGCCATTGGATTGATTTTTTTTTCATGGTATGTTGCAATTTTTCTTTTCTTTCTTTCTTTCTTTCTTTTCTTTTCTTTCTTTTTTCTTTCTTTTTTTTTTTTTTTTTTTTGCGGTACTGGGGATAGAACTCAAGACCCTGCACTTGCCAGGCAGGTGCTTATTCTACTGAGTTATCTCCCCAGCCCTATCTTGCATTTTTTAAGTTTTTTTTTTCTTGGTTTCTAGTTGCATTTCTGTCATCTAGATCTGATATTTTATCCTCACCTTCATTCAGTCTGCTGCATAGACTTTTAGTGGAGTTTCTAATCTCCTGCATAGATGCTTAGATCTGTTT
>NW_004524577.1:38602443-38609200 GCF_000260255.1 Octodon degus
GCGGTCCCTGTGCTTTGCTAAGCTTGTTCAAAGTAGGTGCTTTAGACCACTGAGCCATCTCACCAGCCCCTAGTTACAATAATTAATACATTGCATATTGTTGTCTTCATAGTGGTTATTCATAGTACAAGATGCAGACATGATATCCTGTCCAAGCACTATTATAACAAATCTTTCTTCTCACTGAATTAAGAGAAAGTAGCTGTATATCTATCCTATTTTGTATATATGGATACAAATTGGTCCTTCATTTGTATCCCCTTTTTTAACTTAGTTTTGTCAGAGATGGGTATTGTATTGCCTTTTAAATATTGTAGGTGCAGGAATTCAGCAAAATAATCCAATGTAGTCCAGTAGTCCATGATAATAGTGAGTTATCCATAGGACTGGCAATGTCAGAAGTTGTTGATTTGAGCCTTTTACAGCTCAGCATATTAATATGGTTTTACTTTTTATAACTCATTTTTGTACCTTTCTGCTGGATGGTTAAGACCAAGATAAAGCAAGACCTATATAACAGGAAATGTAACTTCGTATCTGACAAGTCAGTCACATCCCCTCAGGATTTACCCTGAAACTCTGTACCGCACTTTGTAGATCCTTTGTCAGTGTCAGCCGGGTGGATGAGTCCCGGACATCGCTTGACCAATTTGCTCTCTGTGAAAGCCTGAGAGAATGTTTTCCCTCCATGTGACTCTCCTTAGGCACACTTTGCATCTCAGCATGCTCTGGGGCCGGGACCGGCACAGCAGGCCAGCAGGCCTGGGGATCGAACCTCTGGCCCCTGCGCCTGCTTACAGGCACTTTACTCAGCTGAGCTATTTGGCTGGCCTAATTTTGTTTTTGTAACTTTCATTTATTTCTTATTTTTTTAAAAGAATAAAAAATAGTAAAAAAATAAAAAATGGTACAGAATTTTGTTAAACAAGATGATAGGTATTTGACAATGGTTGTTACATTGCATATTGTTTACTTCAAATTAATTGTTCAGATTATTTGATATAAGCATTTAAAATTGGTCAAAAAATAAGTTAAAAAATTTAAAAAAGTAAACCAGAGAGGAAAAATATTAAGCATTAACTGTTTCTTATTTTTTTTTTTTTTTTTTTTTTGCGGAACCGGGGATTGAACTCAGGCCCTTGTGCTTGTCAGGGAAGCGCTTATTCCACTGAGCCATCTCCCCAGCCCTGCATTAACTGTTTCTTTCTTCCTTTTTTTTAACTATAAAAATCTAGCTTTATTTTGAAAAAAGATTTTGCTAGTCTGTCGACCTTAAACATACATAGATAGATTATTCTTTTTTTCCATCAGATTAAGCTCACTGCTTCATTCTGGTCCAGAAAAAATTCAAGTAAAAAATACATCTTTTTCACAAACAAGCATCCCCTATATTTCTCATCTTAGTTCTGAACTTTTCTCTGTGTAAGTACGTTCACACAGCTGCTAGCGATAGCACTGCTGTGCAGCCGCGAAAGGCTCTCAGCTTACACAGCTGTTTTCCTTTCCTAGTCTCCCAGGCCAGGTTTCAGCTCCAAGGTCCAAGTCCTATAGATAGCGAAATCAAGGTTAATTGGGCTGCCAGAAAAGCCCACTGAAGGCATCCTGTAGCGCTCTGTGACATGCGAGGGGAGGCACGTAGCGTCCAGCAAGGTCCTGTGGAGGGGCAGCTCTGGCGTGGTTTAAATACCCAAGTCTGCCTAACACCTCAAGCTCAGCAACTGGAGGCCCACGTGCCGTGTCGCTCTCTGCAGTGGCTGGTATTCGCATAGAGCGTCCTCAGGCCTCTGAATAGGTGCCAGTGAAATATGTCGACCCATTTCGATGCCTGTGGAAAATGTGACTGGCTTCCTGAGTTTGGGTTTGTGAAGATGCACTTTCAGCTGGGCAGATCTGTCTTTATGTCGAGCCAAAAGCACAGCAACGGGAAGAGCAGCACTCTCCAGTTCCTCTAAAAAGGCCAGCTTATTCTTCCACTTAAGAATCTGCTGCCGTTATTCCTTGCTTTGTACAAATAGTCTTCTTTTCTTATTTTCCTGTTGCTCTACCTCTAAAGCTTCTTCTAATTCTTCCTGTTCCCGAGTCAGCTTGAACTTATTTTTCTGAATGACATATTTCTTTTCCTTCTGGTGTATCTCTATTTTCTTTTTGGTGTTTTCCAAATCCACATCATTGGTCAAGTTGCACACAATTTCTTCCACTTCTTCGAGGAAATCATTATATTCTCTTAAACTAGGAAAGCCTTCTTCCCCTTTATTGTACATCTTCAACACTTTTTTCCGTATCTCCACTTTGTCAACAGTGGGATCTTCAAAGAGCTGTACCCTGCAATTACTCTAAGTGGGGTGCCATGTTTTGGGCAGTTCCCAGCTCCTCTCACAAACAGTAAATCCACACAACTTTCACACGGAGTGTGTCCGCACAAGTTCACCATCAGCTCCAAGGAAGGGTTCCGGTATTTGGTGGTCTTATTCTAGGGGCAATCCTGGTCGTCCATGGTGTCTCCACTCCCAGCTCTCCTCCCCAGCGGCTCCGGTCACACCCTCTTCCGACCTCGCGGACCCAGCACACAGCGGGCTCGACCAACAGGCTTGGGGCAGGAACGGTCCTGCAGTCCAGAGCTGGAAGCAACACACTGTCCTGTTTCCTTCACTAGACATCAGTTCTTATTTACCATTCATATATGCAAACACTCGACATATATAGTCTAAGAGAGGAAAAAACAAAAGCCAAAAAGAGGAAAACAAAGGTAAAAGAAGATTTTTAAATTTTTGTTGTCCTTATAGATATAGGGTCTTGCTACACAGTTCAGACTCATAGTGATCCTCCTGCTTCAGCCTCCCCAGTGCTGAGATTGCAGGTGTGCACCACCACACCTGGTTTCGGGGTGGCATGGTGCATCTGGGGTTCTGGGGCTGGCATGGCATGCGATACTGAGGATGGAACTTGGGTCCTTGTGCTTGCCAGGCAGGCACTTAGACTGCAGAGCTATCTTCCCAGCCCAGGAAACAAATTTAAATATACAATATGCTGATCATGTTGGGTCATATGAAGGACAGGGGATTTGAGAGGGTGTGAGAGGGAAAGTAAGTGAAGAGAGGGTAGGGGATCACAGGGAGTGTGGTGGTGAAGGGCACAGGGCAGTTGTGGCCAATTTATAACCAGACCAGAAAACTACTCTAGCTAACCCTGTGAAAACCCTTGTGGCATGGGAGACCCGATGTGCTTAGTTAAGGAAGCATAGACTTGGAGGGGAGCTCTTTAGTCCTGTATTCTTCCTAGCACACTGCATGCCTCCTATTTCTGGTAGTACTAAAAGCATTATCAGACACAATAAAGAATAAAAAAGAGAAAGCAGACAAAAGAATGAAAACATATTGCATTGATGGTACTTGTGTAACACAAAGAGCAGGAGAGGACAGACGTGAGAGTGTGCAAGAGGAGGGAGATTAAACTTGGGACATGACATTGGGTTACCAAGACCCATCCCATATTTTTCTACTGTAAATTCATACTTTGGTGTAATAATAGCCAGCTGTGCATCTTAGCAGCTGCACTTGAGGGACACAGGAAGCGATCTTTGTGTTTACTTACTTGGTGTGTGGCAAGATCTGCCTGTGTTGAAAAGTGTCAAACCAATTATGCTGTGTGTGACAGGTTTTGTTTATGTTTCCCTAGGCATCACAGGTGGGGGTGGACCTGTACTCTTCTGCTACATAAACATGTCCTGGACCACACTGGAATGTGGCTGTTGCTCATGGTAGCTGTGTCTGGAGAAACCAGAAACACAGATTTGCAAGTTTTAGAGGAGGTCCAAAATGAAGCCTCAGGTGACTCTTGCATGGCTAATGATGACGTTGATAGTGGCTGTGTGAGTCAAAGTTCCTGTGACAGTGAAATGGACCAAGCACTGGCCAATACAGACACAAGGAGTGAAGCTCTCCTTTATTCAGATGACCAAGAGAACAGTAATGTGAATACATATTTGACCAGTCCAAATGGTCACACATCCAAATGTAATGATACAGTGTTAGAACTAGGTCTGAAAATGTAATGAGATCTAGGCAGGGTGAAGCCTGTTGGATGGAAATTGTTTGCAACAGACAAAATGCTCTGAGATGACACCATGAACATTTGATTTCCTCTCAGATTCTCTGAGGTAGGCTGTGGTGGTTCACACCTGGAATGCCAGTATTCAGGGGGATGCTGAGGCAGGAGGATTGCCATCATTTTGAATTGCCACCAGCTTGAGGTTGGCTGTGGCTACATAGTAAGTTCAAGACCAGCCTCAATGATAAAGTGAGACCCTGTTTCCAAAAAATTGCCTGAGATTTGATGACAAAACCACCTTGCAAGAAAGCAAAAGAACTGATGATCTGGCTGCTGGCTGCTCATTGGTTGAATTTTGTGGCCAAGTGTCAAGGAATTTATGCACCATCTGAATACGTGATTATTGATAAACAACTTGCAGCATTTTGCAGTCATTGTGGCTTTAGGCAGTATATGCCAAAAAAGCTTTCAAAATATATATGAATATATATATATGTCCTGATAGATGTGAAGGCATATTATATTTTGAATTTAGAAATTTATCCTGGAACTTGGACACCAGGTCTTTATTTGTATAGAAGTAAACAAATTATGTTGTAAACAGACTTGTTGCCCCCTTCTCCCCAACTAATGGAATGTGACATATGACAATTGGCTTACCAGTTTTCAACTGTCACATTATTTTAGCAGAGTACAAGTTGACCTGCATAGAAACTGTGAAAGAACAAAGCAGAAATTCCCAATGAAATGTTGCAATTTCAAAACAGAGAACAGTATAGTAGTCTTTGATTTCAGAAAGATATAACATTGGCCTTATATATTACAAAGAAAAACAAACTGGTTCTGTTGGTATCAACATTGTGCTATGATCGAACATTGTCGGGAAAGCACCCACAGAACGGAAGCCTGAGATGGTAACGTTTTTGAAAAAAACCCAAAGGCTCAGTAGCCACCGTTGATGAGTTATATAACAACTATGATGTCACTTGAAACAGAAAGCATTGGCCAATGGTTGTGTTTTATTGGATCCTAAACATGTGTGACATAAATACTTTGATAGTTTACAAAGAAAATGTCAAGAACAGAGTATCACAGAGAAATTCTCCTAGAGGATTGGGAGTGGAACTCATCAGAGACCATTTAAAACAGCGGAAAAGCAAAATGTTTTTGCCCAGAGAACTGTGCAGAAGAATTGTGGCCCACACTGGTGAGCTGGCAGGTGAATAGACAGAGGCACGTTCATGACATCAGCATGTCCCATGCACAAGTGTCACTTACACTCATAACATGTATGTTCTGGTTTCCTGTCCTTTTTGGCAGGGCACGGTTGACATCTCTTTGTGGTTCTGTTGTTGTACAAGGCCTTTGTGAGGGTCACCTGCCTGTTTCATCTGCCAGGAATTTCTGCGGTAGACTTTTATTTGTATTTACATTGAGGTTGACATACATTTTTATTTCTGATGTTGTCTTTTAGGTTCTGTGAACTAGTAGACAGCTGATGTGAAAATGCTGATGTCTGTTCTACTCACTCATTGCACATTTGATATTTCATTTTACTGATATCTTATCTCTTGCTAACTACCTGTTGTACACCGCAGTGGATCCTTGCATCATGGCCGTCTTTCCATTTGAGCAACTTGGCTTATGAACAGTTTAGGGTCAACTTACAGCTGAAGTCTTGAGTTACAACCTTTGTGTCGGCTGCTTGTGGGGTTGTAAACAAAGACATGTGATACCAGAAAAGCTGTGGAAGTGTGAGTAAGTATCTGCCTGAGCCCAGACGCATACGTTTACAGACATGATTTTGGTCAACACCTCTTATAATTGCTAATAATTAGGGTCCCCTAAAAGCTAGAAAAGAAGCTAAGAAAGGAAGGGAAGGCAAAGGAAGAAATCACAATAGAAAAGAACAATGTTAAGGAAAACACAGAGACAGACCACCTAAGGCCAGTTTTTATTTCCAAAAAAAGGTTGTATACTGTGCATAATATAACAGAAACGCCAATAAATTCCCTAATGTATTCACGAGGGTACTAGTGGGTTACAGGGGTTACAGCCCTTCTCAAAGACAGAAAGGATACCAGAGAGCCAGATTCCTGGTGTTCTTATGGAAGGGGGCTCTCCTTCCAAACAGCAGCCACCTTCCATCTCATCCTCCCTTGCTGCATGCCCAAGATGCCAACTTGAATGGTGAATACAGTATGAAATCGTTTACGGTAAGCGAGGCACATTTTATAACTTTTTGGTGAATACATTAGGGAAGTTATTGGCGTTTCTGTTACATTATGCACAGTATATAACCTTTTTTATACTTTCATGAAAAATATCCTAACCTTTTATGAAAAGGTCAGTTAAGGAGTGCTTTGGGAGGTTCGGAACACATTATGAGCATTTCTGTTATTTCTTATGGGAAAAATAATCTTGACTACAGCCAATTTGAGTAACAACCAATGCTCTTGAATAAATTGAATTCATAAATAAAAGTCCACTATGTAGAAAGAAACTCCTGATAAAAGAGGAGGACAAGAGAAGTGGCAAGAATACTTTCCATACAGGAGAAGAAAGCTTGAGCTGGGGAGAGATAGCTCAGCAGCTTAAGAGCCTGCTTGGCAAGGACAAGGTCCTGAGTTCAATCCCTGGTACCAAAACCAAAACAAAGTATATGCTAGCAGAAGAAAGCTACACATATGTGCTGTCAGCATAAATGAGG
>NW_004524577.1:38609330-38610043 GCF_000260255.1 Octodon degus
TCTTTCTTTCTTTCTTTCTTTCCAGGGTCTTGCTATGCAGTTTGGACTGGCCCTGTGTACACTTTTGTAGACCCCAGGCTGGTCTCGAACTTACAGCAATCCTGCTGTCCCAACACTGTGCACCTGGGGTTCCATGGCCAGCACGGCATATGGTGCCAGGGATTGAACTCAGGTCCTTGTGCCTGCCAGCTAGGTGCTTATGCCTCTGAACTATCTCCCCAGCTGCTCTATTGGCATTTTCAATATAATTGATATGGGAATTTATTTCTGATGTTATATTTTTGGTTTTGTAAGCAAATACACAGCTGCTGTGAAAATATTAATGTTTATTCTAAACACAAATACATATTAAGAATTTCATACTTATTTTATTGGTATTTTATATGTCTGTTAACTAAACATTGTATAGTATAATAAGAAACCCCAGAAAAAACAGCAAGACTAATGAGAAGTCAAGTATGTCTTATAAAGAAACCAGGAAAGCAAAACACCTGCGCTGTCAGTGTAGGTGACACGTGTAGGTGACACTTGCTATTGTCATGTGTGAAAGCTGCCTTAGGTGTGATTACGGAAGTAAAGAGTATCTTTGCTGTGGAGTTCTATTGGTATTTTTAATTGTAGTTCACATGGGAATTTATTTCTGTTGTTATGTTTTAGACTTTTTACACCAAAGAACTGTCAACATGGAAAATTTTTTTTTTTAAATTTTTTTT
>NW_004524577.1:38610446-38611786 GCF_000260255.1 Octodon degus
GTTTACAGCCTCCCAAGAGCTGTGATATTTTTTGATATTCAGTACTCTTTAATATTATAAACTCATAAAATTAAAATTAATAACTCATGAGAAATATTCTAAAGAATGAATGTGGCATTCTGCACCTACCACCATGTTCTTTTAACACAAAATTATCATCATCCCCCAGGGGTTACGTGCTGAGGGAGCAGGAAGGGTGAGACCATTCTATGACTAAGACAAACAGCTGACTTGGTTGATCCTATAAGACAATCCTTGCCGCAGGAGCACGTAGAGCAGCTTGCTTAGAGCAAGAACTCAGACTCCTCTACTTTTACTGGCAAACACTAGCAACCTCTAGCTCTTTCAGAGAATGATACTAGATGAAAGGAAAAAAACCTCACAAAATGCCACAAAAGTAAAGTGTCCTCACAATCCTGTTTAGGCTACAGCCAGAATTTGGGCAAGGAGGATGCTCTTAATTAAAGGATGGAGAGACTCTGTATTGCAGCCCTCATGGGGGCTGAGCTCCAGTCCTCTGTGGCCATGACTGGGAGGCTGGGGTGTCATCTCATGCTTAAACAGCCCCTCAACAACTTGTTCTTTCTCCTAGCAGACACTGAGGGGCTGAGGAGGACCACTGAAGGACACTGAAATTGCTCCTCATTGCCTGTGCAGGCAGCACTTCGCCAGGTTTGAGGTGAGTTCCTGTAGCCACGGCAGGCTTCTACTCCCAACTTAGGACCACACACTTTCAGCTATACTGGAAGCAGGAGAGCGCAATAGGATTAGCGCCCGGCCCTCCAGAAGGCTCTGGAAGGGGCCCTCCAGTCTCTCCCCGATCCCGCCGCCACAGTAGCCCCTGCAGCTGCTTACGGCCCCGCTCTGTGTGTCATTCTGGCTGACTGTGCTGCGCCAAAGCTTCTGCCTGCTCTGGTCTACTCTAGTTTTCTCTTCTCTCCTCTGCCTGTGCCAGTCTTCTGCAGCTTTCTTCTCTGCATCAATCTTTCTGACTGTGCCACTCCCATGCTGGGTTGTGTCTTTTAGAGGCCTGTTTACAGATGATATAATGTGATGTGATACAATATAGGATGGTGAGGTTTGCTTCGAAAAAAATTATTTTATTATTTTAAAGTTTTTATTTTTTAAAGAGAGTACAAAATAATATTAAAATAGAAAAAAGCACAAGTCACACAGAATTTCGCTTAACAAAGTAATATGAATTTCACTGCATTTGTTGTAATGTATAGTGTTGTCTTCCAACCAGTTATTCATATAACCAGATATATGCATGCAAAATTGGAAGAAGCAAGAAAAAAGAAAGAAATTAAAAGAAAAAGAATAAACAATTGAAAAAGAGA
>NW_004524577.1:38611961-38614149 GCF_000260255.1 Octodon degus
TTCAGCCTCCCAAGTGCTGGGATTACAGGTCTGCTCTACCATGCCGAGTCCCAGTCACAGTCTCAGTGTGCCCCAGACATGGAGCCGGCATGGCACACTGGGGATTGAACCCAGTCCCTGTACCTGCCAAAACAGGTACTTTAGTCCATTGAGCTATCTGGCCAGCCCTAATAAAATATTATCTGTTCCTTTCCATAGACCAGCAGAAATTCACAGTACAATTGTACAAACCATCCTGCTTACATACGCAGATAAATGTTTTTTCTCACTCCCTCGCCTGTCTTGCTCCTCAACTCAGTAACTCTTTCCTTTTCAATAAGTACATTTCCTTTTCCCAGTGTCTACTGTACCCTTCAGATTCCACTTTTCTCTTTCAGGTTCTCTCACTAACGATACAATACAATGTTTGCACCTGTGAGTCTAATTTGTTTAACTTCAGAGTATGTCCTCAGGCCAGTGAGATAGCTCAGTGGACTAAGCACCTGCTTAGGCAAGTGTAGGGATGGGGGTTCAATCCCCAGCCCCACATGCCACTCTGGCTCCATCCATTGGTACACTGAACTGGCTGCCGAGACTGGGTGTGGTGGCGCATGCCTATAATCCTAGCGCTCGGGAGGCTGAAAACAGGAAGATCACTACCAGTCTGAGCTGCATAGTGAGATCGTGCACTAAATAAATAAATAAATAAATAAAAGAGTATGTTCTCTAGCTCTATCCATTTATGGACAAAATACTCAAATTTATCTTGTTTTATAGCTGAGTACTACTCCACTGTGTAAAAATACCACAGCTTCTTGAATCTGGGCATGGTGGAGTGTGTCTGGAATCCCAGCACTGGGGAGGCTGAAATCAGGAGGATCACGAGGAGTCCAATCTGTGTAGTGAGACCCTGTAGACACTGTACTAAATACATTTTTTAAAAAACCCACAACTTCCTTATCCATTCTTCCATTGATGGATATCTGGGTTGTTTCAAGGATTTAGCTATGATAAATTATGCTACTATAAACATGGGTGCACATATGTCGCTGTGGTATGAAGTTTTCAGTTCTGGAAAAATACCCAGGAGGGCAGCAGCTGACTTGAATCGAATCTCTAATTCTAGACTTTTAAGGAATTTCCACATTGATTTCCATAGTGGTTATACCAGTCTGTGCTCCCACCAACAGTGGAGATGGATTCCTTTTTCTTCACAGCCCCTCTAGAATTTGTTCTTGTCTGACTTTTTGATGGTAGCCATTCTTTCTGGGGTGAGATAGAATTTCAGTGTTGTTTTAATTTGCATTTCTTGAATGACTAATAATGTTGAATATTTTTTTCATATCTTTACTTGCTATTTATAGTTCTTCATCGGAGAAGTGTATATTCAGTGTACATCTCAGATACCCATTTTTGGATTTGGTCTTTAAATTTGGGGGGCCTGATTTTTAAAAAATTCTTTCTATGTTCTAGATGGAAGGACTTTCTCAGAGGGACAGTTAACTATATTTTTTTCCGAGTTTGTGGGTTATCTTTTTACTTTGCTGGAGATTTCCTTTGAAGCGCATAAACTTTTCAAAAAGATGAGATCCCAGTTGTTTATTCTTGAAGTATTTCCCATGCAGTTTGTTTTTTGTTCATGGACTCTCCACCTACCCCTATGTCTTTATGATTTCTACCTGCATTTCCCCCAGAAGATTTAGCCTTTCTGTTTTAATATTTAAATCTTTGATCTGTTTTACTGTAGCTTTGTGCATGGTGATAGGAATGAGTCTAGTTTTAGCCTTCAGCATGTTGAAAGCCAGTTTTTCTAGCACTATTTATTAAAGAGGTTATCTTTCTTTCCATGAGCATGTGACCCCTTTATCAAAAAGATAGGGTGGCTGAGTATATTTGCAGTTGTGTCCCCATCTTCTGATCTGTTCCACTGACCCTCAGCTCTGTCTCTGTGCTAATACCATGCAGATTATTTTATCACAGAAGTTGTATAGTATAATTTCAGATCAGGGATTGTGATGCCACCCTCTTTTTCTTTGTTTCCCAGGATTGTTTTTGACATTCTGGGTCTCTTCTGGTTCCAAATGAATTTGAGGAAAGTTTTCTTTTTTTTTTCTTTTCTTTTCAAAGTTTTATTGATAAACATATAGCAATGAGACAGTTTCAAATCAAATCGAAAGTACAGTTTCAACAAATAATACACTGCATATAT